>NC_135825.1:22383139-22700639 GCF_964213995.1 Mustelus asterias | reverse complement strand
TTGATGAATCGCATTAACCGAATACCAGGGCCTCAATTTTGCCATCAACACTGAACAGATGCGTCCATTTTGATTATACTTGAGCATGTCCTTTACACGGGCTATCACACTGGAACTTTCCATGATTGGCAGTCCATTCCAGCACAGTGCCCTGTACAGTGGATCTGGGATCTCTGAAAACAGGGCTTGCAAATGTGTATCTATTTAACCAATAACATTGGAGAATTCTTACCAACGCACACAAGAATTTGAACAAAGAAGGGTCAGCAAAAGTGAATATAGGTGGCATGGTGGCACAGTGGTTAGCACTGCTGCCTCTCAGCGCCAGGGACCCGAATTTGGTTCCAGCCTTGGGTGACCATCTGTGTGGAGTTTGAACATTTTCCCCGTGTCTGCGTGGGTTTCCTCCAGGTGACCTGGTTTCCTCCCACAATCCAAAGATGAGCGGGTCAGGTGGGTTGGCCATGCTAACTTGCCCCTTAGTGTCCCAAGATGTGTAGGTTAGGGGGATTAGCGGGGTTACAGCAATGGGGTGGGCCTGGGTAAGATGCTCTATCAAAGAGTCAGTGCAGACTCGATGGGCCGAGTGGCCTCCTTCTGCACTGTGGGGATTCTATGAATATCAGGAAGAGAGATGAATAAAACAGAAAATGTTAAAACTTGGACTATATTTAAAAGAATGAGACTATATGCTTGTTTTAGTGCAAGTGAGGTTGTAAGTAATTGAGGCTTATCATGCTGTTAAAAGTTCACTTTCATTAGAACGGACAAGTTCTAACTTTTTCGAGCATGTTTATGGGGGAATTACAGAATTTTGCTCGTGCCGTTAGGGAGGGTTTAAAGTAACTTGCAGGGAGTTGGAAGTCAAGATGTGACATTAGAAAGGTGAACTGGTGTACAAAGGATTGAGCAAGGGGAGCCAGCACTGAAATAAGAAATAATAAGGCGTCATGCGTTGTCGGAACCAAATGCTGAAGGAAGTAAAAGTGGAAATTGCTAAAAGTATACTGGTTAGCACTGCTGCCTCACAGCGCTAGGGACCCAGGTTCGAGTCCCAGCTTGAGTCACCATCTGTCTGGAGTTTGCACATTCTCCCCATGTCTGCGTGGGTTTCCTCCCGGTGCTCCAGTTTCCTCCCACAGTCCAAAGATGCACGGGTTAGGTGGGCTGGCAATGCTAAATTACCCTAGTTAGTGCCAGGGGGACTAGGGGTTATGGGGACTGGGCCTGGGTGGGATTGTGATTGGTGCAGACTTGATGGGCCAAAATGGCCTCCTTCTGCACTGTAGGATTCTATGGTTGGTGCGGTATACACGGACTTCCAAAAGCTGTTTGATAAAGTAACAATATATTTGCTGGCAAAGTTGGAACCCATGGAATAAAGGGGACAGCAGCAGCAAATGGATACAAAGTTGACTGAGTGGTAGTGGTGAATGCTGGTTTTTCAGACTGGAGGCAGGAACACATTGGCATTCCCAGGTGATTTTCTTGGTATATATTAGTCAACTTGAATTGGGTGTGCCATGGGCACAACCGAAAAATGTTATAAACGTTTGAAGTATTCTGAACTGTTCGAAGGTTGGCAATAGTCTTCAGGCGGACATAGGCTGGTGGGATGGGCAGATAAGTGGCAGACAAAATTTAATACAAAGAAGTTTGCAGTGATGCATTTTGGTAGGAAGAATGAGGAGAGGCAATATAAAATAAAGGGCACAATTCTAAAGTGGGTGCAGGAACAGAGCAATCTGGTGCATTAATTGTTGAAGGTCACATGGCAGCAAAAATGGTTAGAAAGGCAGACACAATCCTGGCTTTATAGATGGAAGCACAAAGTACTAAAGCAAGGAGGACACGATGAACCTTAATAAAACATTGATTCAGCCGTAGCTAGAGTATTGTGTCCAATTCTGTGTACCACATTTTAGTAAGGATGTAAAGGCTTCGGAGAGTTTGCAAAGAAAGTTTTACAAGAATGGTTCCAGGGATGAGTGACTTCATTTACCTGGATAGGTTGGAGAAGCTCAAACTGTCCTTCGAGAAGAGGAGTTTGAGACTAAAGCTGATAGAAGTGCTGAAATGTGGGAAGAGTATGGGCAGTGTAAAATCTGTCTTGGATCCATGTATCTGTTTAGTCTTTTGGGTTGGATACACCAAGTTCATCTTTATTTTAAACATGACTTTTTTTTAATAGATTCTGAACTGTGTGAATCCAGAGAATGAGAACAGTCCTGAGATTCCAGTGAAGGTGCTGAATTGTGATACAATCACCCAAGTTAAAGAGAAGATCCTGGACTCCAGCTATAAAAACGTACCTTACTCCCAGCGACCTCGAGCAGTTGATATGGACCTGGGTATGCATTGCATCAAATCTTAGCTTTGTTCAGAGCTTAAAATGATAAGACACCCTTCATACCTGCAACATTTCTCGATCCAGGCCAGAGTTAGTTCCTACTCTTCCTTTGATGATTTTTTTATATTTCCGTTGTTTATCTAGCCCCACATGACTTTCAATAGCTATTTGCAGTATGCTCTATACTCTTAACAACCCCTTTGCTTGGAAAAATAATGTTTGTACTTCCCCTTTCTACATTACTAGTACATTTCCGAAATCCATGCCCCTTGTTACCAATTCACAGAACAGTGCAAATAATGCTCACTATTAAAAACCAAAAGAGAAAATGCTGGAAAATCTCAACAGGTCTGGCAGCATCTGTAAGGAGAGAAAAGAGCTGACATTTCGAGTCCAGTGACCCTTGCTCACAATTTACTCTCTCAATCTCAACATGCATTGGGTCTTGAAGTCCTCAGCGAAACCACAGTATTTGCTGCTACCCACAAAAATTTAGCAATCTCTGTGATGTGGATTTCCCCTTTCCAATGGCCATTTAAAATCGGGCACCAAGTTGAAGGATCTCCAGGCAGCCTGAGGCAGTAATGCCAGCAACCAGACTTAAGCGGTCAATCACAGTGAAGTGTTCTCACAGACAGCAGACCAGGAAGTTCAAAGCATCAAATCACTTTTTTCAAATTTAAATGATCAGAAAATAAAATAAATTATAATCGGTTTAAGATAGAAGGTAAAATGAAAAAAAAAGCAAACTTTTTTGAAAAAGTTTTTTGAAAATATGTAGGATTTTTATCATAAAGGAGAACTTTGACATTTCATAAATGAACACCATTTAGTCCAAATGGTATGTTTCTGTGCTGCATGTTCTATATAACTATACTCAGTGGTCTTCCTATGCATATGCAGTTATGCGGCTTATTCTTTTCCTGTGTTGTTTAATGCCTGTCTCTCACCTATTTTCTAAAGAACCTCACTCATCATTTAAGGGAAGGCTATCCAGGCCTGTTCAGTTATTAGCTTTAAATCTGATTAGCCTTTCCGATAGCATTTCTTTTATTTACAAGTATAACTGTTATTTATTCTGCCAGATCCTTCTTTGACACTCCTGTCGTCCTTCCTTCACTATTTTTGTTAGTCTACAGGTGAAATATTTGTTCAGAGTCTCTAAGGTTTTTATTTTCTCCTGTCAGTGTGGCATCTTTGTCCCAAGCGATGACCATTTATTTGATTGTCACTCTTTGTGCTCTTCCTAAGCCCCACTATCTCCTTTATCATTTCCCCCTCTATATTTGCAATTACTCCTGTTTTATTTCCATGCCTCCTCCTTGGTGGGTTTTCTTTCTGTTTGGTCCAATTCCGTTGGTTCAACAATCTCCTCAGTCAAAGTAAAGCTGTGTTAACACAGCCCCTCAATTCCTGTTCAGACTGTTCTCACTCTAATCTTATGAAGTGTCTTCCTGACTCTGTGGTAGTATCCTCACCAAAAGGTTGTGACATCAAGCCCCGACTGTCACACGTAATTCAAGCTGGCACTTCAGTTTGCGAGAGAGCTGCACTGTTGGACTGTTCCGTTTTTCAGATGAAGCATTCAGCTGTGGCCCTGTCTGCCTCTTCAAATGGACATGAAAGATCTCATGGCACTTTTTCCAGAGAGGAGTGGGGCATTCTTCTGGTATGACCAGGTTCGTCCTCAGTCCCCTCCATCCAAATGGATTCACTGGCCATTCCTCGCATTATTGTTTGTGGGACCATGTTGCACACAAACTGCAGTGTCAGCTTCACAGGAGTGGCTACACTTGGAAAGTAGTTGGTTTGTAAAATGTGTAATAATGTCCTGAGAATATTCATAGAAAATAGAAGCACAAGTAGGCCATTCGGCCCTTCGAGCCTGCTCCACCATTCATTTTGATTGTGGCTAATCATCAAATTCAATATCCTGATCCCGCCTTTCCCCATATCTCTTGAACCCTTTAGCCCCAGGAGCTATATCTAATTTCTTGTTTTGGCCCCAACTACTTTCTGTGGTAGTGAATTCCACAGATACATCACTCTCTGGTTGAAGAAATTTCTTTTCACATCAGTACTGAAAGATTTACCCCTTATCCTCAAACTATGGCCCCTAGTTCTGGACTCCCCACCATCGGGAACATTCTTTATGAATCTGCCATGTCTAATCCTGTTAGAAGTTTATAAGTTTATATGAGATCCCCTCTCTCTCTTCTAAACTCCAATGAATATAATCCTAACCGACTTAGTCTCTCCTCATATGACAGACCTGCCACCCCAGGAATCAGCCTGGTAAACCTTCGCTGCACTCCCTCTGTAGCAAGGAGATCCTTCCTCAGATAAGGACCACCAAAACCGCACGCAAAACCCTAGGTGTGTCCTCACTAAGGCCCTGTACAATTGCAGGCACTAATTCAAGGCACTCGTGCAATTGTTTTATTCTATCTGCTTTGCACTTAAATATTTTCCAATTTTGTTCTGCTTTTCATCTACCAACTTTCCCACCCATTTAATTCAGGACAAGCATCTTTTTCAAAATTTGCTGCTTTCCAGTTCAGCAACTTTTATTTTGGGCTTAATGTATTTCTCTCTTCATTCAGACCTCAAACTTAATTACGTTTTGATCACAGGTCCCTAAATGTTCTCTGTTCTCCTATCTTCATATTGCTTCTGTGTCTAAGTTGATTACTGAGTTGATAAATCAGAATTTTGTTTTAATGATTTTTCTTTTCAAACAGAGAAAACACCACTGTTCCTTTACGTTTTGTGTTCTTTGTGCAACCCGTAAGTGGGTTGCTGGCATTAGGGTTTTATAAATTGAACCTTCATTATCTGTTGTTTCATATGAGTCCCGCTGTCACTATTTAATGAAGATGATCACACTATTTAAATCGGAATTTGAGATGATAATCCGCTGGCATTTTTGTAGTGGAGGTGGCGGTGGGAAGTTTCTAATCTGCGGTATATCTGTGCAGAGTGGCGTCAGGGACGAATGGCTCGAGTTGTTCTACAAGATGAAGATATCACCACGAAGATTGAAAATGACTGGAAGCGCTTGAACACATTGGTACACTATCAGGTAATCCAGACACAGTAATCCCACCACTGAGCCACACTGCACCAGAGGAGACATAAGCAGGAAGTTTTGAACTCTAACCTTCCCTTGTCCTCATCACGGTTTAAAGCAAATGTAATAGATTTTTGCACAATCGGCTTTTAATGTAACGTTTAAACCTTTATCGTTCTGCCTCCAAAATTAATCATTATAGTTTCTTCCTTTGTTTGCGCTGAAGCAAACACTGAAATGTAGAAACCTCGTAGAGAGTGGATACAACATTTCATCTGATGACAGTGTTAGACTGGGCTCAGAAGTCCTTGCATCTTACCTGCAGAGTGCTCCATATTCTGCATGCAAATAATGTAGTCAGCCACTGGACACCACAATCTAAATCATTTTTGCTACCGCGAGCCCCAATCCTTGATTGCCACCAATACTGCATCCCACCCAATGTTACCACTTCCAAGTTGTGCTTTGCTTTCCCTCAGCCACCTCTCTATCCATTCTGCTTTTTTATTTGCTTGGCCTCATTGCCTGTCCTGCACTCTACCTTCCCAATTCCCCCCTTCCTCACCTACTAGAGAGTCGTTACCAGCTTTGTGGAGGCCCAGTTTCCAGTTATGCTTCGTAGGCGAGCTGCTTGCTACTGTGCACAGCTCATCTTGGACAGGCGTAAGAGAATTTATGGCTGATAAATGCTTGGGTGTGTGCCGAGTGTGAGGAACAAGTCCTGGGTTTAATGGCAGGGGCCCAACATGAGATGCTTTCCAGTTTAAGACAACTTCAGGTGGGAAGTTTACTCACTGAACCAGTCATGAAGCAATTACTTTGTCTTAGGAACTATGTTTTACCAAATTATTAGGGAATCACGAGGAATGCAGATACTTTACTGAAGAATCTAGTGCGTCAATCTTATAGAAATAACAACTGTTAAATTGTTATGTAGAGTCCCTAATGCACGGCACAGTAGCACAGTGATTAGCATTGCTGCTTCACAGCGCTAGGCACCCGGGTTTGATTCCTGGCTTGGTCACTGTCTGTGGAGTTTGCACATTCCCCCCCCCCGCCGTGTCTGCATGGGCTTCCTCCGGGTGCTCCGCTTTCCTCCCACATTCTGAAAGACGTGCTGGTTAGGTGCATTGACCCGAACAGGTGCCGGACTGTAGGAGAATTTCACAGTAACTTCATTGCAGTGTTAATGTAAGCCTTGTGACTAATAAATAAACTTAAACTTTGTGTCGCACAATGAAGAGTTTTTTTAAAAATTCATTTGTGGGGCATGGGCATTGCTGGCTGGGCCAGCATTTATTGCCCATCCCTAGTTGCCCTTGAGAAGGAGGTAGTGAGCTGCCTTCTTGAATCGCTGCAGTCCACGTGCTGTAGGTTGACCCACAATGCTGTTAGGGAGGGAATTCCACAAATCTGACCCAGCGACTGCGAAGGAATGGTCATATATTTCCAAGACAGGGTGGTTGACAATTTTCACCATTTCAGACATGGGCTTTGTGGTGCATCTATACATAATAGTTGTTGAATCCCTTCCCTCACATTGTAAGTGTAAATAAGGCAGAGAGCAAAAGGGACGTGAAGTGGGACAGCAAAAGGGAATTGGTACCGAAAAGGTTAACATCAAACAAGGAGCTGATGAGTTGTCAGTCATTATGTGCTTTGAATGGTGGCAGATAATGAAGAGGAGATTTGAAGCAAATTCAAATTAGCGAAAAGCTGACGGGGACTGACAGAAAATTAAACCCTTTGCCTTTGACAGCAGCAGCCCCAAATCATGTCAGTGAATAGAATGGGATTAGCATTTTCTATTTCCTCAGAGAACAGGATTAATAAAGAAATAATAGATGTGCTGGCTTCTTTGTACACATTATTCATTATAATAGTCAATCAGAATATTTCACATGGAACATTTTACATTTATTATGTCAAAGCTAATAGTTTGTTCTGCTAAAAAATAAAATTGGTGAGGAAAATATTTTTTTCGATTGAGAGACAGAGATAAACATAAAATTGTACGGCTGTATGGCAGAAAAGTATACATTAAAAGTAAATCAAGCATTAATGGTGCAAATCACTAAGCTGTCTTAGACTTGTTTGAGCAGCTCATCCCCAATAGTTGGAAGTTTAGTTATGTTAAAGAGGTTTTTTTATTGGATTATTGGCTTCACTGATGGGAAACGACCAGAAATTCCTTTTACTTTTTTAAATCCAGTTTGTTTTCTCTTGATTCCTTGAAGACTGGGAAAAGTTTGGCTTCTAAAATAATCCATGTATATTATCGTTATGTCGGGAAAGTTGTTATGAACTGTATTAAATATTTCAAAAATAACACATCACGAGAGAACCATGTCAGGGATTTTCTGTCTGCACAACATTTTCTTTAATGACACCCCTGCAGTAAATGCACAAAATTCTGGTTAAGTGCCTCACCTCTTTTTCTGGTTGTGATTACAACTATTTCCTCGTTATTTTTCATTTCTTGCTTCTCTCCTGACCTCATGGTCTCTGTGCCATCCTTAACCAAGAAGAGGTATGGCTGTTTCTCCCATCCTCTGTTGAATGTTTATGACAGGTCTATTAACATGTTACATATGGAAAGTAGTCGCAAACTGTATGAAGTATTGGGAAAATGAGGTTTGGCCTTGCACCTATTTGTGGAGCTCTGAAACCAGCCACTTCCACCAAACTAGTCCAAGGGCAATTCTCTCTCTTTAATATTCCTTTGGGAAGTGCTTTGTTGTTACTTGCATCATCCATAATGGCACAAGCAAGCACAATTCAGGGGAGGCGATGGCCTACTGGTATTCTCGCTGAACTATTAATCCAGAAACTCAGCTAATGTTCTGGGGACCCGGGTTCGAATCCTGCCACGGCAGATGATGGAATTTGAATTCAGTAAAAAATATCTGGAATTAAGAATCTACTGATGACCATAAAACCATTGTCAATTGTCGGAAATACTCATCTGGTTCACTAATGTCCTTTAGGGAAGGAAATCTGCTGCACTTATCTGGCCTGGCCTACATGTGAGTCCAGAGCCACAGCTATGTGGTTGACTCTCAACTGTTCTCGGGCAATTAGGGATGGGCAATAAATGCTGGCTGGCCAATGATACTCATGTCCCACAAATGAATTGGAACCCCCCCCCACCAACCCCAAGTCTTGTGGCTGCCTTCCCCTACCCTATGTCACCATCCTTAAGGCCGAGGCTTCTCCTTCTGAAAGTGGCCCACTCCTGAAGAGATACAGTTCAACGGGTATCCTTATGGCACCTGCCACAAAGTGTCTAGAACCTCGACAGCAAGTGCTTGTACGTGACCTGCACGTGGCAATACAACTCATTCAATCCCATCTTTGCTTAATATTCCCAAGCATCCTTTCCCCTTGGGGTCAACCCTGTAGATTTTGTTTTTGACACCCCAACTGAGTTTAATTAGCTCATAGAAGGGCTAGTTCACTTCCGTTTGTCATTCGGTTGTTTGACTTGTTTTTTTTTCTCCCGTCCTGCACTCAATACTTACCCCGTATCAGCTCCTGTATTGCAAAAAACGCGATTTGACCATAAAAGTATTGATTTAATTTTATGTTTCCATAACTTTTCAGATAAATAAATATTAAATATACTTCTACAAAGAAAGCATGCAGGGCTACACACAGGGTTAGTCTAATGCTGCTATCTTGCATTAACACCACGGTCCGCAAATCAAATTAATTCAATACGTGTCAAATCAATCTTTGGATTTTAGTCAACACGGTCATTACTGCTGGTTCACTGCCAGCTGCTACTTTGCCATGTAAAAAAACACATTAAACAAATGAAAATTGAGATTTGCTAAAGTTTTCTCTCTTGTGCTACTTTGACCGTGTAACGTTTTAGCATTCTGCATCTCGAAACTGAGGCAAGTTCTCCCTCGTGGGTCGGTGAGATTGTGTTACTGTATATACATATATAAATCGAGGCCCAGTTGAACATTATCTTTAGCAGCTTCCGTTTTTTTTTTTGACCAGGACACTGATGCACAAAATTGGTGGCTGGTGTGCAAGTTTTCCGACTGGATTACTGTTTCTGCTCCGAGAAACAATAACCTGTCTCCTCCCTCGGGAGTAAAGCCAGGCAGCTGCCAATCTCGGAAGCCTTCCTAATAGGGAACAGTAATTAGCCTTTAATTGATTTCGAGACCCATTTATTTCAGGCCACCTCCCTATCGGGATTACCTCAATAGTGACCTTAAAAGGACAGAGAAGGTTAACAACTAGACTTCAGGAGTGTGCTCCGTACTGCAAATTGTAGATTCGTCCTTAGAATTTTTGGTGAGCTTCTTTGCTGTCACTGTTACAATTCCCATGTTAGCATCACCACCATTCAAATGTTAAGAAAAAAATGGAAGTGAGGTATAACTTGCCTGTTGACATGTACTTGGCCCTGTGTCCAATAGTACTGCTTCCATATAAGTCTCACACTAACATCTTCTACCACCCCTGCTGGTCTCTTCTCCTTGTCCTTGACCTTTGTCTGCCGTTGCATTCTTCACTCCTTCAATCCCATTTTTCCCAGTTTGCCTCCCAACCTGCAATCAACACCAAGGGTGATGCACCCGTGGATATTAATTTGCTCATGTTAACTTGTGGATTCATAGAAGCTTTAATAATCTCCTGCAGTGGTTTCTCACCTCACACCTGTACTGCAACCTCTGGAATTCTCCAAGAATCTGTTCTTGGCCCCTGCATAGTTCTCATCTACAGCCTGCCCCTCAGCAATGTCATCCAAAATCATGATGTCAGCTTCTATACGCTGTTGAACGAGTAACTCAGAGAATGAGCGTTCAAGCTTCACCATGGCGGTTTGAAAAATTGGCTCAGTTCAAGTTTTAAATCAAGCCCAAGATCAGGTGCAATGGCAAATCTTGTCCGCGTGGATCCTGCATGTGTCTCTTGTGAGGACCATGAATGAGATTCAGTTTGAATTGGTTTTTGGAGCAAGCAAGGAGATGGATTAAGGCTTGCCCTGTCGACTCTACGTATTCACTTTGTAACTTTAAGAATGGAGTACTTTTTCTGAAATGTTTGAAAATTTCAGTTCAGTTGAATTAAAAAAAACTAGAAAAAATGACTATGAAAGGAGAAATGTTTTAGAAAGAGAACCAGTTGGTTCCTTCATGTCCCCTAATGGGGGGAAACTTGCTGTCTTTACCCAGTCTGACCAATGTATGATTCCAATCCTGTACTCAGTGTCTGAAGCAGCCTGACAAGTAAGGTGGCTACGTTAAACCTGCTGCAGAACAGAGCCCACCATCTCCTCCTGTACCTTCTCAGCCTTTTGGCTAAGACCAAGCGTCAGATCAAACCCAAGATCAGGTGCAATGCTTTATCTTGTCAGCTTGGATCTTGTGTGTCTCTCTTGTGGGGGGGGACCATGAATTGGATTCAATTAGAATTAGAATTTGTATTTAGGAGCAAGGAGGGAGTGGCTTTGGATTTACCCGGTCCACAATGAGCATTGGCTTTGTAACTTTAAGGAGCCAGTAAAAGATTTTTTAAAAGCCATCTACCTTCAATACCAACCTTATCAGCGATGCCCATGTTCTGAGACTGAATTAACAATTTAGGGATTTGTTAAACACATGTAAAATGTGGAATGTATTTATTATATGATTAATTCCAATTTGGGAAAGTTTTACACTGAGACAAATTAAACTCCAGCTTGATTCTGGCATAGTGTATATATTGAAAGTCAGAATCTTTATTAAGTTCTGTTTCAGCCACTTCTATTTTGTGTTAGTGGGAAATGCATGTAACGCAACAGTGACAAATATTGATGAAAGTGCTGCTTTACCTGTGTTATTCTAAATACGTATTTTTGACATTTGTAAAATTGGTTCAGATTTTGATTTGCTGATTATTGCCTAGTATTTTTCACTTTTTAGTGAGTTAGCACAGCGGGAAAGAGAATGTTCTTTTAATGAGCTGATGGATGTTGCAATGGGATTTCCTTCCATTGCAGACAGCTTACCGCCACACATCTCCGTTCCCCACATGTTCTTCTTCCTATTAATTACAAAGCTCAGTAAACTTAAAATCACATTTATTTTTAAGGGCCATCTTTATCTTGGGGGAAGAAAATGGTTTTTCAGCTCGAGAACAAAATCTAACTGATTTAATCATCTTACAAAATATAGGATCTGCATGTGACTGCATGACATTGTTCTGGCAAAAATTATGCAGCGCTCGTTCGAGCTTCTTTGCCTGCCCAAACAAAGCTGACTTGTCCAGATGCATTTTCATTAGTGCATTGCTGTTGTATGTTTGTCAAAAGATCCATGTCACTTTACACTTGACCTGTAATCTTCACAAGTGGGGCTCAACAATGTGTGGGCAGCTCGCAATCTCCCTACGTATTGTTCTGCTTGATGCTATTCTAAATTTTATTCTAATTTTCCTAATCTTCATTTACATTTGATACTCTTGGATTGTACGGAGCATGGCAAAATTCCCCATATGCTGAAGAATGTGTGCTACATTCTTAGAACAAGCCAAAAAAAATTTAAAGTTTAAAACTTATTCATTATTGTCACAAGTAGGCCTACATTAACACTGCACTGAAGTTACTGTGAAAATCCTTCCTCTGATGTGGCAATGGGATGTCTACCATTTTCTCCACCAGCCATGTATGTTTATAGATCAGTGGTGGGCAACCTGTGGCTTGGGGGCCACGTGCAGCCCACCTGGATTATGAATGTAGCCCCTGAGACTACTTGTCATGGAACCATAGAATCCTACTGTGCAGAAGGAGGCCATTCGGCCCATCGAGTCTGCACCAACCACAATCCCACCCTGGCCCTATTCTCCATAACCTCATGCATTTACCTTAGCTAGTCCCCCTGACAGTTAGGGGCAATTTAGCATAGCCAATCCATCTAACCCATGCATCTTTGGACTGTGGGAGAAAACTGGAGCAAACCCACGCTGACACGGGGGGGAATGTGCACGCTCCACTCAGACAGTGACCCAAGCCGGGAATCGAACCCGGGTCCCTGGTGCTGTGAGGCAGCAGTGCTAACCACTGTGACACCATGTCAACCATTTCTCACATGCAAGGTTGTCACTTGCTGCTGATTCTCATCCATGTGTTTTTTTTTCTACTGGTGTGACTGAAGTGATATGCATGTAAAGCAAGTGAAGTGAGGTACGTGCTGATTGTGCACAACATTGAGTGTGAGACCCATGCCCTCTATGTCCAATGCGTAAATATTTATTTTGTTACCATTTGAAGCTGATGAGAGTTCCATTAATATATAAATGATTAAGAATTTTCGATGTCTCGTTATGAAATATTTGGCGTGTATTAGATGTATTTAATTTTATTCATGGGGACACGGTCAGTGAACAAGTCCAATTTCAATCTTGCGGCCCACTGAGATGGAGGAGGACCACTCATGCGGCCCACTCACTGGCCTAGATTTCCCAGCAGTGTTAGAAACTGCATGTGACTCGCCCAAATCGGATTTTGAGTCTATCCACGCTTCTGGTTCTCGTATAGCAAACAAATGAGATTAGAATGTATTCCTACCCCACATACTAGAAGGCAGTATTGCAGTTTGCACTTCCAGCTCGAATTCTGGCTGTTATCTTTGCTCCTTTATACAAATGAAAGCCTTTAGTGAAAACCAAGCAAAGAAAAAATTGTGTGTTTGTATGTAAACGCGAGGAGCACGTGACATTTAGAAATAGGTGGTCCTCGTATTTGTTTTCATACTGCTAGAGTGCATTTTATGATTGCGAGTGTCACTTGAATGCTTTTTAGCATATTCAATTAGGTTAATTGATGCGCAGTTGTTTGATTTGGGTCATTTAGGTGTATGTGCTGAGAGTTAGAAAAATAATTGGAAATGCATGTTTGTAGAGGTGGTATAAAATTACTCCTGCATGTCAGAGGGAATAAATTATGGACTTAAAAACTCAACTGCTCTCACATCAGTGCAGCAAAAAGGACAGACCCTTCTGCCTACGTTGAGGTGGAGAAGGAGGATATGCATTTGACTGTTGTGAAGGCAAATTTTGTTGACACCAAGGTGATTCTGTTTGGTTTTCACATTATTAAATACAGTATTTAAATTCCTCTTTAGGTGTCTGATCGTTCCGTCGTTGCTCTGGTTCCAAAGCAGACCTCTTCTTACAACGTTCCAACCACAACCAGTATGTGTCGGACATCCATTAGCCGCTATGGTAAGTTAAGGTCGTAGCAAGCTTATGAGCTGCTTGTAACATAATTGAGTTGGCCAACATATATTTGTTTATTACAAAGGTGCTGAAGTGAACTATAATTGGTACCTGTTATTAAATCCAAAGGACTAACTCTACTGACAGCCAGTGCAGCCACTCCTCCCAATGCACTCACTATTACCAGTGACTGATTGTGACAGAACTTGTTGTCAGCACAATGTTTTTGTTGGTTTCACTTGGGATTGTGGCTCTTTGGACAGTCTACCAGTTATCAATGTAACTTCCCACTCGTGAGATATGCTAAACAAATTGAAGCAAATACCACAGGTTTGCAGCGAGACTCTCTGACACTCTCTGGGGGCGGCACGCTGGCACAGTGGTTATCACCGTTGCCTCACAGCATCAGGGACCTGGGTTCGAGTCCCGGCTTGGGTCACTGTCTGTGTGGAGTTTGCATGTTCTCGCTGTGTCTGCATGGGTTTCCTCCAGTTGCTCCGGTTTCCTCCAAAGATGTGCAGGTTAGGTGCATTGGCCATGCTAAAATTCTCCCTCAATGTACCCAAACAGGCGCCAGAGTGTGGCAACTAGGGGATTTTTATAGTAACTTCATTGTAGTGTGAATGTAAACCTACTTGTGACTAATAAATAAACTTTAACTTTACCTGCTAAATTTAAGCACTTGGCACATCTCTGATACCCAGGTATATAAATATTGGTCCAAGATCACCTATCTGTTCCAGATTTTCCTGTATTTCCCATCATTATTGCAATAAATCGTGATAATCTGGAAATATAAAAAATGACTAGCTTTTTCTTCAAGAGCTACAACATAAGTTCCAAATGAGAAAAATAATGATGGTTCTTTCAAGCTATAGAATCATCTTTTGTACAGTAGAGAAAGCAAGGACATAACTGTGTCACCACAGCTAACAAGACTTTACTCATTCAGTACCTTTAGAACGCTAGAGGAAATAATTGTGACTTCTCGGCAAAGGTATCGTTATTTTGTACCCCGCCGTAAGTAAGCTCAAGTTGAACTTGCAGGGGACAATATGACCAAACTTTTGCTGGCCCGCCCCCCCATGAGAATCCGAGTGGGAGTGGGGCGGAGCATGGGGAGGTCCATTGGCCTCAGGTGAAATTTTCCGGTTTCGGGACGAGTGAGGCTGTAAATTCCGCACTATGTTCTGATGAAGAGTCATCCTGACTCAAACATTGGCTCTATTCTCTCTCCACAGATGCTGTCAGACCTACTGATATTTCCCAGCATTTTCTGTTTTTGTTGCAGATTCCAGCATCTGCAGTAATTTGCTTTTATGTTCCCATGTGCCTTTGGTTTCTAACTTCACACTGTGCTGCAAAATGGCCGGATGTGACCCGTTGTTCATCTTCTTTGCGACATGTTTATAGTTTTACAATGATTCAGCTCGATTTGATTTGAAAGACCTTTGTCTTTCTTTCACTCTAGACTCCACTTTACGCTACACTGGAAGTCCAGACAGCCTGCGCTCTCGCGCCCCAATGATCACCCCAGATTTAGAGAGTGGTGTGAAAGTGTGGCATCTAGTAAAGAACCACGATCACGGCGACCAGAAGGAAGGTGACCGTGGCAGCAAGATGGTATCTGAAATCTACCTGACAAGACTGCTGGCAACAAAGGTACTGGAAATGCATGAATTAACGACAATTCTCATGGTCACATCCGGGGAGGTTCAAAATTATGCATCAGATACACACACATCCCAACTCATAAAATAAGCATGAGTACGGCATTAGCATTTAAAATTTAGATGCTTTTCAACATGCTAATTTCCCAGATTGAGGCCTGAATTTTCCTGCTTTTCACACCGGCAGGATCTTCCAGTCCTGCCGCGATTTCGATGGCTCACTGGCCCGACCACAGGGAAACCTGGGTGGGGCTGGAAAATTCCGGCCTAAGAAACAGTAGTGATTTGATTCAGTTTTAAAATGGTCGATTGCACTATTCTGTATTATTCTCGCTACATCTTCAGATATTTATTGTTCAATAAGGTTTTAGTTTCTATACTGCCTGGTTATACGAAGATGGGGTCCGCAGGTTTATCACTATCCAAAATCTCAAGATGATTATAGGCGCCATGCAAAGTTTAAGATGGAAGAGTATAATTTTGGTTCAGCTTTTAAGGTCCCTTTAGACGCAATGTGAACTATTGTACATTTTCTCAAGTCTTACTATCAAAAAACATTGGTTACAATGGCTATTCCTTCTGCTGCCTGATTTCCTTCCCACGGGGAGGCAATGGCTCAGTGGTATTATTGCTTGACTATTAATCCAGAAACTCAGTTAATGTTATGAGGACCCGGTTTCGAATCCCACCACGTCAGGTGGAATTTGAATTCAATTTTTAAAAATCTGGAATTAAGAATCTACTGATGACCATAAAATCATGTCGATAATCGAAAAAACCCATCTGGTTCACTGTGCCCTTTTAAGGAAGGAAATCTGCCGTCCTTACCTGGTCTGGCCTACATGCGACTCCGCAGCAATGTGGTTGATTCTCAACAGCCCTCAGGCAACTAGGAATGGGCAATAAATGCTGGCCAGCCAGCAATGCCATGTCCCATGAATGAACAAAAAAGAAACAAACCCCGCTCTACCTCCCTCTCTTCCTTTAAGATGTTTCATTCTGACCAACCATTTGACCAATTGTCCCATCATATTTTTATGTGGTTCAAATTTGTTTTTTGATGATTCTCCTGTGAAATGCTTTAGGAAGTTTTATTAAACTAAAGGTGCTATGTAAATGAAATTCTGGTTATTCTTTGTTAATAGATCAGATTGCTCTTGACAATTAAGTGCACACATCTTCACTTCTTTACAGGGTACGCTGCAGAAGTTTGTAGACGACCTGTTTGAGACACTGTTCAGCACAGTACACCGTGGCAGCGCCTTGCCGCTTGCAATTAAGTACATGTTTGATTTCCTGGATGAGCAGGCTGACAGACACGTCATCCACGACACAGATGTTAGGCACACATGGAAAAGTAACTGGTAAGTGATGCAATTGGTTGCTTAATCTAATCGTGGGAACACTCGCTGGGACCAGTAATGTAGGCCCCAGGCAGCAGCAGCACACTTCAAGTTGAATGAATTGACTTTATCCTATTTAAACTGTACGTGATGCACTGAGTGGAGGCGGTGAGAGAATGGGACTTGGGGTCATGTGTCAGGAGCCAGTTCAGGAATCCGTTTTCATCTTCGGGGGAGAACACCAGTAGCATTCATAAGTTCTGGAGGTCTTATAACCCTTCCATATCTTGTTCTCTACTGTCTGAGGAATGGTAGGCTCTGCTGCTGCAGATAAACCTGTTGATTCAGAGGTTGTTCTGGCACCTGGGTCTTCTTTCATCCTCTTTCTGGCATTGAATCACTTGTTGATTCCTCAAGTCTACTGACGAATGGTGGTTGATTCATCCTGCTCTCGCTTGTATGTACAGGGCAGACAAATGCTGAGCTTGCCTGTAGATTGTTTCTTTCCCCATTTCCTTTGTGTGGCTCGCTGTGATGCTTGCTGGGGTGGAAGATGGCTCTGTTGTGAGGGTGCGACTTGGTAGTAAGCTCACTTTTGCGTTTCGCTGTGAGGTGTGCTGTCAATAGACAGCTGCTACCCAATTCCAGCATCATTATGGCATTGTCATGCTGACTGGGAATTGTAGTGTCTGCTCTGTGGTCTCGGGGTTTATCTCTGTTGTGGACAAAATCAGCCACCCTGGAGTCTGAGGTTCCAGTAAATAAAATACTTTATTAAAGCATGTCTGGAAGAAGATCCTAAGACAACCAAGGGAAACGCCTCAATTTTTCCATTTGTAACACCCTTTTATAATTTTTTCTTCCAAGTATTCCTGCTAGACCAGGCTAATGTTTGCTAATGAGTATAGGATCTTGTTAAACTGCTCCTAATGGCTACGAGATCTTGTTAGCAACCACTAGTGGCTGGTTATTCTATTCCATTCTTCACCTAGTGACTTTCTTTGACCTACTCACTGAGACGATACAGAAGCAGCAGATGTTATCTAGTCTTCGACCCTGTCTGGGATTGAATTCTCTTTACTGTTTACACAGACTATGAACCATTCCGGAATGTCAACTATCCCATCATGCCCCTTGAGTCTGCTGAAACACCTCTCTTGTCTGTCACCTACTCGGTGTCATGGTAATCAGCTGAGTGTCTAACCAATGAGAGGCTTCTGGGCACCTGTAACAAATGTAGACAAATTTTGTTCTACAAAGGGAGAAGACAGTTCAAAGCTGACATCCAGTTGGGAGAATCTTCTGGAACTTGCAGTTTTATGAAGTTTACAACGGAGATTGTTTTGACATCTGCCATTTTTGGGGAGATTCAAGGCTACACGCACATCTCTGCACAAGAGAGAAAAAGGCTGGTTATGAGTGACGTATATCAGCTCAAAGATTGTTCGTGGCCACATCTATGACCAGAGGTCAGATTCCTCTGGGCATTTAAAATAATGTATCTCTGCCTTGTAGCCAGAGGTCTCTTGACCACAGTGCTTTGTTGACAGGATTGTAATACTGTAATTTCCATGCTTGCCAGTTTTGGCGGGCTCCTGCGGTAATGACGCTCCCAACCTTAACACTCAAAAAGAATGGTTAGAGTCTTCCCTGCTCTAGCATGATGTTCTCTGACCTTGGAAATGTCAAATCCCAGCTTTTGCTGGGTGTTTTAAACTGCCTACTCAGTCGGAATTCATTTTTAATTTTTTTTTTCCTTTGTTTGGAGTGAGCTCAGCCAACTCGTGAATCATACCTCCTGGACTGCGGTTTTAAACGGCAATTTCTGACTATTTAACTTTACTTTAGGATTTGTGTTGTCCAGGAACTTTAAATTTTTATCTCATCCTTGCTGGGTCTACTGGCTTTCCACAGGATCCAGCAGAGTCTTCTACTGCAGCGAGTACTTAAATTTCTGCCTCCAGCTTCCAGCTCTTTCTTTGGAGCTTTCTTCTGGTGATTTATTTTTGCGCCTTTGCTTCTTGAACTTTTCTTCAGGTCAGAATGCTGCTTTAATTTTTTTCCTACAATTCTCCAGGATTTGAATTTTCTTTTGCAAGGTTTTGAATAGTTACATTTGCTGCCACCATATTGTAAGGTATTGTGCGTAGTTTGGTCAATCTTCCATTGTATCCATGGTCTTGGGCAGTTGAACAGTAAGTATTTATTAATTACCAGAAATTATGTACATAGGTACAATAAAGTCCAAGTTAACAGCTGTCTCCATGCTTGCATCTACACATGGCTCTGTCAAACAATACACCAAACTTCTGGTATGGGTCATGTGTTCTCAATGGGGGCAATCTGTACTCAGTCCCACTTTAATCCTTTATGCGTCACACCCTTAAATGACACTCATCCTTTGTTCAGATCCCTTCATGGCCTTTCCCCTCTCTATCATTGCAACCTCCTGCATCGGTAAACCTTCCACGAACTCTGTGTTCATCCAGTTCTGCTCTCTGCGCATCTCCACTTCCCTTAACCCCAGGATTGGTGGTCAGTCCTTCAGCTGTTTTGCCCCAATCTCTGGAATTCTCTCTCCAAATTGGGCGGGACAGTGGTTAGCACAGCTGCCTCACAGCACCAGGGACCCGGGTTCGATTCACTGTCTGTGTGGAGTCTACACGTTCTCCCCCCGTCCTCCGGGTGCTCTGGTTTCCTCTTACAGTCCAAAAGATATGTTTCTAAGGTCCACTGGCCATGCTAAATTCTCCCTCAGTGTACCTGAACAGGTGCCGGAGTGTGGCGACTAGGGAATTTTCACAGTAACTTCATTGCAGTGTTAATGTAAGCCGACTTGTGACTAATAAATAAACTTTTAACCCAAACGCTCCATCTCTTCTACCCCTCTATTACCATTTAAGACACTCCTTAAAACCAAAACGTGCGCTGAACTTTGTCATCTGTACCAATATCTTATTCTTTGGCTCCGTGTCAATTATTTGATGCGTCCTGTGATGATTTACTACAATTGAAGTGTTCTGTAAATGCTAGTTGTCATTTGAAATGAACGGAATAAAAAAATTGTTATAGCCTATGTACTCAGCACATTCATGTATATGCGCATACATGTATATATAAAAGCTATAGCTTATATTTGCAGTGAAGTGGAACAGATTAAGGCTACTTCCTCTGACTTCCGTCCTAATCTCAATGCTGTTACACTTCAGTTATCACTTGGGTCTAGAGATGGGAAAATTTTCTGAAATGGAACATCTTAGATTTTAACTTCATCCATCATGCCATTCGCAAGGACCACTTATTTTTTAACTGCACATGCACCATTTACCCTGCCATTCAAGCTGAAGATGCTTGTGTCGGGAAGGTAAGGAGGGAGAAGCACATTAAAATGTTGCAACCAAATCCAAAATCAGTCTTTGTTCTTTAAACTACATTTTACAATTAATTTAGCTTTAAAAATGAATGTGTTTTCAGATATAATTTTGTCATCCTGCTGGACTGAAATGTGAAGATTAACAATTCGATTATAATTCTGTATTAATGGAGGTCACTTACTTGGGAATTCTGAACATGTTTTATATTCTCAATATAACACGCAACCTTTCGTTTGTTCACTCACTTCACATAGATGGGGGGAAGTTGCGATTCTCCCAAATCGCTGCACTGCCGAAATTGGTGCAGAGCCGTATAAATTATTTAAACGCTCATTAACATGTGATTAGCAGGCCCCGGCCTGAAGCCTTCAGGACTGCTAGAGTCTCCACCCCCCCCCCCACCCCCACCCCTTTCTCCCCACAAGCTGGGAATGTTTCACTCCAGCGGGGTTTACTGCAGTTCCCCACTAACTGGAGCTGGCAGCCCGACCCCGCTGGAGTGGTGAATGGGGGAATGCCCCGTGGACAGTGCCAGCCTAGCCTCTGGCACTGGGGGGGTGGGGAGGGATTCGGGGCTGCCGTTTGGGTAGTGGGGTGGGAAGAGAGGGGGATTGAGGCACAGGGGGGTGGCCCCGCATGGGGTGGAGGGTCGGGGCTGGCCCAGACACGTCCAGGAGCCCAGTGATTGGCAGGGGGGTGGGGGGGTGGGTGGGTCGCACAAGCAGCGAGTGGGTGTTGCGAAGCGATCAGGAGGCCGGCAGTGAGGGGCTACTGCGCATGCGCTGATCTCAGCGCCGACAGATCAGCGCATGCGCAGTGGCCCGCTCAGCGCTATGCTGCCGGCTCTCCAGCGGGAGAGATTTTTAATGATGTTCAAACTAGTGCACTCTATGGTGGACAGAGTGTGGGAGATTCATTTTGAAACTCCCGCTGAAAAAAACAATCATGAACCTATCTAAATCTGTCTTAAATAAACTCAACGACATGGCATTCACAGCCTTCTGTGGCAATGAATTCCATAGATTCACCACCCTCTGGCTGAAGAAATTCCTCCTCATCTCAGTACTGAAGGGTCGTTCCTTTATTCTGAGGCTGTGTCCTCCGATCCTAGTCCCTCCTGCTAATGGAAACATCTTCCTCACACTCACTCGATCCAGGCCTTTCTGTATTCTGCAGGTTTCAATGAGATTCCCCCTCATTCTTCTATTCCATCGAGTATAGACCCAGAGTCCTCGAACGCTTCTCATCCGTCAAGCTTTTCGCCCCTGGAATCATTCTCGTGAACCTGCTCTGGACCCACCAGGGCTAATGCATCCTTCCTTAGATACAGGGTCCAAAATTGCTCACAAATATTCCAAATGTAGTCGGACCAGAGCTTTATAAAGCCTGGGCAGTACATCCCTGCTTTTGTATTCTAGGCTATGTGCCTCCTTACGTCACTGTATGGGTGGTACTGGGCTCAGTCCCCCATGTGGCATGTGTGCCAGGCCCTTATAGAGGTGGAAAGTGCATTCATTGTGATGAAATAGATCTGGGGTTAGGCTTTCAGCTCAGGTTGGCAAGATCGTGAATGTTTGGATTCAACTCAAGATAAAAGCCATGGGGAGGCAGGATGGAATGAATAGCTCAGAAGCCAAATCTGTGGTGGGGACCACACACAATGGCTTTGGGCTTCCCAATATTTAATTGAAGGAAACTGTGTCTCATCCAAGACAGCATGCAAGGCAAGCAGTCTAACAACACAGACTCAGTGGAGGGATTAGGAAGGATGTTGATGAGATAAAGCTTGGCATTGGCAGTCTATGTGTGGAATCTGATCCTCTATTTTTGGATAACGTCATCAAGAGACAGCATGCGGGTGAGCTATTAGGAAAGGGCATCCAATGACCCTTGAGGAATCTAAACAGGGCGGCACAGTGGTTAGCACTGCTGCCTCACAGCGCCAGGGATCTGAGTTCGATCCCCGGCTTGGGTCACTGTCTGTGCAGAGTCTGCACTTTCTCCTCATGTCTGCGTGGGTTTCCTCCGGCTTCTTCCCATAGTCCAAAGATGTGTGGGCTAGGTTGCTAAAATTGACCCTACTGTCAGTGGGATTAGCAGGGGTAAATACACAGGGTTGCGGGAATAGGGCCTGGGTGGGATTGGTGTTGGTGCAGACTCGATGGGCCAAATGGCCTCCTTCTGTACTGCAGGGATTCTATGATAGTGCCAAAGCAGGAAGCAAAGCTACTGCAGGAGGTTCTCTGGGTGTGACTGGACAGTTAACGGGTGAGGGGCAGAGCTGCTCAGCTAGACGTCGGAGGAGAACTATGTGCTCAACTGTCTGTGTCTGCTGGCAGGTCAGGAAAAATGTGGAGGGACGGTGCATCACAGGATGTCATTTTTGACTTTGATTAGGGTTTGTTCTGGTGTTTGGGAGGGGGGGAGGGGTGTGAAGCTGATTATAGAGGTTCAGACCTTGAGTAATAGAAAAAATGGCAAAGGTTTAGGTGGCCACAACATATGCGAGAATTTAGGGAGCTGGAGATTGACAGTAATTTGCAAAGACAGAGTAGAAATCATAGAAACCCTACAGTGCAGAAGGAGGCCAATTGGCCCATCGAGTCCACACTGACTACAATCCCACCTAGGCCTTATCCCCGTCACCCCACATATTTATCCTGCTAATCCCTCTCATCTACACATCCCAGGACACTAAGGGCAATTTAGCATGGCCAATGCACCTAACCCGCACATCTTTGGACAGAAGAAAGCATAGTTTCCTTCGAGAGAGTGCTGGTGGCAACCTTGAAGAGCCGGGATTGTACCTTAGGGTAGGACACTGACAGCTAGCACGAAGGCTGAGGTGAGGAGTTCAGTAGTTTGGTGGGAATAGGATTGGAAGAGCTGGAGGTGGACAAGATGAACTTAAGAGAGGACAGGAAGGGAGATAGCAGAGAAGCTAGAGAAAAAGGTAAGATCAGGGCAAGACCACAGGGAGGCACTGGCCTGGCAGGCAAGCAGAAGTGGGGATTATAAAACAGCGGCTGTTTGGATGGTCTCAATCTTTGGAATCAAAATGTTTGTGAGCTCCTTGCAATATTAGTTACAGGTGAGGGTGGAGGAGGCAGGGAAGAGAGAATGTTGGTCGTGGAGAAAATATTGGAATTAAAAGAAAAATACTGAAAGTCTGCTTGGTTCTATAAATGAGTGTTGCTATTGTATGGGTAGAGATAAATTTTATTTTATTCAGTGAATTTGACAGCCAGGTAGAGTGGAGGAGTAATTGTCACCTGCTTTAAATGCTAATGAGCATTGAGCATCTTTCTTCTGAAGATAAGAGTGTAATCTTGAGAATTATGACATGACAAGGACATCAAGGTGATCAGAAATGTTCTTTCCTGTGAGCTGTCCTCGGGAAGTAGCAGTTTTATCTGAAGGCAGGTGTGCCTGGAGATTGTGGAGACACTTAAAATAAACGCAGTATATTGGCGCTCATCTGCTTATTACCCGGCCAGCTAGTCTTGTAGTGAATGTGGCTGGAGATTTTAACCCAGGTGCTGCCTAGCATTGCTTCACCATTGGCACTTATGATAGGATTCTTCCAACAGAACATAGATCATAGAATCCTACAGTACAGAAGGAGGCCATTCGGCCCATCGAGTCTGCACCAACTACAATCCCACCCAGGCCCTACTCCCATAACCCCATGCTTTACCCTAGTTAGTCCCCTTGACACGAATGGACAATTTAACGTGGCCAATCCACCTAGCCCGCACATCTTTGGACTGTGGGAGGAAACCAGAGCACCCAGAGGAAACCCACGCAGATACGGGGAGAACGTGCAAACTCCACACAGACAGTGACCCAAGCCAGGAATCGAACCCAGGTCCCTGGCTCTGTGAGACAGCAGTGCTAACCACTGTGCCATCGTGCCGTCCAGTCACGGAAAGAGGTTGTGTCAAAGCTGAAGCTGGACTGGGAAATGTCCTGTATCTTTTTCCCAATAAAATCTGTTGTGGGAAAAATGAACTGGACAGCATTTTAGCCTCATTTCCACTGTGATGAACCAAGAATGCTTTGAGAAGGAGAAGTTTTAATGGTTCTTGCAATATTTTGTATAGTTTTTAATACAGCCAATGGAAAAAAGTCTGCGTAAGATTTTACGCTTTGGGGCTAAAGTTAAACTCTGATAAGATCGCATTTGTTAACATTAGAAATTGCTTTCTAAGATAAATTTTCAATCCCAATTGATTGCTGTTCTATTTATGCATTAAGGAGATAAGAATTGATAAGGTCACTTATTGCTTTAATTAACTCCCATCATTTCTGAACAGTCTGATCTTATCAGACTTTTACTGCATTAAGACATTAAGCGATCATCAATTGACTGTACATCAATCAGTCAGAGAGGTCTCCATGGAATATCAGCAGCAAAAAAGTTGCACATTGTGGAAATCTCTTATCGCCTACGACTCTTGTCCTTTGTACGAAGAGCTAGAATTGGGCAAGAGTTCCATCACTTGTTAGTCCAGCATTCCTGGAACATTCTGGAACTGAACAATAGGGAAGGCCTTTGTTTTGAGGCCTGTTCCAATCTCTTCAATTCACCTTGTGCTTTTAGCCACCGTTTAATGACTAGAAAAAGAGGTGAGTGGCATATTGGTGGTGGAGAAAATATTGGGATTAAAAGAAAAATACTGAAAGTCTGCTTGGTTCTATAAATGTGTGTTGCTGTTGCATGGGTAGAAATAAATTTTACTTTATTCAGTGAACTTGACAAGGTAGAGTGGAGGAGTAATTGTTTTAAATGCTAATGAGCATTGAGCACCTTTCTTCTGAAGATGAGTGTAATCTTGAGAATTAAGAACATCAAGGTGATCAGAAATGTGTTTGTCCTTGTTACAACAATAGTAACCTGTATTTATATAACGCCTTGTAGAGCAGCAACATTAATGGAGGAAACGCCCCAAAAATATTTTTGGCAAGTGGAGTCAAAGAGGCACCCAAGTGAAATAGATAAAGGAAGAGGTGATTTGGGAGAGTTGGGAGAGATGTTCAGAAAAAGTGGTCAAAGAGATGGATTTTGCGAGAGTCTGTAAAGGCAGAGGGAGGTTTGAGCAGTGATCAGTGGCTTCTCGCTGCACTCGTAAATTCCCCCAACTCGCCATTGCTGCGCATTTCCTCCGGGGTCTTCAAATCCCAACTTTCGCAGGAATTGCAGCACAGTGTCCATCAGAAAACTTGGTCAGAGCAAAGTAGAGTCAGGGTAACAGGATGAGCGCCCCCTTTTTACACACCAGCTGCTATATGGTAAATTTAAGGTTCAGTCTTGAAAAATTAGTGAATGAATGGGTAGGTGGGTGAGTGGCTAGTTGGGTTGGGTTGCAGGGGGGTCAATAGTCGTGTCAAGTGGAGGGTTAGTCAGGTTGAGTCAGTGGGATAGTTGAGGTCTGGGCGGTGGAGGGCAGTTGTGTAGTTGCCCAGGTGTTAGATTAGATTTTAATCTGTCGAATATTTCCAGGGTAACTATGGGGATAAGTACTGTGGACTTGACCAAATCTCCGGCTCTGGCTTAGAGCCAGAGGCATTCGCCGAGATTCGTGGGGAGCAGGGGAATTGCTCATTGGAAGTTTAAACTTCTTGGGCAGTTTCTTTTGAAAGTCCACAAGTCAGAAACTCCGGAGTGTCCTGGCGTGCGTTTTAAGTCACATGTCTTGTCTTGATCTGAAAACAGAGAGGGTTTGGTTTGTGGAAACACAGCAATGTTTTCGGAAGAGAGGTCCAGGAAGTCGGGACCAAAAACTGGAGAGGCTGAGGGCTGGACAAGGTGTAAGGCAAGAGAAGATGAGGTATAAGGACGTTGAACATTAGGTTATAAGATTCAGTATGTTGAGCAACAAGAAACCAATGTACAGCAGCAGGATGTGGGATGATGGACGTGCAGGAATTAGAGAAGAATAGGTTACATATGGCTGAGATTTGCACAAATTGGAATTGAGAATGGAGGAGATGGGTTGTAGAATGGTGATCAGCAAGAAAGAGGTGTTAAAGCATATACATCGTAGCTGCTGCCTCTGTTCCTCTGTTACGCTGCCTAATATATCCTCCCTAAATACATTAAGCAATGCTTTAGTTTTTCAGAAGGAAGTGCATTAAGATGTGAGTATATATAGCAATTTCATTACATTGTATCCCAGCTAGAACATTAGTTCTAATTTACTTTATTAATTCAATGCTATAAAAGATAATGTTAGAATAGATATAAATGCCATGGCACAGCAAGTTTATCCAGTGACTCACGGATTTGATTCCCAATCTGAACAATTATCCAATCTCCACCCAGGATACTGCAGTTTGCCTCAGCGTTCTTGTGTGTAAAGCCAACTAGGATTGTCAATGTTGATGACTGTCCATCATGATTGTCAGATAAGAATATGATTCATTGTGTGCCTTATGCCCACTCACCTTGCTCGAGTTAATAGTTTGTCAGCAATCACTGTGTCAGGCTTACCACCTGAACAATGGCTAACGTGTAAGATATCAGCACTTAAAACACACTGAAGCTCGGAGACCATGCCTTCTTGGGGGGATTGGGGATGGTGAAGGAAATTGCTGCAAAATGGTGGGGGAAGGAATAATTAATTTCTGTCCGTATCTTGATTTTTCTAGCTTTACTGTGGCTCCGAGTGCAAACAAAACTAGAGATTTTATTTATTCATTCTGATGCACCTCAATGAGCACCCGGAAACAAGGCTTTAGAACTGAAGGCTTTAATACATTAACAATGAAACTACTAACACAAATTCACCCGTTCAGACTGAAGGGGTCCTGCCGGAGCAGGGGGTCTTATACCCTGCCACCGGAGGCGGGACCCCACTGGAGTGTGCCACGATAACACTTAGGACAGGTAAACACCCTATCCCAACAACATAGTACAACCCCCATAACAACAACACCCTAGCCCAACAGTAACACAATAACAACCCCAGTGGTGAACCAACGATGGTTCACCACATTCACCCCTCCTTTAGGAACCAAAGGTGGCGGGGTGGATGAAAACAGACAATGACAAAAAAAATAACAGGATTCACAAGTCCAGACGGTCTGGAGGACCGCACCGACGCTGCGATCTTCTCAACACCGGTTGCGAAACCGGAGCAGGTGCTTGCGGTGGCTCTCTCAAAGCAACATCTGGCTGTCCCCTCAAAGACTCCCGGGCCGGCCGGCCCTGATGAGGCGATGGTGTAGGGGATCCTGGAACGTTTGGTGGTGGTGGTGATGATGGTGGCGCCGATCTCCGAGTCTCAGGCAAGCTGTACATGGGAGTAAAAGTGTTATGCACTGGTCCCGGTGCTGACCGCGCCACGTCTGGGGAAGTAATGAGGAGTAGTGGATCTGTGACTTGGGGAATAGGAGCGACAGGAGTTGCTACGTCCCCTGCGGGCGCCAGGTCTCTAATGGAGACAGTGTCCTCTCGCCCGTCAGGATATGCCACATAGGCATACTGAGGGTTGGCGTGGAGGAGTTGGACCGGTTCGACCAAGGGGTCGGACTTGCGAGCCCTCACATGGCGCCGCAGAAGGACGGGTCCTGGGTACGTCAACCAGGCTGGCAATGAGGTCCCCGAGGACGACTTCCGAGGGAATGAGAACATCCTCTCGTGGGGAGTAGCATTGGTTGCCGTACACAGGAGGGAGCGGATAGAATGGAGCGCAGTTGGAAGGACCTCCTGCCACCGGGAGACTGGAAGGCCCTTGGATTTCAGTGCCAGTAGGACAGCCTTCCAGACTGTAGCATTCTCCCTTTCCACCTGTCCGTTACCCCTAGGGTTGTAGCTCGTGGTTCTACTAGAGGCAATCCCGAATGAGAGCAGGAATTGCCTCAAGTCGTTGCTCATGAACGACGAGCCCCTGTCGCTATGAATATAGCAGGGGTACCCGAACAGGGTAAAAAGCTCACTGAATGCCTTGATGACGGTGGCAGTCGACGTGTCCGCACAGGGGAAAACAAACGGAAACCGGGAAAATTCGTCTATTATGTTAAGAAAATAGACATTCCGATCCGTTGAGGGAAGGGGGCCCTTAAAATCTACACTCAGCCTCTCAAAAGGGCGAGTGGCCTTGACCAAATGTGCCCGGTCTGGTCGATAAAAGTGTGGTTTGCATTCTGTGCAAATCCGACAACTTCTAGTAACTGACCTGACCTCCTCCACCGAGTAGGGTAGGTTGCGGGCTTTTATGAAGTGGTAGAGTCTGGTGACTCCAGGATGACACAGATCATTGTGGAGAGCCTTCAAGCGGTCCTCCTGCATGATGGCGCATGTTCCGCGCGAGAGGGCATCCGAGGGCTCATTGAGCTTCCCTGGACGATACATAATATCGTAATTATAGGTGGAGAGCTCAATTCTCCACCGCAAGATCTTATCGTTCTTGATCTTGCCCCTCTGCGTGTTACTGAACATAAACGCCACGGATCGTTGATCCGTGATCAGGGTGAACCGCTTACCTGCCAGGTAATGGCGCCAGTGTCTGACTGCCTCCACAATGGCCTGAGCCTCCTTTTCCACCGCTGAGTGCCGAATCTCTGGGCCTTGAAGGGTGCGGGAAAAAAAACGCGACGGGCCTGCCTGCCTGGTTTAGTGTGGCGGCTAGGGCGAAGTCCGATGCATCACTCTCCACCTGGAAAGGGATGGATTCATCCACCGCGTGCATCGTGGCTTTCGAGATGTCGCTTTTCAAAACCTTGAAGGCCAATTGGGCCTCCGGCGTAAGTGGGAAGGTCGTGGACTTAATGAGCGGACGAGCTTTGTCCGCGTAGTTGGGGACCCACTGTGCATAATACGAAAAGAACCCGAGGCATCTCCTCAGTGCTTTCGTGCTAGCGGGCAAGGGAAGTTCAGTGAGTGGGCGCATACGGTCTGGATCAGGGCCAATGACCCCGTTTTCCACCACGTATCCGAGGATGGCTAACCTACGCGTACGGAATACGCACTTCTCCCTGTTATAGGTCAGATTCAGGCGAGATGCAGTGCGTAGAAAGTGTTGGAGATTCGTGTCGTGGTCCTGCTGGTCATGGCCGCAGATGGTGACGTTATCCAGGTACGGGAAGGTAGCCCGCAACCCGTTCTGGTCCACCATTCGGTCCATAGCACGCTGGAAGACCGAGACCCCATTGGTGACACCAAATGGAACCCTGAGGAATTGGTATAGACGACCATCCGCCTCAAAAGCCGTATATTGTCGGTCCTCTGGGCGGATGGGGAGTTGATGGTAGGCGGACTTAAGGTCTATGGTAGAAAACACTCGGTACTGCGCAATCTGATTGACCATATCAGAAATGCGCGGGAGAGGATACGCATCCAGCTGCGTGTATCTATTAATGGTCTGACTATAGTCGATGACCATCCGAGGTTTGTTCCCGCTTTTGACTACCACGACCTGCGCTCTCCACGGACTAGCACTGGCCTGTATGATCCCTTCCTTGAGGAGCCGCTGAACCTCAGATCTAATAAAGATCCGGTCCTCAGCGCTGTAACGCCTACTTTTAGTAGCGATGGGCTTGCAGCCAGGTACCAGATTTTTAAAAAGGGATGGTGTCATGATCTTCAGGGTGGATAGATTGCACGCGGGGCGCTTTGGGCAATTTGGAGGCTGCGGCTGGTTCCCTACTGCCAGTGAAGGGAGTGGCCCACCGTACTGTAGGATCACACTCCTCATGTGGGCCATAAAGTTTAGTCCGAGGAGAATTGGCGCGCAAAGGTGAGGTAGCACAAGGAGCCTGTATTGCTCGTAAACTGTGCCCTGTACCTCAAGAGTTACCATACATCGTCCTTGGATCGGTACAGACCGGGACTGTGATGCCATGGAAATTGTCTGTTTGGCAGGGAGAACCCGGAGTCCACACCTTTTAGCAGTTTCAGGGTGTATGAAACTTTCGGTGCTCCCACTGTCAAACAGACAATTCACAGTTCTGCCACTAACCTTTACCTCCATCATGGAATGTTCCAGTCTGTAATGCCTGGTCTGATCCAGAGAGATCGACGCCACCGTTGGCCCCTGGGCGTCACTGCATGCTGCCGATGTGGATGCTGAGGACCCCTGCTGGTCGCTGCTGCATGCTGCCGATGTGGATGCTGAGGACCCCTGCTGGTCGCTCCTAGTCGTCGTGGACCATGATGGCCGCCCCCATGAATCGCATGTGGGCGAGGGCTCCAAGCGCAGCGACTCCTGGTGGTCTTCCTCCTCCTCTGTCTGCCACGATGGCGCCGTCCTGAGATCGCACGTGGTCGGACCTCGTGGGTACTGCGACGCCGAAAGAGATGGTCTCCGTTCTGGAGGGTTACAAGCTGCACTGCCGTTTTTAGGTTTGGACCTGCAGACTTTGCCGTAGTGGCCTTTTTTACCGCACTGGCTGCAGATTGCCGTTCTTGCCGGACACTGTTGCCGTGGATGCTTGGCCCCACCGCAAAAATAGCATCGCTGGCCACCTGGAGCTGCCGCCGTCGTCGAATCGATCTGGGAGCGCGGGTTCGCGGGGCGAGGAGGGAGCAGAGCTTGCTCCAACCACGTTGACTGCACGTGGTCCTCGGGGTACAGCGCCAAGCTCTTCGACGCCGCCTCCAACCTCACGGCCATCCCCATTGCCTGGGTCAAGTTGAGTTTCCCCTTTTCTAATAATTTAAGTCTGATGTACGAGGACCCTACCCCTGCTACGAACGCGTCTCGGGCGAGGTCTTGCATGTACTGCTCGGCGGAGACATCCTTACAGTCACAACCCCTGGCAAGCTGCAGGAGTTCATTGGCGTAGTCTTCTATGGTCTCGCCCGACTGCCGACGTCGTGTAGCGAGGAGATAACGAGCGTGAATCTCGTTGGGTGGCGTAATGTACCTATTCTTTAGGAGCTCGACGGCACCCTGGTAAGTGGAAGCTGCACGAATGGCTAGGTAAATCGTGTCGCTTACCCTTGCGTGGAGGACCTGGAGTCTATCACTGTCTGTAGTGATAGCTACCGAGGCTGCCAGGTAGTCCTCGAAGCACTTCCACCAATGTTCGAACGTGGGTCCAGTGTCAGACGATCCAGTTTTAGGATCTGTTCCATATTCTCAGTTAATGTATTAAATTGATGCACCTCAATGAGCACCCGGAAACAAGGCTTTAGAACTGAAGGCTTTAATACATTAACAATGAAACTACTAACACAAATTCACCCGTTCAGACTGAAGGGGTCCTGCCGGAGCAGGGGGTCTTATACCCTGCCACCGGAGGCGGGACCCCACTGGAGTGTGCCACGATAACACTTAGGACAGGTAAACACCCTATCCCAACAACATAGTACAACCCCCATAACAACAACACCCTAGCCCAACAGTAACACAATAACAACCCCAGTGGTGAACCAACGATGGTTCACCACACATTCACAGCAGTTGCTGGTTAGGCCAGCATTTATTGACCATCCCTAGTTGCCCTCGAGAAGGTGGCATTGAGCTGCCTTCTTGAACTGCTGCAGGGCATGTGGTGTAGGTTCACTCACGGTGCTGTTGGAAAGGGAGTTCCAGAATTTTGACCGAGTGACAGTAAAGGAATGCCGATATAATTCCAAATCAGGATGGTGAGTGTGACTTGGAGGAAAACGTGCAGCTGATCCTATCCCCAAGTTTCTTCTACCCTTATCCTTCCAGGTGGTAGGGGTCGCAGGTTTGGAAGGTGCTGTTGAAGGAGCCTTGGTGAGTGTTGCAGTTCATCTTGTGGATGGTACACACTGCTGCCCCTGTGCCTCGATGGTGGAAGGAATGTTGAAGGTGCTGAATGGGGGGGGGGGGGGGGGGGGGGGGTGGCTATTGTCGAGTTTCTTGAGTGTTGTTGAAGCTGCAGTCATCTAGGCAAATAGAAAGTATTCCATCGCACTCCTGACTTGTGCCTTGTAGATGATGGACAGGCTGTGATAAGTTTTCTGCCTGAACTATTTAATTTTGAAGAAATGGGCACCATTTCAGTGACGTCATTCAAGCAGCTTTCTGCTGGTCTAAGCAAAATATGAATATCTTAAAAATTCAATTAGAATTTTCCTGAGATGAATATTTACTCATTTACAATGGGGGGTACTTTAAAAAGTAATTCCCTACGGCAGTTCTTTCCATAACCTCAAGTACTTTTAACCCCAAGAGTAATACTTTCATTTCCAAAAAGCTATGTCTAATACAGTTTTGTACTGATTGTTGCAAGTAATCATAACATTGCAGAAACGTTCTTATGATGGTGATGGGAATATGAATATTGTCGCCTCTCATTGTAACACCCGAATCCTAACAATATGTGCTTCCGTCTCAGATCTGTGTTGTGATTGGCAGCTGCCTTGACAATCAATAAACATTTTAAACAAATCCAATGCTTAGCCCTAATATTGACCTAATCCTCCCTTGACAAATGTGGAAGAAACTGATAATAAAACTAATTAAGGCAATGGTCTTTCTTTTCTAATTACTCCATTTTTATCATTTCTGCAAGTTGGGTTATTGCAGCTGAGGAGGGTAAGTATGCAGTTTTAATTGATAGTTGAACCCTCTGATTACAACAGAAAAGGGTTGTGATATCATGTGGGAAACACAAATGTAGGTTCAGTGTATCTTGCCGGTGGTATTTCAACACAGCTGCCATTTAATCGTATTACTTCCATGTTGGGCATCAATTGCATGGGAGCAACCTGATGATGCATGCCATGCAATCTCAACTCGAAGCCAATCCAAAAATGTAGCATATTTAAGTTTACTTCTTTATTAGTGTCAGAAGAAGCCTTACATTTTGCTCTCCAATGAAGCTACTGTGAAAATCCGCAAGTCGCCACACTCTGGTGTCTGTTGGGTACACTAAGGGAGAATTTAGCATGGCCAATGCACGTCTTTCAGATTGTGGGAGGAAACTGAAGCACTCGGAGTAAACCCACGCAGACACTGGGAACACATACAAACTCCACATTCACCCAAGGCTGGAGTTAAACCCCCGTCCCTGGAGCCATGAGGCAGCAGTGCTAATCGCTGTGCCACCCTGGAATCGGCAAATAAAACTGTTTATGTACAGCTTTCTTTTTGCTAAATGCTGATACCAGGAGTTTAAAGCCTTATTATGTTGTAGCAACTCAATGTGGAATTTAATAATCAAACGATAAACCTGTTGTTGGTAATTCACCTCGATCAGATTCTGGCAGAGGGAAGGGCTAATAGAGAAAACTGAAGCCCACTCTCACCGAGATCATGTTCTGGCGCCAGCAGTGGGATATTATCTTCCCAAAGCGCTCTCCACATCTCCAATCCTGGGCGGCACAGTGGCAGAGTGGTTAGCACCGCTGCCTCACAACTCCAGGGACCTGGGTTCGATTCCCATTTTGGGTCACTGTCTGTGTGGAGTTTGCACGTTCTCCCCGTGCCTGCATGCGTTTTTCTCCGGGTGCTCCAGTTTCCTCCCACAGTCCAAAGATGTGCGGGTTAGGTTGACTGGCCATGTTAAATTGCTCATAGTGTGCTGGGATGTGCAGGTTACTGGGGTAAATGTGTGTGGTGTGGGGTGAGATTGTTGTCGGTGCAGTCTCGATGGGCCGAATGGTGGCCTCCAGCACTGTAAGGTTTCTATGATTCTAAATAGTTTTCTGGTTTTTCTGCTTATCCCTCGTTTCCCGCTACTCCTCTATTCTCTTTGTTGTTGCGCACCACTCCAGTTATTAACTCAGTTTTGCCTAATGTGACATTATGGAAGGTCAGCCAGCATTGTAAAGTGTATGATCGGAATTCAGCTCCTCTGTTTGAATGTTGCCAGCTGACGCATTGCCACGTGACCCAGTTTCAGTGATGTGATTTATCCTACGATTGCATTCCAATCCCAAGTGTTCCTCTTTTCTTCTTCTCTCGCAGTTTGCCATTACGGTTTTGGGTCAACGTGATTAAGAATCCGCAATTTGTGTTTGACATTCACAAGAGCAGCATTACAGATGCATGCCTCTCTGTGGTGGCACAGACATTCATGGACTCTTGCTCAACGTCTGAGCATCGACTCGGCAAGGACTCGCCATCGAACAAGTTGTTATACGCCAAGGATATCCCCAACTATAAGAGCTGGGTTGAGAGGTTAGTATATACTGGCATCAGCCCCTGCGTTAGTATTGATCAGGCTTCATTTAAGAGTCGAGGGCCAGGCATGTGATATAACTGATGACATGTGGATTGAGTGCTGCCTAATGGAACATGTTCGTTAGCTGGTGCCATTAACAGATTGAAACTGACAAACTTTTGTTCACTGCAGCAAGAAATGGAACCCTGCCATTAAACCCCATTGCTGCAAGCTTTCCACTCGAGCAAAATGGTTTTTGACTGATCCCTATCGAAGCTCCATTATATTTATTAGAACCATTTCAGAAGTCTCTGTGATGAACCACTAATTCAATTTTTTTTAAAGAAAGTGCTTTGATAGTCGCTGAGAGTTTGCAGTAACCAGGTTTAACTGTTTAAATTAAGTTGACTTCAGGTCAATATGCACGGCAAAACTCTCGTTTTGCACATCGCATTGTGCTGGTGTCCTGATGCATTTGCACGCCAATGTTGTGCTGCCATTTAGTATAATGGGTTTTAGAACATTGTTATTGTGCATGTCCCATTCAGTAATCATGTGGAAATGCAAACTTCTTTATTTTAACCTTATTCACCGCATCGTGTCCCATTGTGACCCGAATTGCTGCTGATTTCAGCCCCACTTTGTGGAATTCAATCTCTAGGCAAGTATGCTGAAATGTGAAAGCAAAAGACGCGGGCAATCTGAAATAAAGACAGAAAGTGCTGGCAGTACGCAGCCGGACTGACAGCATCTGTGGAGCGGGAAAAACAGAATGGACCTTTTGATTCGAATATAACTCCTGCAATTTCTAGAACTTTCCGTGGTGCTGATTCAAGCATAAAATGAGTTCTGCTTATTTACATTTCCGTCGTTCAGCCCGCTGGATCTTCTTACACATTCATTTCTGGTGGGCTAATAATTTTCTAGAAAAGGGCATATTTGACAAAAGTTTATTTTTAGTTCATCGCAGCCCATGTAACTGACTAAGCAGATTGAGGTTAAAATGCAACAAGATTACCATTTCTCTAGATGGGGGCTGGTTACTGTTTGCTGAAAATGGTGATTAAAACAATGTAAATTGCGATTCTTTGTTCCTAAATGGCGATGATACGTGCGGGATTGCTGCAAACCACTTCCTTACTGCATGGGAAAGTGCATGTAGGTGGGCTTCTTCCTTCAGGAGTGAATTGCTTCCTCGTTCATCTTGGTTTGCCACAAATGTGTCTCATGTGTTCATCACGTGCATTAGCATTAGCTTGGTAAGCTGTGGGTCGCTGGTGATCAATTAATCCACATTTCAAAGTGAGTAAAGGGACGTAAAAGGTTCAGAAATGGGGAGTAATTAATGAATGAGGTAGCCATGTATTCCCCATTCAAATAACTAGAAGGCAGAGTTCTGAAAACTGCTGACAGTGTGATTTCACCAGTGCAGTGCAGGGTATTCCAGATGTCTGGGGGCAGTTTTCATTGTTGTCATTAATCACAGTTGTAGCCTGCAACTGCACAATATTATTTTTTTCCCATTTGCATGCAAATGTGGCTACAGGCAGTATCTACTTGATTTCCCTTAGCCTATTCGTCAGTGCACGTGCCGTAAAATATGATTCTAATGGGGTTTATGTCAATAGTCTGTTTGCCCACAATTGATTTTTTGACTCTGAACTGTCAGCAGTCCGGGTGTTATGTGTGCGCGATCACATTTGTAGGTAATAAAACAGTACAGGAAAAGATCTCCTAGTTGGGTAGGAGCCCAACATTTCACAGTCTGTGCAGGCACTTCCAACTACTTTTTTGTCCAACAAGGGAAATGAATTCGATGCTGCTATTCGCATGGTAGAATTTGGCTTCAAATTCCATTATTGGCATGTAATTAGTAGGCATTGACTAATCTGTCCCTGCACCAAAGTAAAGTTGATTTTGATACAATTCTTTTGGCTCATTTACCAGCCGTCCTTCCGTGTGGGGAATATGCGTTGGGAGACAACTAATTAATTCTGGGTGTTGTTGCTTTTATTGTGTGGGTGAAACATATCTTTTGTTTCATAGGTACTACGCTGATATTGCTAAAATGTCTGCAATTAGTGACCAAGATATGAATGCTTACCTGGCGGAGCAGTCCCGTTTGCACGTCAATGAGTTTAATATGCTGAGTGCGTTGAACGAAATCTACTCTTACGTGACCAAATACAGTGAAGAGGTTAGTGCACAACATACTTCTAGCATATTCTGCCCACGCAACTGGCTTGAGGAGGCGTGGCCTAGTATAAGTTTAGTGGTCCTCCCAATTGAATTGATTTGATTTGATTTCTTATTGTCACATGTATTGGTATACTGAAAGGTATTGTTTGTTGTGTGCTATACAGAGCATACCATTCATAGGAAAAGAAAGGAGAACGTGGGGAATGTAGTATTACAGTCTTAGAATTGTTAGAGAGTTTAAAAGAGTTAGAATGAAGTTTTAGAAGCATAGAGAGAGATTAAAATATAGAATTAGAAGGTATGCTGGGCACAACTTGCAAAACGTCACCTCGCTCCGGCGCCATCTTGAGAAAAAGAGAAAAAAAATTGTCAATATATGTTGATGCCACTAACAGCATCATTGACCCTGTCATGCTCCCTCTTCAGCCCTCATCCTAAAAAGTAATCATTTGAGTTTTGTATGCTTTTGTACACTTTGTCACATAAGCACCTTTGATTTTTAAAATACACTTTGGGTGGGATTTTTCCAGTCAAGTGCTGTAGACATGAGAAGGTGATGGCTTGTTGGTATTATCGCTAGACTATTAATCCAAAAACTCAACTAATGTTCCGGGGATCCAGGTTTGAATCCCGTCACGGCAGCTGGTGGAATTTGAATTCAATAAAAAATATCAGGAATTAAGAATCTACTGATGACCATGAAACCATTGTCAACTGTCGGAAAAATGCATCTGGTTCACTAATGTACCTTTAGGGAAGGAAATCTGCCGTCCTTACCTGGTCTGGCCCACATGTGATTCCAGACCCACAGCAATGTGGTTGACTCTCAACTGCCCTCTGAAATGGTCTAGCAAGCCATGCAGTTAAAGAGCAGCTAGGGATGGGCAATAAATGCTGGCCCAGCCAATGACATCCAAACCCACGAATGAATAACAAAAAATCAACGGAATTCCAATGACGGGCCATCTCCACCACCAGAAAGCACGCTGTATTGTGTGTGTGTTGGCGGGACAGTTTCGTTGTTAGTGACCTTTTAACTGTATGGAGCTGTATCATTCCTGATTTACAATTGAAAGTCTGATTTCACTCCATGGAAACGTTACTTCAGTTGACCTTTCCTCAACTTAAGAAGTTGCATTTTCAAGTCAATTTTCAGCTTTCCAAAATTATATCCTATGTCATCTATACTTGTACTCATAAAGCACCCAGTTGGAATGTGTCTGATGTAATCATCCTGGTTGCAAGAGCTGGATTGAACTTTGGGCATCATTATTTACCAGAGTCCTTATGGTTAGAGAACAGGTTATAAAATGTATCTGAAAAAGCAGGGATTATTCTTTATGTGGCTGTGGTTTTCGACTGCAAATAATTTAGACACAGCCGTCGCCTTAACTGGAGGGAGGATTAAATGATCCTGGCCCCTGAATCATTTTTGAAGTTGTTCTCATGGGAGCTTCGTTGGGCCTTAAATTTACGCTGGTGAAGAAACCTCCAGAAAGATCAAAGTCATTTCTCTGCACAAGTAAATTATAGTCCTTGTGGTCCTTCATTAGCAATGTTAATGAGCATCATTTAATATGCTATCCACTGGCTCCGATTGTAATTTTACCACATAAACAGGTCGTAATATAGAAAATTCTCATTATTACAAATTACCACAGATCTCAACATTTTATGCTCGTTATCTGGAGTGTTGGTTTTGCATTAGCTATTCCGGAGCTGCATATTAAGCATTTGAGTATCGTTTGCACTGGAATAAAACAAAATTGTATTTCATATAATCTGGAGCCTGCTGCACATAAAGGCCAGCAATACGTGCTTTGTAATCTGATGGATAATAGTCATTAGGAGTGTGTTCAGATCATCATTGTTTCAGCGAATATAATATTCTGGCTTGGTTAGGAAGGTGGTATTCTATTAAGGCTCTGGGAACATTTCTCTCCCCCCCCCCCCCGCCCCACCCCCTACACTATGTGCTTCTGAACCTACAGAACATAAATGTAGGAAACACATGTAGCATACAGCATCATATGGAGGCAAAATGTAAGTGTGTCCCTAATAATATGCTGAAATGGAAAAAGTTTATTGATTTATTTAGTCACAAGTAAGGCTTACATTAACACTGCAATGAAGTTACTGTGAAATCCCACTAGTCGCCACAGTCCGGCACCTGTTCAGGTTAATGTACCTAACCAGCACATCTTTCGGACTGTGGGAGGAAACCAGAGCACCCGGAGGAAACCCACGCGGACACTGGGAGAACGTGCAAACTCCACACAGACAGTGACCCAAGCCGGGAATCGAACCTGCATCCTTGGTGCTGTAAGGCAGCAGTGCTAACCACTGTGCCACCCACAAATTGTGGTCAGCTAATGTCACAACTGAACCGAAAGGAAGGACTGTTTCAAAGATGAAACTATCTAGCTGGAAGTAATTTATCTGACCTTGAGAGCTGTCTTGTAATTAGAACAATTTGGTTTTGAGCTCAAAAATGGCAGGATAGGTATGAGCAAGAGAGACCATTCAAATGATCTTAGCGCGGCCATCCAGAAAAGCAATTGAATATTTCCATCGTGTTTCCAAGCTGATTTTTGTCTCTGCTTTTGGAAGATCGCACCGAGTGCTGATTTACCGCCATGAATTCATGGCCGATCTGTGACCTAACTCCGTAAATCCATCTTTGACTCACAGCCTTTAACATCTTTAGCAGACAAAATTCCGTCAATCGCAGTTCTAAAGTTAACAATTGATCTCACAATTTCCATTCGCAGAAGAGAGTTCCAAACTTCTATCATTCTTTGCCTGAAGGCGTCGTTATTCCTGGCTCTCATTTTAGACTCTGCCCTCCATAGCCCGAGGTTCACCAATGAGCAGAAATAGTTTCTCTTTCCCCACCCTATGTAGGTTTAAAGGTTCAGGAGCCACTGATTACCCCGCAAAAGAATCATAGAATCCCTCCAGTGCAGAAGAAGCCATACGGCCCATCGAGTCTGCACTGACTCTCCAACAGAGTATCTCACTCAGACCCCCCCGCCCTATCCCTAAACCCCACACATTTACCATGACTAATTATCTAATTATTCTAGCCTACACATCTTTGGACACTAAGGGGCAATTTAGCATGGCCAATCCACCTAACCTGCACATCTTTGATCCAAGTTTATAAATAATTTTATAATCGTTTACTGAGTAAATTATTGGGAAGTAACAGTTTAAATTTGATGTATAAGCTAAATAGGCTGGAAAAATATTCGATCTGTGACAAGTGAGAGCTGTTTTGGCAGCAGTCTCTGTTCTGTTGGCAGATGTCTTTCCTTTGTTCTCTGTCCTTTCGAAGTGACTGGTTTGGCAGGAGTGTTGGGTTGTGGGGGAGGAATGGTGAGGGGGATGGGGGTACGGTGAAGGGGGAATCATGAGGGCAGAATGGTGAGGGAGGTGGGGGAATTATGTGGGAGACGGTATTGAGAGGGGGGAAATGATGAGGGAATGGTGAGGCTAGAGAGCAAAGGATGAGGGAATGGTGAAGGAGGTGGGGTGGTGAGGGCAGAGCATTTTGAGGGGACCAGTGGTTAGGGAGTGGTGTGGCAGTGACACTGGTTAGGAAGCTCTATTTCAGACCAATGAGGTCTATAGCCAGCATGAATCACTTCAAAAAGATCTTTCCTCTCCAAAGTGATTATTTTTCTTGAGACACTGTTTTTAACTATTTGTTTAGACAATTGGTTTACATATCTGTCATGAGATCCCACTCTATCAGGAATATATTTGCTAGGGACATGTCCTTGGTGGAGATATAAGGCCTTGTGTCTTGTGTTTTTCAGACAGCAAGCTTTTGTGGGAGCTTTATTCATTAAGATGTTTAAAATATTCAATACAAGATGTTAGTTTGTGAGAAGAAATTTCAGATACCTGTCTGTTCCCCTTCTAGTATTTAAAAACTTTGATTAAGTCACTTCTTAATCTTTGAAATCCCAAAAATACCAAACTTAGTTTGTTAAATATCTCTTGCACGGCTAATATATATTTTCTAAGCACTTCTGCCTCACAACGCCGGGGACCAGAATTCAATTCTGGCCTTGGGTGACTGTATGGAGTTTGCACGTTCTCCCTGTGTCTGCGTGGGTTTCCTCCAGATGCTCCGGTTTCCTCCCACAGTCCAAAGATGGATTAGCCATGGAAAATTTGTGGGATTACGGGGATAGGGTAGGGGAGAGGCCTGGGTAAGATGGTCTGACAGCGAGTCTGTGCACACTTGATGGGCCAAATGGTCTCTTCTCTATTGTTGGGATTCTATGATTCTCTGATAATGTTTAGTCCAAAGAATTGCTCAGAGTACTCAAGGGGTGGTCTGACCAGTGCTTTGTGTAATTAAAGCATGACTTCTACTCCCTTATAATCTAGACCCCTAGAAACAAAGGCCAGCATTCAATTAGCCTTTTTGATTATTTCCTGTTGCTGTCCATGACATTTTATTGATCAACGTACCTGGATCTCTAGTACTGATAATGATCACTTTCCGCACCAGAGATTCTGAAATGTACTTTCCTTTTCTTAAATGAGGATTTTCAGAAATGGATTTGACACGATTCTCGTGCTTTTATTCTTGGCTCTTGCCGTTCTGAGTGAGAGGAATTCCCTTTCCCCTTACTTTTTGTTCCTAGGTTCACCTGATCAAGTTTTATTATTTTGACATATGCAATGTGATTCCCACAGCCAAGCATATCCTTTGTTTCCCTTTGTCTTGTGTTTTTAATTCTTCTGTAGAGAAGCATCACCCATTCATCACCCCCTCTTTCTCCATCAGTGGCCAGGACCCTGCATGCTCCTTACATGTGAGACGTTAATCTGGGGATCTAACTTTAGGAATGACCTGAAGTTTATGGAGCGAATACAGAGGAAATGTGCTTAGATAAAATTAGCAATCTGGAACTTGTATTTCTCAGGTGAAGGTAGTGAACAGAGAAGGTTCAGAGGCGATCTGATGGAGATATTCAAAATAATGGGAGGTGATGAAGGGAACTATTTCTGAAGTCAGGAAGCCATTGTGTCAAGGGTACAAACTTTTCATCAAAAGAACAACAGAAAGATATTTGTTTCATCCAGAGACTGGCAAGGCATTTAATGCCCTCTGTAGCTAAATCCATAATGGTTTTCAAGAGAAATGGGGTAAGCATTTGAAACACATCCGATCAGAGTATAGAGAGAACAAAGCATGAGGACGGCATGATGGCACAGCGGTTAGCACTGCTGCCTCAGTGCCAGGGACCCGGGTTCAATTAGGCCTTGGGTTGCTGATCGTGTAGAGTTTGCACGTTCTCATCATGTCTGCGTGGGTTTCCTCCGGGTGCTCCGTTTTCCTCCCACAGTGCAAAGATTTGCAGGTTAGGTTGATTGGCCATGTTAAATTGCCCCTTAGTGTCAGGGGGATTAGCAGGTAAGTAAATGGGGTTACGGAGATAGGGCTGGGTGGAATTGTTGTTGGTGCTGGCCCGATGGACTGAATGGCCCCCTTTAGCACTGTAGGGATTCTATGATACTCTTTTTAAATTTGGAATTACTATAATTTGTCCCTTTTATGGAGAATGAAGGCAGTTGGAACAGACTGTGTAAATGTGATTAGGTATATTCGCTTGCATTGAGGTTAAACTGGTTGGGCTGAACAAGCAGCTTCTGTGTCATAACTTGCGTATTTCTATAAATTTGAATAATCACAAATCGAGAAATGTTGCGGGACAGAATTTTACGTACAATCTATTCCACCTTGAAACAACAATTAGTAAGAGTCGGTGTGAGGTTTATAAAGGGCTTTCTTCTTTATTCTAACTTCCTGAATGAAATCTGCCATAACGCAGGAAAGCCCTTTTACCCCTTGAAAGATGATGAAAAATAAAAGTTGCCCTGTTTGTCCACACTCACCTGGCTCCTCATTCTGGAAGCATCTACCTCAGGCAGCACGCCGGACTGCACAGTTGGTCCATCAGTGAATCAGGGTCCCAGTTCCCTTGTGCACCTGCCCACAATGCCAGCTGCTGGAAACCACTACAAGCCCAAAGTTCTCCTTGCATTGAACAGCCACTAATCTTTGGAAAGAAACACTAAAATCAATATGCACTCAAATCATGTTAGCGGTCTCTGCAATGCTGATTTGAGCTGAAGTGTCAATTTTTAAGTTTACTGCTGATGTGGTACCTTTTAGGTAAATGCTGTTTTGACTGTACTGCAGTCTCACTCTTCCCTTTCCTTTTTTTAATTAGATAACCGCTGCTTTGGAACAAGATGAACAAGCACGGAGGCAACGCCTGGCATATAAAGTAGAGCAACTGATTGTCGCCATGTCGCTAGAGAGTTGAGAGCTACATTTGCAGGACCTAGTGGCTGAACAATGAACTCGTGTGAGAAAGAGAAGCCGTTGGAGGGGGAGAGCAAAGCATGGATCGTGTGGTTAAATGCTATGTCCAAAGTTGCACAATATCAAGTGGCTGGCATGGCCATTTTTGTTTGAAAGGTGTCGGATACCTCTTCGTTTTGTTTTTTTCTGTGAGTACGGCTGTGTTCCGAGTACTACCTTTTAGTTGACTTGCAACCAGGGCTGCGATAACCTCGTGTACAATGGTTTATGTTTACAAAGGATAACCTTTGAGAGCCACAGCTGCGTTTGTGGTGAGCTTACTGATAATTTGAACAGGACCTGATGCGAATGAGCAAGGCAGGCGACTTTTCTGTGTGGCCAGGAGCAAGAAAGGATATGCGAAATCAGCACCGCACTGCAGAATTCTACCTTCTCCACCACCGCCCCCCCCTACTCCCCCTGCCACCCCAGAAGGAGTAAATTTCAACCACAACTGCGACATGCACAGTCGAACGACCAAAGCCTCGTCCAGCAAGGTGGGATTGGTTAGAGGCGGCAAGTTGTTTCCAGTGTTCCCGAGAAGAGCCAACAGGATTCACAAATTGAAATGTATTCTTTGGGCTCCAGAATTTTGTCTTTCTGAAATCAGTGCCATCCCTGTATCATAATGTATTAAAAGACATTTGTGAACTTTGCAATGAGACAGAAATCATAAATGCACATATTTGAGGGGGGGTTGGGAGGGGGGGGGAAAACAAACAATTTTCCCAATGGGTTGGCCATTTTTTAAAAAAAATGCATTTTTCTGCTTTTTGTTATACAAATCAAAGCTCCATCACTGCTGCTATTTAGCCAAGCTATTCCATCTTGTAACAACAGTCAGTAAGGGTCAATGTGAGGTTTATACAGGGCTTTCTTCTTTATTCTAACATCCTGAATGTAATACTGTGGCTCAGTAGGAAACTCAAAAGAAATTGTACTGGAAAATCTGTCATCTTTGCACGTTGTTCAATAATCCTGTAAATCACAGTCATGTCATTTAGTGATTCCCTACCACAGTGCGTAATTTCACCTTTACAAGGCATTCCATGTTTGATAGGTTTTTTTTCTACCAAACTGTGGTGTGAAATAAAGGAAAGGAAATTGAAGAAATTTCTCACCTTAGCTGGAGATTCACTTTTTCTTTGAATGCACTCTTCATCAAATCGAATCAAACCACCAGGATGGAGTTAGCGGAGCAAAGGTGTTTGTCGAGTCCCAGCTCAAGAGGCGATGCCCTCTGCCTGACATCGGTCAGTTGTAGAAATCTGCATCAGTAAAATGTGAATCAGGTGGGGGCGGCTCTGCGTAAAGAAGTGAAAATGGAGCCGCTGACAATCTACGCAAGCAGCCTGGTAGCCCTCAGTGAGAGTATCGTACCACAAGGTTTGTCAACTCCTTGCTACAGCTTGATCATTTCAAGCCTGTTTGAAAGATGACGTTCGCCAAGTATCACTGTTGTGATCGCTTCTACATTTGTATGTTGGTGGATTTGTGGCACTAATAATGACAATTGGAAGTTGTCGCAAAAAATAATTATGCTTTTGTTTGTAGAGGTTTTGTGAGAAGAGTTGCCTTGAGGAAATCAATGTAGGTGTCCAATGGGAATACAATGAACCTATTAAATTATTTTTCTATTGTCTTCTTTCACCCCCCCTCCCCCGCCCCACTTGGTCACTTACTGCCGCTATCTCTCTATTTGTTCGGCAACGTGGACAGACATGTCTGTACGTTCAGTGCGAGGTACCATTTACTGGTTAGCCCAGCGGGGGAGATTCCAGTTCGGAAGAAAAGCAGGCTTGTAACTCGGATGTGAGCTGCTTTGCTTTCCACTTCCGATGTAAGTAAAGTGGAAACTTACCCAGCCAAATGTTCTGACACAGGCCATTTATTATTCCGAAGGAAGGCCTGGACTTTCAACACATGGTGCGAAGCAAGCATCATGAGTGCTTTGCTACCAAAGACTTTTACATTTTAAATAATTTTAATTATGAAGCCGCAAAATGGATGCTGTCTCGCGACATCAAATCTCCACAGCAGTTGGTGTAAAAATCCTCCCAAGCCAGTTTTCCTTTTTTGTTCCATTTTGCATTGAGTAAACCAAAGGTTTTTAAAAGTGCATATCCTAGAGCCACGAAGTGTATAAAGGTTGTAAATATTGATCGTACCTCAGTGTGGGATCAAAAGCCCAGAACTGCTTTTTATTGCTGTTGTGCTTGGTTCTCTAGTAATCCAATTCTTATACAAAGAAGTGGATAGTGTTATTTGCACATTTGTGAGAAGATGTTTATGGTGTTTTGATATGGTTCAATCTGATGCTTCGAAAACATAACAAAAACAAACAAAAAAAATGGTTGAGCATCAATGTCTTGAGGATAGATGGCACTTGATACCATATGACATGTAACGATTCCATTTGGAAAACTGTCCTCTTCATTTGTTCTTCTTCTTGCTATTAGTCATAACCCAACACAATGCAGCACTTTGCGGGGAAAGATGATGAGTTAGGCTGAGGAGTCATGTCATAAAGTTAAACGAACATGCAACTGTTATTCTTTTATGTGTCATTCAGCACTGCAGGGTGTGGTTCATGTTGCGAGGACAGTATCTTCATGCAAAGAATAAAGGACATTTTACCTTCATTGGATAGTTTGCCTTTCAGTAGCAGAGCCAGGGAGGGTTCGTGCCTTTTTGTTACAATGCGTGTGCAACTTAGGTGTGCAGCCCCTTAAAATCTTACATCGCTGTGCACGCAGAGTTGAAGGGCTTGACTTGTGCGCAGTCTGAGTGGGGAATTGTGGATTCAGAAAGCTTACAAGGGCCCTCGCTGTCCCCTGCCACCACAGTCATTTGCGATCAGCCAATTTTGTATGCCAGAAAGTGGTCAAAGCAGCACGTAGAATCACTACAGTGCAGAAGGAGAGCATTCGGCCTATCGAGTCTGCACCGACCACAATCCCATCCAGACTCTTTTCCCATCACCCCACATATTTACCCTGCTAATTCCCCTGACACCAGGGTCAATCTAGCATAGCCAATCTTTGGACTGTGGGAGGAAGTTGGAGCACCCGGAGGAAACCCACGCAGACACGGGGAGAACAAGCAAACTCCACACGGACAGTGACCCGGGTCCCTGTGAGGCAGCAGTGTTAACCATTGTGCCACCGTGCCGCTCATAATTATCATTTGCTAATTTTGCTTTTAAATTCTCAGTTGCCATTTAGAGCTGATGCAAAAACAAATCAGCATTTAGGGCATCATTGTGACTCTGCTGTGTCAAGTCAGCTACACCTGGATATCACCACCTTCTCCACACACTCCCACCCTTCAACCTTCGCTCCAACCTCGCTACCTTTTATTCTCTTGGTGAAATGATGAAACAAAAATTAAAGGGAAACTTGCTGATGGAAGCTTGCTGACTGAATATCACAGGCAAGATTTTAACTCACTCAGTACCTATTCAGTTACACAGTTAGTTAAATTGGGCTGCACACAGAGTTTTCCACAATTAAAATCGGGGTGCATACAGTCAGTTAAAGTTAGGCTGCACAAAGTCCATTTTGCACATGGTAGCTGGCAGAATGCATCATGATGCCTCAGATGTGAGATACTATCTACTGTTGAAGGGAATGATGGTTCATAACTATTTTTAAAAAGCAAAAGTAAGACACCAACTTGCCTCTCCTGAAAGTATTAATAGGAAATCCTTTTTGTCTTCTGCTAAACCTGAACATGTTCCTAATTGAATGCTGCAGCACAGTTGTGGTCCCAGAACTGGTGACTCTCCACGCAATATCGTCTCCAATCCTTATTTCAGTGTTTAAGGTGTTGCTCAGTGCTGGCAGGCAGATCCTTGGGTGCTGGTAGTCTTGTGATTTTGGATAGTCTGTTGTTTTTGGGGCCATCTGACTGAGCCTACATCCAGCAATGATCACCAAGCAGTGACCAAGAATGGAGCCTCAATCCATGGAAACTGATACCCATCTATCTACCCTGATGGCATTTAGCTGATTCGGGACAGACCAGAGAGTGAACTGTGTCGACCTGCCTGGTGTGTTTTATTCAGTAGCACGCCTACGAGTGCGTTTTCCATGTAAAGCAGTGACACAACCTGTGCTGAAATCTGTAACAAAATAAAGTGTACAGTGAAATCCAGAACCAGTGCGGTTGGTTGGGTGGATTTAAGAAGTGTATAGAATCAGATTTGCAAGTAACAGGACAGCTAAATCATTGCTTGGTTAGAAATTTGGAGTTTGATAATCTGAATGTCAAGACCTTGTCACAAATTGGACCGTATCACATTAGCATGTTGAGTAGGTGCACTCAACTGTACACTGGTTTCTGGTTAAATTCTGAAATGTTTAATCATAGCCCTCATTTAAGCAATAATGGAAAGCCAGGATGCAGTAGCTTGCAATTAAGAGCAATCAGTCAGGCTGCTTCTCAGTTCCCACCTACTGAGCTGCCATGCATCCATTATTACCATTCAATAATACCTTAACCACATTTGTTCCTTCATCACAAATTGGTTATTGACATCCCTGTGACTTCAGACAATGTTTGAAATTCTTTAGGATGTTCAGTAAAGAAAACTTTCTCAAGGACACAGATATTCCAAGTCGGTTGGTTCAGTGTGTCAGAAATTGATGTGAAATTGACATTCCGATAAGTTGAAAAGGGATCCTGCGATGCTAACGTAAATACAATGCAAGTAACTGCGGCGCATCTCCATCTTACAGACATTCAGACATGGGTAGATAACTGGTACACACACTTTGGGGGGGGAATCATAGCGGACAGGGGCAGACCATGAGAAGGTCCATTGACTTCGGGTGGGATTTTACAGTTTTGGAGTGAGCGCGGCCGGAAAATCCTGCCATGTTTCAAAAAAGTAACAAAATCTAAAACAAATTCTTGCAGGACAATTCCAGACACCATTTTTCCGAAGATTGACAAGGTGTAAAAAAAAAAGACAGCATTGTGATTAAACTGAGTGATTAAGTGCAGATTAACACACAAAAATGGATGCAAGGCATACCAATTTGTATCCCTTTATATCCATATTATTACAACTAAGGCAACTTCAGGCAAGCTTTATTATCCCAGTAGATGGAGAAAGGACCAACATAGTGCTGTACAGAGCTGCCATCAATAGATTTCCACTGGGTTTCATCAATGATTTATCTCTTTGAGTTATCTCTAGCATCTGTATGTTCAGAGTATCCCTCACCTTTTATCTCTGTCCTCCATTTCTGACCCTCTGCCTATCTCACAATGAAACACTGGAGTTCTATGTTGCAAAGCAGAGAGAGTTCCTGGTCTGTCAGTTCATAAGGAAAAGAGAGATATGTGAGGGGGGTGGGGGAGCGGGTGGAGAAACAGTAATCTATTTAAAACTGGTCCTGTTTGTTATATTGTGTACCTATTGTAAATATGAATCACTCCTATTTTACAAGCCGGAATCACTTTGTACTGTTGTTGTAGATAAATAAAGGTAACTTGATAAAACATTACCAAACATATTATTTAATTCTCTGTTTGATTTTTCTGTTGGCCTGGAGGTGACTGGCTCATTCTGGGCTATAGGCGTACGCGTTGCAGCCAGTCTGGTGGCCATGTGCATGCTTCTACATTGGCAACTATTAAAGACCACTGAATAATGCATAATGCAGCTGTTTTGCATCTCAAAAGCTTGAAATTGCTTTATTATACTGTACATACAAAGCCTACAAAATACAAGCTTTTAAATTTGTAACCATTTTTTTTTACAAAAAGCAAGTTTTAGAATTCCTTCCCATTGAAAGGTTCCCTGTTTTATTTTAGCAGTTTTAAAATTCATTTCAGAATCTGACATCTAGGGAGATGATTAGCAGTCAGAATGACTTGGATTGTACGATCACAAAGCATTCCCCTTGGTGTGTTAGAACAATTGGAATAGTTAAGTTACAACATATCAATACAACAAAATCACAGATCTCGGAAGTCATAAATTGGACATTTTTGATATTGTGATAATTTTCAAATATAACTTTTGGTAATTGCGAGCAGTATTGATTTAATAAAGAAATCATGGTGCATCCACCTTCAATTAATGGTGCCCTCATAGAATCACCGAATTACTACAGTACAGAAGGCAGCCACTCGGCCCATCGAGCCTGCACCAACAACAATCCCACCCAGGCCCTACCCCACCACTCCACGTATTTACCCTGCTAAATCCCCTGATACGAAGGGGCAATTTAGCATGGCCAATCAACCTAACCTGCACATCTTGCGGACCATGGTAGGAAACCAGAGCACCCGGAGGAAACCCATGCAGGCACTGGGAGCATTTTCAAACTCCACACTCCAAGGCTGGAATTGAACCCAGGTTCCTGGAGCTGTGAGGCAGCAGTGCTAACCACTGTGCTGCCCTCTAAAATCTTGATAATTTCTTACTATATAAAAAAAATAAGCCACGTTTTACTGTAAATCAGGAGCACCTCCACATTGCACTCAATTCCACTTGATCCATATATTTTATTTAAGAAATGCAGTGGACCATCTCTTTATTGTCACATAAAATGAACTGGTGAACTTTGATAGAGAAGCATGAATGAACTACTCAAACTATTCACATAGCCTTTCAGGCATCTGAATCAAAACCTGATTCCGATGCCATTAGGTTATATTTCGTTGCTTTGTTACCCACCAGAAGTGATGTCGTATTTGATCTGGCCGATGGTTACAACTTCACTCTCTACTTCAGTTCTATCCAGATAAGTCTGGAGGCAGCAGAAACAAGGTTCTGGGTTCAAGTCCCACCCCGTCGCTTGAGCACAAAAACCAAGACTACTGACAGAGTGCTGCACTGTTGGGGAGTGCAGTCTCTCATGATGCGATGTTGAACCAAGCCCCAATCTGCTGCCTTGGTGGATGTAAGGGCACTATTTCAAAAAAAGAGCAGGGGGCCAATCCTCATGTACTTCACTGGCTGTGAGATGTCTGGTGGCTGTGAAAGGCGCTATATTAATGAAATCTTTCTGGTATTCTGGCTAATATTTAGCCCTCGATTAAGATCACAAAGATGGATTATCTGGCCATTATCACATTACTGTTGTAGGAGTTTACTGTGCACAGATTGTCTGCAGTATATAAATTCCTACATTGACTAGACTTCAGAAGTACCTTCCCGACTGTAAATTGCTTTGGGGAATGAGAAACACCATATAAATAAAAGGTTTTTTTTAACGCTCCTCCAAAATTGAAGTATATATTTTTAAGTGGGTGCTTTGAAGGAGAACTACAATAGAATGAGAACCACAGTAGATGAACAAAAGCAGCTAAAAGAAAATGAAACAGATAAAAGATTTGCAAACATACATATGAAGGTTTGAATCAGGGTGTTAGGACTTACACCCCTCCCCCACTGATCCACAAGCCCCTGAAGCTTGGTCATCACAGATCAAACATTTCATTCCTATCTGCATTTATATTTCTTATTTATCAATCATTCCTGTTTGAACTTGTGAATAAATACTAAATTGGAAACGTGGATTGAAGCTATATAAGGTTCCATGGTTTGAATCTGTGAACTACATGACGATAATTTAGGACAACTTTGGATTAAATCGGTAGTCAGGAAACTGTTACGTGCTTCTAATTGTTAATCAGTTTAATCTCAGTAATACATGTCCTGAGACTGCTGAGGTGTGTTACCACGCTTAGTCTGGTATAACATGGGGAAGCGTTTTTTGACCAATAAAAAAGGTATGAATATCAAATAAAGATTACTTGTACAAAAACAAATGAAAGGCATTTTCATATTTTTAAATGATGTAATCAGCTTAAGGTATAAACATGTAGAGAAATAATGGACAAAAACATTTTCTCCCCATGGGCGGCACATTGGCACAGGGGTTAGCACTGCTGCCTCACAGCACCAGGGACCCGGGTTCAATTCTGCCCTCTGGTGACTGTCTGTGACTTTCTCCCTGTGTCTGCGTGTGTTTCCGCCGGGTGCTCCGGTTTCCTCCCACACTCCAGAGATGTGCAGATTAGGTGGATTGGCCATGCTAAGTTGCCCCTTAGTGTCAGGAGGATTAGCAGGGTAAATCCGTGGGTTTATGGGGATAGGGGCCTGGGTGGGATTGTTGTCGGTGCAGGCTCGATGGGCCGAATGGCCTCCTTCTGCACTGTAGGGATTCTGTCATTCTATGACTCTATAATTCAAAGCTGAAAATAGGTCCAGGGACATACTTTGATGTTGCAGAATGTCACGGAGTGTTGCTCCTTCGTCAGGTGAGTGGGAGATCTCTTGACGAAGGAGCAGCGCTCCAAAAGCTAGCGGCGTTTGCTACCAAATAAACCTGTTGGACTTTAACCTGGTGTTGTTAGACTCCTTACTGTGTTTACCCCAGTTCAACGCCGGCATCTCCACATCATGACGGAGTGTTGAACAGCGTTTACGTTTGAGTGAGAACTGACCTGAAACACTCAGGTTTTGGTTTGTTTTTATGTGGCAATTTGCTGACAATGCAAACTGAAAACATGGCTACGAGAGAAACAGTATCTGGGATCTGAGAGAACAGGACAAGCAATCGTGTATCTAAATCAGATTGAAGGTGAAAAATTAACAGGGCAAGGACCTGGGCTCAAGTATTTACTTGAGCTGTGGCTATGAAGTGACAGGCTCAAAGAGAATAATCTTCTTTAAATTATTGTATCAGAGAGTTAGGCTGTGAAAATCTCTTTCCCTGTCCTACCAGAAACGAGCTGTAATTTCTTCAGGCGAAAGTGACCTCCCACACTTTCAACATTCATTCACTTGTTCTGAGTTCAGAATTTGCCCTCAAGGTTGAGATTTTCCTCTGGTGGGTATGTGTGGGGTTATGTGATTGTTGTCCTCCCACCTGATCTTGTGGTTTCCCCACCTTGCTTCATTCGCACAGTCATTTTAATGATTAAGGATTGGCTGCCAGCGTTATCTTCACCTCAAGGGAGTTGGGAGACCAGCCCTGCTGCGTTACTCACTGGTGAGGCTGCCATGGTAACGGCACACAGCAGGGTCTCCATGACAGCCTGCAAGAGAGCCCCCAGGTTTTTAATATTAACAGGAAGCGCTGAAAAAAAACTCAGCAGGTGTGAAAACACCTATGGAGAAAGAAACGGATTTAACATTTCAAGTCCAATCTTCCGGAAACTGGGCATTAATAGTTAATTTTAACCTGAAATTCTGGTTAACTAAAGGTATGAAGATATATGGGGTAAAGGCAAGTATATGGAGTTAGGTTGCAGATCAGGCATGGTTTTTGATTTGATTTATTGTCACGTGTATTGGGATTCAGTGAAAAGTATTGTTTCTTGCGCACTATACAGACAAAACATTCCGTTCATAGAGTACATAGGGGAGAAGGAAAGGAGAGGGTGCAGAATACCATGTTACAGTCATAACTAGGTGTAGAGAAAGGGGGGGAGGGGGCGCGGGGGGCGGGGGGCGGGGGGGGCGTGGCGGGGGGCACGGCGGCGGGGGGGGCATGGCGGCGGGGGGGGCGCGGCGGCAGGGGGCGCGGCAGGGGGGGGGGGATCAACAGCCTCACAATACAAAGAACCTGCTGACTGAGACTCAAATCTTTTTGGAAAAAGCCATAGTGATGGCCCAGGCGATTGAATGCACTGAGCAGGGTGTAAGTGAATTTACAAGGTGTGCCCAATGGGGTGAAGCGTTTGTGGTGGAAAACAACTGCTGCAAGGACAGCCCAAGGGCAGAGCCCGAGAGGGGTAGGGATGAAAACATGGTTTCAGTGTGGGGGAGAGCACTTCCAAGAAACATGCCAGTGCAAAACTTAACCATGTTTTTGCTGCAAGAAGGAGGGTCATTTGCGGTCTTGGTGCAGTGTGAAGCAGGAGGACAGAATGCAGAAAACAGAAATGTCCATTAAGACGACACCATTTAAACAGCTGGCTGAGGAATCCAAGAAGGACTCCAGAACTTATACTATAAGCCAGGTCCAATTTAACAAGGTGTCGCCTATCACAATAGTCCTGATAGTCAATGGCAGATCTCTAAAGACGGAGGCCAACACTGGAGCCGCGGCCACAGTCAAAAGTGTACAAGCATTCAGATACCTCTAGATAGGCCCCCAAAGTCTTAAGGTTGAGTTGCTCAGAAGCCATTTTATCAACCTAAAAGGAAGAGCTGCTGAAGACTGTAGGGTCAGTTGCAATAACCGTATCCTGTCAGACCCAAACAGCAGAGTTGCCAGATCTTGTGATAGAGGATCATGGAGCTTGTCTTTAGGGCCGAGTCTGGTTGAAACAGACACAGTTGGACAGGCTGGAGATATTGAATGTTCGGGATGGGGGTTTTCAAGAGCTCCTGTGCAGATACTCAGAATTTTTCCAGAAGGAACTGAAGCGAATAAAAGAGGATAAAGCCAAAAGCTCTGAGGCTACGCCAAAATTCCTTCGAGCCTGCCCAGTGCCTTAAGCATTCCATCACAAAGTAGAAGTGGAGTTAAAAAGATGTGGGTGTAATAAAACCAGTATAGTTTTCTGAATGGGCTGCACTGATCACACTGCGAGGATCTGTGGAGACTATAAGTTAACTGTGAACCGAGGAGCCGAGATAGATCCATGTCACATTCTGAGGATAGGGGGCCTCTATGCTAAATTAGCAGGGAGTCTTAAGTACACCAACTTAGAGCTTAGTCATGCAGACCAGCAGCTGGAACTGGATGGAGACTGCAAAAAGTTGGTCACCATTAACACCCACAAAAGGTTAAGTCAGTACACTCGCCCACCATTTGGGGTCCCCTTGGCCTGCGTCATTTTCTAGAGTACGATGGAAAACTTGTTGCAGGGCATCCTCAAAGTGTTTGTGTACATGGTTGATATCCTAATTACTGGAGAGTCTCCTGAGGAACACCGGGCAAACTTAGAAGATGTCTGAAAAAGATTTAAAAGAGGGGGCATCTGTTTAAAATGGGAGAAATGCACCTTCCAGATGGACAAGGTTACATATCTTGGCTTCAAGGGAGATGCCAAGGGTCTGAATCCCCTAGAGGACACGGTGAAAGCCATCAAAGAAATACCCAAGCTGAAGAATGTGACAGAGATAAATCTTTCCGAGGGATGGTAAATCACTACGGGATATTCCTGCAGAATATGTTCATGACTTTGGCCCCCTTACACCAGCTTCTGAAGGAGCATCAACGATGGGAATGGGGAGAAGCGTAAAAGGAGGTGTTTGCTGAAGTAAAGCAAGCCTTCCAGTCTTCAACACTACGCGTACATTTTGCTATCACCCAACCTGCACCAACAACAAAAGAATTAATCAACATCACCCTTCTGGGATAGAAGTTATGATGGGGAAGACTATTTCTTCCAGCTGGACTCCAGGGATAAGCAGGAATGTGAGGTTGAAGTTCCAATCAGATCAGCCATGATCTTATTGATTGGTGGAGCAGGCAAGACAGGCCAAAGGGGCTGCTCCTGTTTAATTTGTCTGTCTATGTGTTTGGATGTGAACAGCACTGAAATACCAATCAGGACTTCACCAAGCTGCTCAGTGCTATCAGGCTGCAGTACGACTGATCATTACTATGACTAACTGGAACTCGGGTCCAGCACTTGTAATGTGGTCTATATTGTCCTCTGTGTTATTAGCCTTTGACTTGGAGATTGTCCCCATATCCAGTGATGTGGGAAGAAGACAATGTGGGGGTGAACGGGCAGCACTCCAAAAGCTCATGCTACCAAATAAACCTGTTGGACTTTAACCTGGTGTTGTGAGACTACTTACTACACCTGCCACATAGCTATATTGGAGAGTTTACAGGTTGATAATAAATCTGTTTAGCCAACCTTCTGTGGCCAGCAAGTTCTGGAGTGGGAGTTGAACCTGGGACTCCTTGCTCAGTGGTAGGAATGCTCAGCACTATGGCAGAAGACTCCCCATCCTGTGCCATTACGACCTCTCAATCACATCACATGGATGTTCAACCACTATTGCCCCTTATTGGCAGAAAGTAAACCGGGCCAGACTGCCCCTATTACAGGACAGTGGCACAATGGTTAGCACTGCTGCCTCATGGCACCAGGAAACTGGGTTCGATTCCTGGCTTGGGTCACTGTCTATGTGGAGCTTGCACATTCTCCCCGTGTCTATGTGGGTCTCCTCTAGGTGCTCCGGTTTCCTCCCACAGTCCAAAGATGTGTAGGTTAGATGGATTGGCCATGCTAAAATTGCCCCTTAGTGCCAGGGAGACTAGCTAGACTCAATGCATGGGGTTATGGGGATAGGACCTGGGTGGGATTGTTGTCGGTGCAGATTCGATGGGCCGAATGGCCTCCTTCTGCACTAGGATTCTATGATTCTATGAAGCAACATGAACAACTTATCCTATGACAGGTCCCTCAGGGCCTCAGCTGAACGAGACTAAGGAGCCCCAAGCACCATGGCACAGTGGTTAGCACTGCTGACTCACAGCGCCAGGAAGCCAGGTTCAATTCTGGCCTTGGGTGACTGGCTGTATGGAGTTTGCACATTCTCACCGTGTCTGCATGGGTTTCCTCCAGGTGCTCCAGTTTCCTCCCACAGCCCAAAGATGTGCAGGTTAGGTGGATCGGCCATGCTAAATTGTCCCCTTGTGTCAGGGGGACTGGCAGGGTAAATAGGTGGGGTTGCAGGGAGAGGGTCTGGGTGGGATTGTTGTCAGTGCAGGCTTGATGGGCTGAATGGCCTCCTTCTGCACTGTAGGGATACTATGAGCACACGGCATATTCATTAACTCAGCCCTGAGACATTTATAAGCAATGGAACAGGTAAAACTGACTGCTCTTCTGGTTTATCTGTTGTTCCTTTCCTGGGCAGTTTCTTATTTCCCTCCCTTTTACTTTGGCACAACAACCATTTCCAAAGTGTTTTGGAAAATTACATAAAATCCTCCTCAGTCCAGACCTGAGCTGTCACAAAAGATTCAGTTCAAACCTTCATAAGGCGGCTGCGTCCTGTCACGTTGACTGCCTGCAGGTGATACCTTTCCCATGTGGGTAAATGGAGCAGAAATGCATTTCTCATGGATGGCGTACTTGCTGCTTTCAAGGTTCTGAGGGACAAAATCTAGGACACTGCAACAGCAGCAGCAGCAGTCTTTAGTGAGTTTGGGGGCAGATAGCAGACAACTTAAACTCAAGGATTCCATTCCTATGCTAGTGCACTGTACCTGTTGCCATAGCGCTATACCAATCGTGGCAGAACAGAAACAGCCATCTCATTCATGTTAATGAGGAGATATTAGGGCAGATCATAGATCACAGAATCCTTACAGAAGGAGGCCATTCAGCCCATTGAGCATGCACGGGCAACAATCCCACCCAGGCCCTATCCTCGTAACCCCACATATTTACTCTGCTAATTCCCCCTGACACTTAAGGGTCAATTTAGCATTGCCAATCAACCTAACTGGCACATCTTTGGACAATGGGAAGAAACCGGAGCACCTGAACGAAACCCACGCAGACACGGGAAGAACGTGCAAACTTCAAGGCTGGAATTGAACCTGGGTCCCTGACGCTGTGAGGCAGCAGTGCTAACCACTGTGCCACCTTGCTCAGCCCCACCCGGTATGGTGTATCTGAGAGCAGTATATTGTCCCTGTACAAGCAACACAGAAGATTCCAGCACATGCACTGGGCATTTAGCTCCGGGATCAGATAGAGGTCACGTCGCAGCAGAATCCCAAAGTCGTGCGCAGATCACCTCACGTTTGCCCCCTTCCATTAGATGTGTATTCAGAAGTAATTTTTAGCATGGTAAATATGGTATGTCACCTGCTGCAAAAACTAATCGCAGAGAGGTGCAACACATTACACACATTAGACACATTCATACAATGGACACTAATTAGTTCCCTGAATCCTTGCAGAGTGTTTCATTTTCTGCTTAAGTGTTCAGTGTCAACAACCATACAGGGGAATATTCATCTACACCAAGAGATGCCCAGTGTCAGTCAAGACAAGTTAATTGCCAAATTCCAGTAATTGTAATGCCGGCCTGTTTGAGAGGCTCCTGCTGCTTAGCATTGAGAAAGCCATCAATGAGGGCCTAACACACTGGTTCCAGCTGCAGCAGTGGCTGTGCAGTTACTGACTGATCACACATATTCTGCGCTTCGTCAGTCTGGCCGAGCTCCTCTCATAAAGGAAGCCAGTGTGATGCCGGTATCGAAGGGCATCTTGTGAACAGATCACAAGTTAATTTGCCAGCTCCTTCCAGAGTGTACTGTGAGGCATTCCCAGATCAATATAAACATCAAAACCATGGCTCAGACTCCCCAAGCATTTCCTCGATGATCCTCCTTGACCTCGTACGTGTTTCATTATAGCTGGTTCAGATTAGATTCTGGAGATCAGTGGCGAATAGCCAATGTTATAACAGGTGCACAGATCTCCCAAAACTTCTTCCAACCCTTGCTCTGTTTAAAAATCCTTAGGAGACATAATTGGCTCAGAATGAGTGAGCTTTGCAGAGCCTTTCATTCAGCTGCATGATTTTCATTTTGATTTGCATAACTTAAAGGTTCACCTCAAACAACTTCTCATTCATGTGGTTTCACCACATGTCCACAGCTGCCCAGAGAATGTAGGTCCTGTCAATCCCACCTCGTATCTCGGGGAAAAGCAAAATCTGCCATTCCCTTTCCTGGCTGCTGCTGCTGTGCTGGGAAATGGCTGCAAGTGTTTACTTGTGTGGGGGGGAAAATAAAAGTCTGTCACGTTCCCCGATTGCTTGTGCCAGAGATATTGCCTGGAACCGTAAAGACTCTTGTCAGATAACAGTTCAGCATTGTCAGGGTTTCAGCTCTCAGAAGGGGGACAGCAGTTGTAATAGTTACGTATGTCAGCCGCTCTTGCTCTTTGAGGTTACATAAAGTCACTAATGGCCACCCTCCTTGGCTCCTCGGACAGCCTCAGATAACCGACTCTACAGCAATATATGCACCCTGGGGAAATGGAAGGCTGCGTTATGTGTGCCTTTCTCACAGTACCTCTGTATTTGTGGGCTGAAAACCTTGCCGCCAGCCTTTCATTGGGGTCAGTATTGGCTACTCCCTTCATACTGACAGGGCAAAGCCAGGCAATCATTGAAACTAATTTACAGTTGGTCTCAGTATCGCTTCCAGCAACAATTAGCACTAATCCCATGTTGGTAACAAACACAGAATAAATGTGGCCAGAGTAAGACTTCTTCTGGATCTGCCCTTAGTTTTAGTGTGTCAGCAGCAATGGATGAGTTGGCAGCATTCTCACCCTGGAATCAGAAGGTTGTAGGTACGGATCCCACTCCAAATGCTCCCTGAGTGTCTGTCCTCCAGGAGATCTGAAATCTCCATCCAGATTAAAGGCCACTCCAGCCAAGATCACAGATTTTCTCAAAACAGCACATGCATTTTGCAGTGGCTACTTTATTAACATTATTTCTATTTATTTGGAATCTGATACAGTGAATCCCATTGCAGGAGGAAATTCTAGAGATGCTATATATCTTTTCTAACATTTTTATTTGTTGTTTGGATGTGAGCATGGCTGGTTTGGCCATCATTTGTTGCCCATCCCTTATTGCTCGTGAGAAGGTGATGATGATAGCTGCAGTCCATGTGGGGTGGATATACCCACAATGCTTTTAGTAAGGGAGTTCCAGGGTTTGGACCCAGCAACACTGAAGGAACAGTGATGTCGTACAAGTCAGGATGGTGCATGGCTTGGAGAGGAACTTGCAGGTGGTGGTATTCCCATACATCTACTGCCCTGGTCCTTCTAAATGATAGAGTCATGGGTTTGGAAGATGTTGTCAAAGGAGCCTTGGTGAGTTGCTGCAGTATATCATATAGATGATAAACACTGCTGCAACAGTGCGTCAATGGTAAAGGGAGTCAATGTTGAAGGTGTTGGATCATAGATTTGGAACATTCTGTTAGAGGAAGCTTGACAAGTTGCTGCAGGGCATCTTGTGTATGGTGCACCCTTCTACAACAGTGTGCCATTATTGGAGGGAGCGCATGTTTAAGGTGGTGCATGGGATTCTTATCAAGTGGACTATATTGTGCTTGATGATATCAAACTTGTTGCGTGTTCTAGGAGCTGCACTCATTCAGACAAGAGGAGATTATTCCATCAGACTCTTGACTTGTACCTTTGAGATGATGGGCAGGCTTTGCTGAAACAGGAGGTGAGTTACTCATCCTTATCGTTCATGGCAAAGGAGACAGAACTGGAGGGATTTCTAATCACATTTTTCATCATTTGTTCTAATGCCAAGTGGGGTGCTAGGTGGAGTGGGTGGAGGCTGCTGTAGGGATAGGAAGCAGTTAGCCTCAACCAGTGGAATTGTTAATCAGGTGGAGTTGTGTGCAACTGGATGCATCCCAAATTCCGGCACTCTATTCAGTGTGTTCCGCTGTAGCCACTCCCAGGTCAATGTACTTGAGACCCAGGATACTTAAATGTTATATGAGAAATATTAATGAATATTACTAAAAGATATATTGACTTTGATATGGTATCACCAGTAATGAAATATTGGATAACTGGACAACGACAGCATGCAGTCATACAGCTTCTTTAAAATAGCAAAACATCACAAGGGGTGCTTCACAGAACATTATCAAACAAACCACATAAGGAGATAGGGAGTGACCAAAAGCATGGTCTAGGTTTTAAGGGGTTTGTTTAAGGAGGAGAAATAGAGGCGGAGAGATGTAGGGAGGGAGTTTCTGAGCTTAGAAACAAGACTTGACTGCCAGTGGTGGAGTGATTAATATTGGGGGTGTGCCAGAAGAGAGTAGGTATATTAGAGGGCTAGAGGGCTGGAAGAGGTTACAGTTGTAGGGGATGGGGAGGCCATGGAGGGATTTGAAACCCAACGTTTTGCAGGTTCAGGAGTGCATTACACAAGCGGAGAAAGGAATGCTGGGACTCAGGATGAGTTTGGGTTGCAGAGTAATAGATGAATTTCAGCTTACAGAAAGCTATCAATAGGGCACTGGAATAGTTGAGTCTAGAGGTAACAACAGCATGGATGAGGTTTCCTTCAGCCCACCACTTTCTCAAGTGAAATTGGGAAGGAGCCACAAATGCTGCCATTGCCAGTGACCTCAGACCCCCTGTGAAAGAATAAAAGATATAAGCTGAGGCAGGGGTGGAGATTTTTCTTTCACGGAATGTGGGCTTCTCGGGAAGTGTTGCCCATCCCTAATTGCCCTTGAACTGAATGGGTTGCCTAGCCACTTCAGAAGGCAGTGAAAAGTTAACCACATTGCTGTGGGTCAGGAGTCATGTGTAGGCCAGACTGGATAAGGCCGGCAGATTTCCTTCCCTAAAGAACTAAATGGGTTTTCCAACAATTGATGATAGTTTAATGGTCACTATTACTGAGACTCACCATTATATTTCAAATGTATTATCCGAATTTAAATTCCACCAGCAGTGGGATTTGAACCCGTGATCCTCAGACTGTTAGGCCTGGAACTTTTGAACGACTAGTCCAGTGACAGTACCACTACGCCACCATCTCTCCTATGGGTGTCCACAGAGGTGAGAGTCAACAGTCCTTATAATGGACAGGGATATGGCGTTGGAAGTTTAGCTTCCCAAGTTTAGGGCAGCATGGTAGCACAGTGGTTAGTACTGCTGCTTCACAGTGCCAGGGACCTGGGCTCGATTCCCGGCTTGGGTCACTGTCAGTGTGGAGTTTGCACGTTCTCCTGCGTCTGCGTGGGTTTCCTCCGGGTGCTCCGGTTTCCTCACACATTTTGAAAGACATGCTGGTTAGGCGCATTGATCCGAACAGGCGCCGGAATGTGGCGACTAGGGGAATTTCACAGTAACTTCATTGCAGTGTTAATGTAAGCCTTACTTGTGACTAATAAATAAACTTTAACTTTCAACTTTAGCTCGGGGTCAAAGAGGAGGCCAAGGCTGCAAATAACCTGACAAAGGATTATCCAGACTCGAGACATTAGCTCTATTTTCTCCCCACAAGATGCTGTCAGACCTGCTGAGGTTTTCCAGCATTTTCTGTTTTTGCTGCAAATAATCTGGTTCAACCCAGGCAGGGGAGGGGTGTTCATACAGATTGAAATCTCTGAGCGTGTGGTTTTGCTTTTACTCATTCGATTTGGTCATTTCTTCCATCTGCTTCATCAGTAACACTGCAAGGTTATGACATTGTCATCATTTGTGTGAACATTCTAAGAATATTTTTCAAACAATGCGAGGAATGAGATAATAGATTGTGGCAAAACGTCCATTTGCACAAGCAAAAAAGGAATGTTCTGAAACAGAATTTTAAAATATTTGAAAATGGTGATATTTTGTCCACAAACCTGAATGAAATAGCACGTGTTCATGAAGTCTGAAAGATGTGCTGGTTAAGTGCATTAGCCATGCGAAATTCTCCCTCCGTGTACCCGAACAGACGCCGGAGTGCGGCGACTGGGGGATTTTCACAGCACCTTCATTGCAGTGTTAATGCAAGCCTACTTGTGATATTGATAAATAAACTTTTAAGTGAGTGACGGAAAGTTTTTATATCTGAGCCACTTGCACAAATGCCCAATTTTAAATGGCTGCTTTTGATGTCACCCTACATTTTCTGTTATGTCACCATCTGAAGTCATTTGTTTTTGCATATATCTGTCTCACTGTTAATGAGCTCAGACAACGTGTTTCCTTGGATAACAGGTACTGCTGATAACAAGCTGCCAAGTTAATTCATTGGGGAGCTGCCGATGGTGCTTGCCTCAAATTAGAAATCCAAGTATCTTCAAATAATTAAGTGGGATCCAATTAATTGTTATCTTTCGGTAAATACTGATTAATTTTTTATTTTGTTTTGTGCTTCTGGACATCTTTGTCTATTGGACTGTTCTTAAGGAGTGAGGTTTTCACATACTGCAGAGATCATAGTTGTATTGGAAGAGAAGTAAACAGATTTAACGTCTGTTGTGTGCCTATGAAACAGTAATTTAACTCTCCCCTGATAAAATTCAATGTGGCAAATGCATGAATGAAATATGTATTGTACAATATTTCCTATACCCGGGCAACATTAATAAATCTGTATATCTATAAACACATATTTCAAAAATGCAATTTTCTTCATTCTGTTCTAAGACATTTGACCTGGCTTAGTAGCTTTCTCTCTTTCTGTGCTTGGTAATTTCAATGTCCACAGGTTTGATATCTCACATGTGTGGAAATAAAATTACAATTTACACGCCTGGAATTATGCTTAATGGTCAGCATCAAGTACAATTTCCAGAATTTATGGCTAGGGTCATTGCAGGTTTGACTCGGAACCATGTTCCTGTGGAAGACGCAGAGTGGGCTCATCAGTAACAATGTAGTCCAGACATTTCTTTCACTTGTGTGGGAAAAAGCCATAATTTGCTGATCTCTACAGGGCTATGAGTTATGAGTCTTTCATGGTTAAGACGACTGCTGTAGTTCACCTTCATATGTGAGGTATCTTCAATCTACATTATATACTCAGTTACAGACTGACCTATTATAGGGAGAAACCCCTTGTGATTTCAAGATAATAGAGTGTGTGCTGATAATTGGCATTCCACTCTCTGAAATGATCTCTAATCTTAAAATGCAGCTTTTCAAAAATTACAATTATTACGCTCTTTAAACTTAAATGGCGGTTTTCCTTTGAATCCTGAAAGCAAGGTCCAATAGGGAATTCAGGAGAAACATCTTTACCCAGTGTGACGCTAGTGTACCTTTAAGAAATGTATTTATTTTTAATCATGTTCTCTGCAGTTGTAAACAGGCCTTTTGGTTTCATTGTTGCCGGGCTGTCTGGTTAGAAGTCCCTTTTATTGCTGCTTCAATGATTTAAGTGGGGTTTTGTTTATTTTTACTCTGGGTACTTTCTGGGATTTGTTTTATGATCCCCGCATTGTTAGGGGGAAGACTGGGGGGCAGGTCATGTGTTTTGGATAGTTTTCTTTTCTTCATAGTGAATTCAAGGTTTCACTTTCAGTTTTGGTTTTGGTTTAGAGTCTGAAGCTGTCCTGATTGTCAAGTGGAAAGCAGTGTTTCCCTCTCTCTCTCTGGTATTGGAAATTCTGCTGGCTAGTTGGAACCAAGGCCTTCTGGCATTCCTGGAGTGAGAATTCTGCTATTGATAGTTTGCTAGCTAGTAACTAGAGTCTCTCTCTCGCCCTGGTGTTTTGGGAAGCTGTTCTGACTTCAAGCTGGTCTGTGTGTATACTTAGAGAGCTGCTAGAAGTTATAAGGCTGGGAAGTCAGAGTTTCAATCCTCCAACCAAAGGACTAAGTTCCAGCATCACGAGAGCATTCATATTTTTCATGCTAAACCTGTCGTAAGGGTTTTGTTCATATGATTAGTTTGGTTGGAACGGTATTTAGCTGTTAAGATTTAGACAATATCATGGTTATTTATTTTCTTGTTTGTAATTGGTACAAGTTATAGCTAATTTTCTTTCTGTACATGTTAATTGTCTTCTTAAATAAGTTTTGTTTGCTAAAAGCTCCCCAGTGGATCAGTTGAATCATACCTGAAGTGAAACATCTCATGCGCACCCTAAGTGAATTCAAATTGCAAAACTTATGATCCAGATGGACTTCATAAAACATTTTGGAGTTTCTGAACTGAGTTATAACAGCAGGGAGTGGTTAGATTGTGCAACTCACTAACACAGGGAGTAGTTAGAGCAAGCATTGCATTCAAGGGAATGTTAGATCAGTACATGAGGGAATGAGGAATAGAAGAATATGTTGATGAAGTTAGATGAAAATAGTAGGAGGAGACTTGTGGAAGCTGAAGATAAAGGCAAAATACTGCAGATTCTGGAGCTTGAAACACAAACAGAAAACTCTGGAAAATCTCAGCGCGTCTGACAGCTTCTGCGGAAAAAGAATAGAACCAATATTTCGAGTCAACTCCTACAAGGGGTCATGCTGACTTGAAATGTTGGCCCTATTCTCTCTCCGCAGACGCTGTCAGACCTGCTGAGATTTTCCAGCATTTTCTCTTTTTGTTGTGGAATTTAGACCTCCAGGATGGGCTTCTATAGCCAAATGGTCTGCTTCTGTGCTGAAAATACATTGCAATGTTCTGTAAGCTCGACAGTAAGAAAAATGAATGAAATGTATAAACGAGTGAGCAATTCATTGATTAGGTACCATTTAGATTTCCAGATTTTGTTTTGATTTGCATAGCGAAGGGTTTCCTGCACTGGTGAATGCACTGTTCTATGGAGTACTGATTCTTACAGGGAGGTGCTAGGTTCAGTCTTTAGTCTGTGCAATTTAATTGATCCCATGCTGGGCAGCCAGTAATTACTGTCAAACCACACTTAGTCAATGTGGCAAAAGCTTGCTGCCACCAACAGAACTGTGCCCTGGCATAAGTAGCTGCTTTCAAGGAGGACAAGGGGGAAAATTGGGATGGTACATTTTGGATATATCGAAAAGGCAATGCCTCAGTACTCTGTGCTTATAACATGCTCAGCATCTAAAACCTAGACATTAAGTTAGCTGAAAAAAAGTTTTGATTTGACACTGAGAGTTGGACTATAGTGAAGTTTTATTTCAATCACATTTTTGTTTACCATAAGAAATATGTATATCCAAAATATACTTTTGTCAAAGTACTTGTCATCCTCATGTGCTCTTCAGTCACAGATGAGTACACAATAAGAAATTAGTATTGATTTCACGTACAGAGGAATATGGTAGTGCAGTCATAAACAAAAGATTAATTATGTTCTGGAGACATTTTGTTAAAACTTAAATATAGTTTCATTGTATATCAATAAGTATTGGTGTGGCTTTATAGATATCTTATAGCTGGAAATGCAGAATTGGATTATAATTGCTCTCATGCTGGGCTTCTACAAGGCAAGAAATAAACATTTATATCGGCAATGTGGTGTGATATAGTACAATTTCAGGCTTGCAAATTGATTTTTATATTCATCATCTTTGTCTTCTGATGTGTGCATGCTTCCTTCTTCAGACAATTTTTAGGAAAACTTAATTAAACCCTTTAAGAATAAAAGCAACTTTTTATTGCAATATTCAAAAATTCAGTCTGACGTAGGAAATGTCAAAATCCTTGTTGATGTCAGGCTTTGTTCCATTCCTTTTAAAACAAAGCTGTGATTTTATCCGACTTAATTTATTCAGTAGTTAGTGATAATTTCTTTGCGCTTAAATTGATTCGGAAGACAGGATCAGCCACACGACTGCTTCTCAGTGTTGAGAGACTGGGTGATAAGGAAATCCCCAATGAGGACTGTCTATTTTCCCATTAAGCCCCTTCCACAAAGAGACAGCACAAAGGAATATTTCATCATAGAATTTCCCCCCACCTTTCACGCCTTGACGAGGAAAGACTGGAGAAATCTGGACTTTGCAGCCTTGGAAGAAGGTGACTGAGAGTCTATTCCAGTCTGCAGGTAAGTACATCCACTAATTAAAGGTAAACGGTGACAGTAGGACAAGGGAGTTCAGATTCATGGATGGATTAATGTGCAAGTCTACAGGAACCCACAGGGTTGGTATCATCCCAAATCACCCCCATCACAGGGGAAAAAAATTCACAACTTTTGGAACATTTTAATTTTTTGCAATTTGATTTGCTAAATTATAATGCACTTTACTGCATTTTTGCATGGCATGGACTGCGTATGCAGTGGCCCTGAAAATACTTGATATCCAGGCCATCAAGAATTGTTAATCTGGAACTGTGCAGGTTCAAATCACTAAAAGAATATTAGGCAGTCCTGTAGGTTTTCTAAATACCCTACTGCCCACAAGACTACCCAAGACCCTGTCTCCCATCAGTTCAAAGGTACTTCTCAGGTTATGGTTAGTAACATCCTTTGCTTTTCATTCTTTATCTCCTTAATCAATCATTCTGTCACACATAGACACACACTGCAATGTGTGACAATACTGTGCCTTTAAGAAATGTATTTTAGTCATGTTTCTGTTATAGCAGTTTGGTTTATTAACTCCAGTGGCACTGGCTGTATAACCTGCAGCCCTGTATTGTTACCGCAGCAGCATAATTGCTAGAATGTTTGTTTTAATTTGGACTAATGCTGTTCTGTTATTTTGCTGTTTTCACCTGGGGTTTTGCAGAGTTGGACTTGATTATTGTTGATTTGATTTATTATTATCACATATATTAGTATACAGTGAAAGGACATTGTCTCTTGTGTGCTATATAGACAAAGCATACTGTACATAGAGAAGGAAAGGAGAGAGTGCAGAATGTAATGTTACAGTCATAGCTAGGGCGTAGAGAAAGGTGAACTTCATTATTAGAGAGTTTAAAAGAGTTAGAATAGAGTTTTAGAAGCATAGAATGAGAGGAAAAGATAGAATTAGAGGGTATGCTGGGCACAGCTCGCAAGAGGTCGCCTCGCTCCGGCGCCATCTTGAAAGATCACATTGATTGACAGGAATATCAGGTTATTGGGTGGAGCTAGGCTTACACAGAGAACTCAAGCTCAGCCTGCTGTTTGGGATCTTTAGAGAGATGTCGCTTTCTCTGTCTTTATTTCTCTCTTTGGAGTTGGAGAGTAGAATCTGCCTGGAAACAACAGGTTAAACCCTTTCCATACATTGCTCTCCCGCTGCAGCCCACACTCCCTGGGTTTTGCCCTACTCCATCATTCTACTGTGCTAGTGTGTGCGCTGCGAAGGTCACCGCTGAAGAACATCCACTCGGCATCCCTGTGCTTACAGGTTAAAAAAATGTCATTCTCTCTCTGATTGTTGGAAGCAAGTCCCAAGTCGGCAAAGCCACAGTCGAAAAGAAAACAGGATAACTCCTTTCAGCTCACCTGCAGAACAAAGAATCTGCAAACCAACTGCTCACCTGCCAAAGTTAGCGCTACCAGAATCACCCAACTTAATGGCCACATTGTTTCACCATCTATTTTCACTACAAGTCAAAGATTGATTCATATTTCTTTTACTTTTACTTTTAGGCTCGCTTCTCATTTCTAATCTGTGTATATGTGTATTTTGCATTTTATTTTTCATTGTATTTTTGTAACCAATAAACTCTTTCTTTAACTCAGGAAAGTCTGATTAAATCTACTCCTTTTGAAACATAAATATGTTTGGAACAACGTATCCACTACGCAAGGGAGCAAGAGATCCTTTTTAAACTAACCATGTTGTAAACAACCGAGGGGGTGAATAAAGAAGGGGATCCAGCTCATCCCTCCTCACACTGGAGCATAATAATTTGGGAGTATCTCATCCAGAATCCGAACAAATTGGGGGACCAAATGGCATATGGTTCTTTCCAGATCTTTGGAGTGGTTGTGGACAGTGGCGACTGGTAAAAAAAAGCCACTGGATCCATGGTTGATTTACAAAAAATGAAAATAATTATAGAGTTTCCACAACCCAGGACCATAACTGAGCATAAAATATTCCTTGGGATTCTCAACCAAGTAGGTAAGTTGCTACCAAATTTGGAAGAGGTCAATGAGCCCTTGGGACAGCTGCTGAGACAACATTGACAGTAGTGCTTGAATGGGGAACAGAAAAATGCTTTCAAAAGCATTAAACAACTTTTAATCGCTTCTTAAATCTTGGCACGTTACGACCCAGAAATACTGCCCGTAGTAGCAGCAGTTGCGTCCTCTGCAAGTTTGGGGCCAATTTTATTTCAAGTGCAGAAAGACGGTAAGCCTGTGCCTCTAAGTCACCAACAGTAACAGAACAATGATACACCACAATAGAAAAAGATGCAATTCTCCCCGTGTCTGTGTGGGTTTCCTCCGGGTGCTCCTGTTTCCTCCCACAGTCCAAAGATGTGCGGGTTAGGTGCATTGGCCAGCTAAATTGCCCCTTAGTGTCCCAGGATGCGTAATTTAGAGGGATTGGTGCGGTAAATATGTGGGGTTACGGGGATAGGGCCTGGGTGGGATTGTGGTCAGTGCAGACTCAATGGGCTGAATGGCCTCTTTCTGCACTGTCGGGATTCTATGATTCTATAAACACTGGCAGCAGCTTGCAAATTTTTTCAAACTATGTTATGGGATTGTGTTTCAAAATCACAACAAATCATAAGCCGCTAGTCACCCTTATGGACATGAAAGAAATTGCAAACATGCCAATCGGAATCCGGTGAATCAGACTAAGATTGATCAGATATGACTCCATCACAGAGTTTGTGCAAGGAAAGTATCAAACACAGCAGATACACTGTCACAAATACCATCAGAAGGGACAAAATAAGAAGATTTACACTTTATCAAAAGCGTTGAAGCACATGCATCCTTAATCACTCAACACTTGCTATCTACTGCAAAAAGTTGCAGGAAATAATGCAAGCCCAGCAATGAGATGAAAAATGTCTCCAAACCCAAGAATATTTTCTGGAAGGCTGTCCACTATGCACCCATTAATCCAATACTACAGAAATACTTTGACCAGCGTAAGCACTTCATGGTTATTAACACCTTGCTTGTCTTCAATAAGAGACTAGTCATACTACAAATATTTCAGCTTGATAGTTTTCAGAGAATTCACCAAGGTCATCTCGGAAAAGCAAAATGTTGTGCAAAAGCAGAGCAATCAATCTGGTGGCCAGGCTCAGTCAAGGGAGGAAATGATTTCTAACTCTCTTTCTTGAACTGTAGACAGCCGAGATCCACTCGTGCCTCCTATTTTCCATCAAGACTGTAGGAGGGCCTGGGAATGGACGTATTTTGAACTTAATTATTGTTACTGATTACGAGTCTCAGTGGATTGAAGGAAACAGATTGCATAGTATCACAGTAGAAGCAGTAATTTGATCACTAAAGAGAATTTATGGAACACATGGTATCCAGGACATCATAATGTTTGATAATGGGCCCTAATTTGCTAATGAGCTATTCCACAATTTCCAAATGAATATGGATCTGTTCATGTAACAATTTACCTCACCATCCTCAAGAGAATGATAAAGCTGAGAGAGGGGTATGAGCTGGCAAAGATTTATTGAAAGGAAGTGAAGGTCTTAATCCAACTCTTCTGACTTATCGAACCTCACTTCTACAAAATGGTTTCTCACCATCCGAATTACTCATGAGCAGGAGATTGAGAACACAGCTTCCATCTCTAGAACAAAATCTCAAACCTAATATCACCAGAGATGACCACAAGATGGTAGAATAGCGTGAGCAAGAACAGGGAAGCAATCAGGATCAGAACATTATTCAATTGCATAGGAGCATGTGAGTTACCACTGCTGACACCCAGGGAGCAATCCTAGACCAATAGAAGGAAGGTACAATCATTGAAAAACTCTACAACCAACATCATACAAGATTGAGACAGACCAGGGTATCATATGGAGAAATTGCTGTACCTTGATAACCTTGGAGAGAAAGCCAATATAAACATGGGCTTACAACTCAGACCCTGATGAAGAAGAAAGACTTCCTGCAAGCTCTGCAGCCACCCAGGTGAAGAACATTCACACTGACAGAAAGGAGAGTACGGAATATCATCAATTTCAGCAAGAGATCCCGAACGAGATGAGAGAGATTGGTCAAGGCACTTTAGTGACTAAAACAGTGAAGTCTGAGACTTTACGAGGAGATGTAGGAGGATGTAAGTATGATAAGAATGAAGACTTGGGGAGTGATGTCACGTAGAGGATTAACACTAGAAGCTTACATGATGCTGATGTAATAATGATGTCAGATCACATGACAGAAGTAAGAAAGATCTAGAAAGAGAAGCTCCAACCTCATGTAGTGGTTCAAATGCATAAAAACTTGCTATAAATAAGAAGTACTGGTTTTGAAAAACTATAGACTCGAACAGCCTACTTTGAGAGAATAGACAATCGCCAAACCGCACTCCCCCACCCTGTCTAGACCCCAACCACACAACTGAACACTCATCACATACACTCTTGTTTCCTCCAAGTTATTTTTCATCCAACATTGTAAAAGCTCTTCTGCTCCTGTGGGTAAGAGAAGTCGGCGACAGAGCCAATGAATAGCCCCAAGCCAAGCTCCTCACGGCAATTTGCATTGTTTACAGATATATACTCCTCTGGGGGGGTTGACGGTGAGTTATGGAAGGGAATACAGAACATGTGCGAGGAGGATAAGTAGAGATGAAATTGGAGAAAGCACAATCTGATCAGTGGGTCAACTTGAGAGCTCCCAGTGTTACTGAGCCCAGAGATTTGGGTATCTGCAAGCAGTTAAAGAAGCTCAGCATCAGCAGTTCACATCATTTAGAAGTGTGCCGAGCAGTCTATATGTTAGAATCATAAAGATTTACAGTACAAAGGACTTGCAGATAGCGCTGAGCATTGTCGGGCAATACAGCAAGATATAGACAGGCTGGAAAATTGGGTGGAGAGGTGGCAGATGGAATTTAATCCAGATAAATGCGAAGTGATGCATTTTGGAAGAAATAATGTAGGGGGGAGTTATACAATAAATAGCAGAGCCATCAAGAGTATAGAAACACAGAGGGACCTAGGTGTGCAAGTCCACAAATACTTGAAGGTGGCAACACAGGTGGAGAAGGTGGTGAAAAAGGCATATGGTATGCTTGCCTTATAGGGCAGGGTATAGAGTATAAAAGCTGGAGTCTGATGATGCAGCTGTATAGAACGCTGGTTAGGTCACATTTGGAGTACTGCGTCCAGTTCTGGTCGCCGCACTGCCAGAAGGACGTGGAGGCTTTAGAGAGAGTGCAGAGAAGGTTTACCAGGATGTTGCCTGGTATGGAGGGTCTTAGCTATGAGGAGAGATTGGGTAAACTGGGGTTGTTCTCCCTGGAAAGACGGAGAATGAGGGGAGATCGAATAGAGGTGTACAAGATTATGAAGGGGATAGATAGTTGAATGGTGGGATGCTTTTTCCCAGATCAGAAGTGATGATCACGAGGGGTCACGGGCTCAAGGTGAGAGGGTCGAAGTATAACTCAGATATTAGAGGGATGTTTTTTACACGGAGGGTGGTGGAGGCCTGGAATGCGCTGCCAAGTAGGGTGGTGGAGGCAGACATGCTGACATCGTTTAAGACTTACCTGGATAGTCACATGAGCAGCCTGGGAATGGAGGGATACAAACGATTGGTCTAGTTGGACCAAGGAGCGGCACAGGCCTGGAGGGCCGAAGGGCCTGTTTCCTGTGCTGTACTGTTCTTTGTTCTTTGTTCTTTATTTCGCCCAACATGCCTGTGACAGTTAAAAAAGAAACATTTTGCCTAATTTCACTTACCTCTCTTGATTTGCAGTCCTATAGGTTTTGCACTTCAAGTGCACATCCAATGCCTTCTTAAATATAGTTAGGGTTTCTCCCTCTACCAGCTTTTCAGACAGTGGGTTCACATGCCTACCACCATGGGCGGCATGGTGGCACAGTGGTTAGCACTGCTGCCTCAAAGCGCTAGGGACCCAGGTTCGATTCCCGGCTTGGGTGACTGACTGAGTGGAGTTTACACATTCTCGTCGTGTCTGCATGGGTTTCTTTTGGGTGCTCCGGTTTCCTCCCACAGTCCAAAGATGTGCAGGTTAGATGGATCGGCCATGCTAAATTGCCCCTTAGTGTCAGGGGGATTAGCGGAGTAAATACATGGGGTTACGGGGATAGGGCCTGGGTGGGATTGTTGGCGGTGCAGGCTTGGTGGACCGAGACTGGTTTGGTGCATTGGCCATGCTAAATTCTCCCTCAGTGTACCCGAACAGGCGACGGAGCATGGCGACTAGGGGATTTTCACAGTAACTTCATTGCAGTGTTAATGTCAGCCTGCTTGTGACTAAATAAATAATACACTTCTGCACTGTAGGAATTCCATGATTTCAATGATTCACCCTCCCGGTTAAATAATTTCTCCTCAGATTCCCTGCAATCCTTCTACCAGTTACTTTAAATCTATGATCCACACAATTCCACCCCTCCCCGCCCCCTCATCTAATTGTTGACCTCTCTCCTACAGGAAATATGCTCTTCCGATCCACTCTACCCAGTCTCATCATTATTTTATTCCACTCAATTAAATCTCTCCGCAACCATCTGATGTTCTAAACAAAACCCACCAACCTCTACAAATCTTCTTCCAAGCTTAAATTCACCAGTACTGGCAAGATCCTCTTCAATCTTTCCTGTCTCCCCAGTGCAATCACACCCTTCCTGTAATGTGGTGACCAGAGCTAAAAGCAGTATCCAACAGTGGCTTAATTCGTGTTTTATACAGTTCTCTGCTCTTACATGCCTTGGTTCATAAGATAAAGCATCCTATGTGTCTTCTTAGCCACCTTGTCCTGCTGTCTTCATGGACCTGTGGATGCGTACTCTAAATCCCATTATTCTTCTACACTTAGTATCTTATCACTGACTGTGTAATCCCTCACTTTATTTCCCATGGCCAAGATTGAATTCCATTGGCCACTCTTCTGCCCACCCAATCCGTCTATTGACATCCTCTCTGCAGTTTAAGGCTTTCTTCTTTACTGTCAATCACTCGGTCACTTTAAGGGATAGTCATAGAGTTACCCACAGCCTGCGCCTGTGTAATGGTGTGGAGATGGCGGCATTGGGACTGGGGTAAACACAGTAAGAAGTTTAACAACACCAGGTTAAAGTCCAACAGGTTTATTTGGTAGCAAAAGCCACCTGGTGGCTTTTGCTACCAAATAAACCTGTTGGACTTTAACCTGATGTTGTTAAACTTCTTACTGTGCAATGGCGCAGAGTATGGCCACTGCAGGGACCTATATTCCCATACTCAGATCCTCATCTCAACCATTCCATCTGAAGCAAATGCTATGATTCTTGAGACCTTGAGCTTCAATCAACAGCAATTATTTTCCCTGCCTTAACTGCATTGAGAAATCAGATAACGCAGGACTCCAAAGAATTTGTAGTTTCACAGCGATTGACTCCTGCACAAGTCCCTGTCTGCTTCATGCTCCCACTGGGAAAACTCTCAGAAGGAGCCAACAATTAGGATGTGGAAGGCGCACACAAGATAATTTCGTTAAAATGAAGCAGATCACTGCATAAATCTATCTGCAGAAAGGTAATATGAATTGGGATTAGTCCGATTGTAATTTGCCCATTTTCATGGTATGAGGCAGATTAATGTAGTTCTACTATTCACAGTTCTGCTATATCACCTAAATGTATGAAGGCATTGCTTGATTTGACAAAGATGTGTATTGATGATTGCTGAACTCTTGCTGTGTGATTAGTTCTTTGTTCACGCCAGACTTCTCTCTAGTGCCCAGGATTGTCTTCTTTCAGTGATTGCTGCTGCCTACCTTCTGCCTGTACCATGCCAAGGCAAGCTTGCAAGGCAAAGTTTGGAATGATGCAGCTCAGCTAATAATAAAATAAAAGAATCTAGCATTTGGCTCATTGCTTTTGCTAAGAGTCAAGACAGCCAATACACACTGGTGGCTGGAGAAGGAAACGCACATGGTGAAAACTTGGCCTCAGTGTGATGCTACGGTCAAACTCATATCATGTTCTTCAGATGTATTTGGGTTTGAGGAGGCGGTGGTATTGTAACTAGACTAGTAATTTAGATCCCCAGAGCAAGACCCGGGGACCTGAGTTCAAATCCCGCCGAGGCAGATGGTGAAATTTGAATCCAATAAAAATCTGGAATTAAAAGCCTAATGATGACCATGAAACCGTTGTTGATTGTCGTAAGCACCCTTTAGGAAAGGAAATCTGCTGTCCTTACCCGTCTGGCCTACATGCGACTTTTGACCCACAGCAATGTGGCTGACTCTCAAATATCTTCTGAAATGGAGGGCAGTTAGAGACGAGGAATAAATGCTGGTCCAGCCAGTGACGCCCACATCCCGTAAAATGAATAAATGACCTATTTTGGGGGGATTGGACTGGGGATGTCTTTGGCTGAGTTTCCCCATTTACCCCGTTCGCTATGAAATTGAAATTTCCGTATGTTATAACATGGGAATTATTGTTTGAATGTCATTTCTTGAATATAAAAGGCTTTGTGCTGGAGCTGTACTCGTGGAACCGTGGCTATGACTGCATTCACTGTCCTTGGCCTTCAGGTTAAGTGTTGTACTTGCCAACTTCAGTGGAACCATTACAAACACAGTAAAGAAAAAAATTACAGTGGGTAATAGAGAATAGATTAAGCTTTAGACCTCCCTGACCCATGTTGTACAGTAGTACGCAGGGCAGTTATCCGTGATTTAGCCATCAAAGGAACAGTAAACAATTATCTCACATTGTAAGTGAGACAGACACCAGTCACAGTCCTATTTTATTTTTATTTTGCATGTTAACTGGAGCTATCCAACCAAACTATAACATTCTACTTCTAAAGGTTCAAATCCTATTTTCATTTGATTCAATCCTTGAGTGGCTTAAATGATCTTCTCTTTTGCAAACAGGGAATTTCAAACTTGGATGGTGTAAGAGTGATAAGGATTAGTCTTTGATGCGAGTGATTCATCCATCTAAATATGAGTGTAATTATGCACCTTTTGTACAGCTTGGAACCTGTATCAAAGCTCCGCTGATTACCAATAAATGGTTAATGTCTGCATTGATTTTTTTTCAATAAAATTTAAATCGAGGAGCTTGGTGTTTGTATATTTATCGTCGCAAAACATTTTAATTAGAGAAAAATTGAATAAGGATCAACTTCCTATTGAATTTTCCTTCACGTTTTCTAATGGAATGTAAAAATAAACAAAAAGCACTGATGTTTTTGCTCAGGGTATTTTACATATATATTACATTTTATACCCAAGCTCCAAACCTCAATACATGCATTTTTCATGCTTTAGTTCAATGATATATATATTGGTTGGCCAACCAAGTGGCAATTTCTCTGTAACATTTCTCATCCAGAGGCTGCTTTCATTTTCTTTATTTTAGTTTTGCAAACAGGTACCAAATCATTATGAAACCAGCATAGGGGCAAAGAATTTATTCACGGACAATAATACTTCATAAAGTGGCAACAAGTCTTCCATCCGTATAAGCATATTCCTCATGGTGTTTCACATGGGTTATCCAGGATCTGGGGTGTGTACGTATCAGAGTTAATAGTTCAGGGACAGAAAGAGATCTCCTTGATGGAGACAGTCTGGCTACGGTTGGTTAGGTGGTGAAAGTTAGTCCCACTGAAATGGACAATGGAGGAGTATTATTTGAGTGGAGATAGTCTCAACAGTGTCAAACGCTTTAAAAAGGCGAAGGACAGTGAAGAGGAATAATATTCCGCAATAACCATCAGAGGGAAAGCTGACTTTGTTTGGGGCTATTCCGGGTGTTTTGGCTTGGGAAGAAATCGCATTGGAGAGACTTAACTAGGACTTAACTTAAAATGGATAAAGAACAAAGAACAGTACAGCACAGGAAACAGGCCCTTCGGCCCTCCAAGCCTGTGCCGCTCCTTGGTCCAACTAGACCAATCGTTTGTATCCCTCCATTCCCAGGCTGCTCATGTGACTATCCAGGTAAGTCTTAAACGATGTCAGCGTGCCTGCCTCCACCACCTTACTTGGCAGCGCATTCCAGGCCCCCACCACCCTCTGTGTAAAAAACGTCCCTCTGATATCTGAGTTATACTTCGCCCCTCTCACCTTGAGCCCGTGACCCCTCGTGATCGTCACCTCCGACCTGGGAAAAAGCTTCCCACTATTCACCCTATCTATACCCTTCATAATCTTGTACACCTCTATTAGATCTCCCCTCATTCTCCGTCTTTCCAAGGAGAACAACCCCAGTCTACCCAATCTCTCCTCATAGCTAAGACCCTCCATACCAGGCAACATCCTGGATTTGCAGGATCTTGCGGAGGCAGCACTGGTGGTATTTTGAGGGTTTTAAGGTGCCTGCTGTACGTAGCCCATGCCAATGAGCAACATCAAGGACACCTCTTTCTATCCCAGAGCTATTGACTCTTATACATACACACCCCAGATCCTGGATAACCTGTGTGAAACACCATGAGGAATGTACTCATATGGATGGAAAGGCTCATCTCGGAGTGCCAATGTCCCAACTCACACTCTCTCACTGACAATCGGAGCTGCAGGAACGGGAATCTGATCCCTGGCTCAGTCTGACCTCTCCGCTCGCTGAGCCTTCCAGAGGAATATACTCATATGCGTGGAAGGGCTCCTCTGGGAGTGTCAATGTGGATTCCACCCACGAAAGAGCACAACGGACATGATCTTCCCCATGCGGAAAGTACAAGGGGAATTCTGGGAACAGCACCAACCCTTGTAAGCGGCCTTCTTTGACCTCATAAAGACCTTCAACACTGTCAACCGTGAGGGATTATGGAGCATCCTCTTCCGTCTCAGCTGCCCCCAAAAGTGTCATCATTCTCCACAATGACATATAAACAGTGATCCTGATCCATCACGGACCCAATTCACGTTTGGACTGGGGTCAATCAAGGCAGTGTCATTGCACTCTTCTCGATCTTCCTTGCTGCAATCCTCCATCTCACCCTCAGCAACTCCCCGCTGGAGCAAAACTACAGAACAAACAGGAATCTGTTCAATCCAGGCCGTCTGCAGGCCAGATCCAAGGCCATCCCATCTGCTGTCATTGGACTACGGTATGCAGACGATACTTGCATCTGCGCATACTCGGAAGACGAGCTTCAAGCCATCATCAATACCTTCGTCGAGGCATACGAAAGCATAGGCCTTACACTAAACATCCATAAGTCACAGTCCTTTATCAACCTGCCTCTGCCACACTGCGCTGGCCCCCCAGTCATCAAAATCCACAATCAGGCTTTGGACAAAGTGGATCGCTTTCCATACCTTGGGGCCTACCGTCAACAAGGGAAGACATCAACAACAAAGTTCAACAACTCCTTCAATGTGCCAGCACAACCTTCGGTCACCTGCAGAAGTGTTTGAAGACCACGACCTCCAATCCCACACCAAGCTCATAGTCTACAGAGGAGTAGTGATACCTGCCTGTGTATGTTGCTCAGTGGCATGGGCTACATACAGCAGGCACCTCAAAACTCTGGAAAAGTACCACAGTGCCGCCTCCGCAAGATCCTGCAAATCCATTTTCAGGGTCGGCACACAAGTGTCAGTGTTTTCACTTTGGCCAACTTCACCAGCATTGAAGCATTGACCACACCTGATCAGCTCCACTCGGCAAGTCACACCACCTGCATGCCTATGCAAGACTCCCAAAGCAAATTCTGAACTTGGAGCTTCAATACAGCAAGCAAGTCCCAAGACGGCAGAAGAAATGCTTCATGGACACCCTTAAAGCCTCCGCGAAAATGTGGAACATCTTCACTGACACCTGGGAATCTCTGACCTAAGACTGCCAAAAGTGGAGGAACAACATCCAAGAAGAAGGAACTGAACACCTTGAATTCCATCGCTAAGAGCAAGCTGAAGCCAAGAATCGACGGTCAAAGGAGCACATGACAACCTGGGTACCCCATTCACCAACCACCATCTGTCCCACCTGTAACAGTGACGGCATGTGATGCGTTGGACTTCTCAGTCACCTGCAAACCCATTCCTAGCGTGGAACAAAATCACTCTTTACTCTGAGGGACTGCCTAAGAAGAAGAATAAGAAGAAAAAGAAATAGGGAGCTGTGAGAAAAGTTCTTCTGTTATCCCAAAATTCAGTTCCATCATTCTTTTGGCATTTATCTCAGTGAAATTTGAAATCCCATTTCCCTGCCTCTTAAATTCTTCCTTGCAATCATAGTGGCACGGTGGCACAGTGGTTAGCACTGCTGCCTCACGGCAACGGCTTGGGTCACTGTCTGTGTGGAGTTCCCACATTCTCCCCATGCGTTTCCTCTGGATTCTCCCGTTTCCTCCCACACTCCAAAGATGTGTAGATTAAATGGATTGGCCACACTAAAATTGCCTTTTAATGTCCAAAGATGCGCAAATTAGTGGGGATAGAGGGATGGGGTGGTGCAGGGTAAGACACTCTGTCAGAGAGTTGGTGCAGACTCAATGGGCCGAATGGCCTCTTTCTGCACTGTGAGGGATTCTACATTCTAACCATGACTTCAACATTGGAGCCAATATTGCAAACGATAGCAAGTTTCTGTAATTGAAGTTAATTGGTCCATTTCTTATAAATAGATAATCTTGAGGGACCTTGACGTAAGCAGTTGATTAGATACTGATTAGATTTTGCAGTGTTAGGACAGACAGCATGGCTAAAATCTGTTTTAAATAGCTGCAATTATAACAATTTAGTTTTGTTAATTTGCAATTCAAGTTGCCGGCCAAATGACCAATTTTCCTAAACATGCTCTCCCAAACAAATCTCCAAAAAAACTACATTATAAACCTTGCTAATAAAAGTAAATGCAATCCACAAAGTGAACACGGGGTAGTTATCTCTGAATAAGCCATCAATTCCTAATAATTCTCATTACAAATCATAGTTAAAATCTAATTTATTTTGTGACAAAGCATTATAAGAGCATCCATTGAATTATGATGACCTCATTCATTTGGATCCAATATGTATGGCTTCTAAAATGGAATTCAGTGAGATGAGCCAAACAGTGTGAGACAGTGGGGCACAACTGCAATTCCCTAAGTGGTGAGATTCTGATCTCAATTGGGTTGCAGGGGGCAGTAAGCTTACTAAGGAGAGGAGACAACCTGGTCTGCTACCAAATGCCTTATAACAATGCCTTACGGATCAATATTGCCAAACCCAAAGCTTAGACCTTAGAATAATAGAACCCCAACAGTGCAGAAGACCATTCAACCCATTGAACATGCACCGACAGCAATCCCACCCAGGCCTTGTTACCTTAACCCCATACATTTACCCTGCAAATCCCCCTGACACTAAGGGGCAATTTAGCATGGCCCATCAGCCTAACCCGCATATCTTTGGAGTGTGGGAGGAAACCGGAGCACCCGGAGGAAACCCACGCAGACACGCGGAGAATGTGCAAACTCCACACAGTCACCCGAGGCCGGAATTGAACCCGGGTCTCTGGCGCTGTGAGGCAGCAGTGCTAGCCACTGTGCCGCACATATACTTGCTCACTCTTAGTCAGATAGCCAAAGGGGGAGATTTGAAAGAATTAGGGGGGGAATTAAAACACACAAATGAGGAGTAAAACGAAAGCACAGATTTGAGATAGGTGTTCAGATTTTTAGGAAGTAAAATTCAATTCAAACAAAAAGAATCTGAGATTGAGTTTCGAAACAGAGTTTAATATGAAAGGTGAAACTGGAGAAGAAATAATAACGGTAACAACCACAGCTGGTGGCATTGCTGTGCTACGAGGTCTCCTGCTTCCTTGAGAATTTGTTACAAGATTAAGCCAAAATCACAGTGGTAAAGAACCACATGAAGATTTATGACAGTGTTTGACTACTCCAGATTTAAAACTTTTCAGAACATTTTACACACAGGTTCTGAAATAGAAGTATTCATTGCACTGGATTTGTCAAGGGAGATACAGCAGGAAGTCAGTGAAATGATCGCTGTATGAAAATCCAGGAGGGTCACAGCCAGAGATCAGGTAAAAATGTTTCATCAGTTTGATAGATCTGTATCCAGGTTTGACCCGTTACTCGCATTTCAACAATCACAACCGGCATCCACGTCTTTCTATCTTTACATCTGATCCAATATAAAGCTAATTGTTCCAATGATGTGGGGAATGTCGAGAACATTTTTGTTCAATTATTCCCATTTACATAATTTATTCAAGCAATAGAAATGGAACTAATTTTATACTTCAGTTCAAAAAAAAAATCCTCAGTTAATGCTTTGAAACTGTCTTTTTACAAGGTTTTCTTGGAACTAATCGTGATTTCATAGAATCCCTGCAGTAGAAGGTCATTCGGCCCATCGAGCCTGTACCAGTTCTCTCTGACAAAGCATCTTACCCACCCCACGCCCTATCCCCTCAACCCCACGTATTTACCCCACTAATCCCCCAACCTACACATCTTAGGACACTAAGGGAGAATTTAGCATGGCCAACCTACCTAACCTGTACTGGACTGTGGGAGGAAACTGGAGCACCCAGAGGAAACCCATGCAGACACGGGGAGAACGTGCAAGCTCCACACACACACACAGTCACCCAAGGCTGAAATTGAACCTGGGTCCCTGGCACTGTGAGGCAGCGGTGCTAACCACTGCACCACTGTGCTGCCCTTTCTAAAACTAAGCATAATTTTGTTTTTAAGTCACAGAATTTGGCAAAGTGCAAAGCAGTACGGTGTGTTACTGTTACTCAGCCATTAGATACCCATTAGATTTACATACAGTCTAATGATCACAGAATTGCTATGGCGTGGAAGGTGGCCATTTGGCCCATCGTGTCTGCACCAGCTCTCTCACCAAGCGCCATGACTTAGTGCGATTCCCCTGCCTTTTCCCCGTACCCTGGCACATTGTTTCTATTCAAATAATCATCTAATGCCCTCTTGAATGCCTCGATTGAAACTGCCTCCCCAACACTTCCAGGCAGAGTATTCCAGACTTGAACCACTCACTCTGTGAAAATGCTTTTTCTTACATTACATTTATTTCTTTTGCAAATTACTTTAAATCTGTGCCCTGTCATTCCTGTGAGAACAGATTCTTCCTCTCTACTCTGTCCAGCCCCCTCATGATTTTGAACATCTCTATCAAATCCCCTCTTCACCGCCTTCTCTCCAAGGACAACAGACCCAACCTCTCCAATCTATCCCTGTGTCTGTGTGGGTTTCCTCTGGGTGCTCTGGTTTCCACCCACAGTCCAGAAGATGTGCAGGTTAGGTGGATTGGCAATGCTAAGTTGCCCCTTAGTGTTCCAAGGTGTTAAGGTTAGGGGGTTTAGCGGGGTAAATGCGTGGGTTTACAGGAAAATGGCAGGGGTGGGCCTGGGTATGATGCTTTGTTGATGCAGGCTAGATAGGCTGAATGGCCTCCTTCTGCATTGTAAGGATTCTATGACCCTCATAACTGAAGTTTCTCATCCCTATGGAACTATTTTGGTAAATCTCATCCACGCTGTCTCCAATGAGTTCACAGCCTTCCTACAGTCCGGCATCCAGAACTTGCCCAATACTCCAGCTGAGGCCTAACTAGTGTCTCTAATATTTAGAGTCTAATATTTAAAGTCTCCAAAAGATCCAGAAACTAACTACCTAAACTAGCCTCCTGACAAGTTAATAAAACAAAAATACGTTGTACCTGTCCACAATTTCAAACTATAATCCTTGTTCAGAGGATTTTGAAGGAATGAGTGGAAATCTTGTGGAATCTAAAAGCCACTCCGCATAAAGATAAAGGTATTAAAGTAAGTACTGCCATCCTATAAATCCAGATCAAAATACAGTTAACACAGTACAGTAATAAAGGAATATATTTACATTGCATTTTATGTTATGGTTGTGATATTATCTAAAGACTTAATGGGTAAGCTATTGAATGTTACATTTATCATGACTGGCATGACACAGTTCAGTTGTGAGACTAAATTCCTCATTCAGTGACTTCACAATTGAGTATCATCTATTTAGCGAATGCAAAGCCCTAATCACTGAGTGAGTTAATGCACGATGTATCCATATAAGCAGCAAATGGATTATTCCCGTCTAATGGAGAAAAATAAAGAAGTCTTGTCTTTTTATTTGAGATAGAGGCTATCACACACACACACACACACACACACACTAAGTATTTACATTTATGTATTGCTTTATCACTTCATCGAAATGTCTCAAATCACTTCACACAATGAATTATCTTTGCTGTCTGATGGCTTTTATGTAGATAAGTGGCATTAGATGTATATATACATATATATATAATATGTATATAATATATATGTATAGGTTGTCATTACAAAGTAACATGTCACTCTTTAACTGTCTTTGTGCTGGGTTAGGCCAGACCAGTGCTGTCAGCATAAAAACAGTTAGTGCATTGGTGTGATGTGAGGTTGTAGCAGAGGCACATTGTTGAGGCCTTTACTCTGCACCCAATCGCATCTTAAAAATGTTTCAATATTGCGGAAAGCACAGGAAATAAAAGTGATTTTTTTTCACAAGCAAAGGCTAGCACTATTGTATATAAACAGATTTGGATATATGGAAACTACAAGAGAAATAAATATAATCCCAGCATAGGCACGATTAACTAACACCACTAGAAATATTCTTGTTCTTCGGCTCATCAAATAAAATGTTCTAACTGCCTGTTTTTCACTTGACAACATACTCCAAATGTTAGAAATGGATGGTGGCATGGCTGGCAATGAATTCTGATAACTATCTCTATTTGTGAGGATGGTAATCACCATTACTCATGGCTTGTCAAGTCATTCTCATTTGTGAAGGTATTTATTGCTCGCTGGTTAAGGAATAGCCTGTACATTTGTAGAGAACTCAACAATCAGTCCTGGCTTGATGGACTTATTGAGAAAGAGATACATCACACTTAATTCAAATGCACAATCTGTTTTCATCAGCTTTAGCAGAACCTTCTAAGGATAGTCTCCACCGTAGTTTGATAGCACCGTGTGAAGTAGCCCAAAACCCAGAGATAAAGATACACATGTATTTATATATATACATATATATACAGATGTGCTCTGAAGGAGACCATTCAACTCATTGTTTGTTTTCTATTCTTTCATGGAATGTGTGTGCTATAGAATTATAGAGCCACTACAATGCAGAAAGAGGCTATTCAACCCATTTAGTCTGCACCAACTTCCCCAAAGAGCATCTTGTCCAGGCCCTCTCCCAAGGTCAATCCCTGTCACCCGTGTATTTACCATAGCTAATCCATCTGACCATCTTTGGGCACTAAGGGACAATTTATCGTGGCCAATCCACCTAACCAGCATGTCTTTCAGACTGTGGGAGGAAATCGGAGTACCCAGAGGAAATCCACGGAGAGACGGGGAGAACGGACGAACTCCACCCAGTCACCCAAAGCTGGAATTGAACCTGGGTAGTACCTGACACTGTGAGGCAGCGGCGCTAACCACTGTGCCACCATGCCGCCCTTATTTCCAATTCTTGTTGCCCATCCCTAATTGCCCCTGAGAAGCCAGCTCTTTGAAAAAGCTGTCCAAGTAGTCTGACTCTGCTGCTCTTTCTGCGATACCCTGCAAGCTTTTTCTTTTTAAGTATTTATCCAATTCCCTTTGGACAGTCACTATTGAATCTGCTTCCACCACTGTTTCAGGTCGCTGTGGCTCAGTTAGAAGCACATTCAGCTCCGAATCACAAGGCTCCAGATTCAAGTTCCTCTCCAGGAATTAAGCACAAAAATCAAGGCTATTAATCCAGCACAGCACAGCATTGTCGGAGGTGCCGTCTTTCAGATAATCCAAGGCCCCATCTGCCTGCTTAGGTGGATATAAAAAATCCCCCGGCACTATTTTGAAGAGCAGGAGGGGAATTTTCCCTGTAGTCCCGCCAGTATTTATCTAATCAACATCACAAAAAAAATCATGATCACATTGCTGTTTGTGAGAGTTTTCTGAGTGTGAATTAGATGCCACATTTTCTCTATTACTGCAGCGACTACAGTTCAAAAAGTACCTCATTGATTGCAAAATGTTTTAACAAGTCCAGTGATCACTAAAAGCGCCACATAAATGCAAATTTTTCCTTTTATGTTTTCATTCTGAGCACTAACGGTGTCATAGATTCACTGAGTCAAACAGCACAGAATGAGGCCCTTCAGCCCATCGTGTCTGCACTGGCCATCAAGCACCTACTCTACTCCTCTTTTCCAGCACTTGGTCTGTAGCCTTGTAAGCTATAGCATTTCAAGTGTTCATCTAAATGCTTCCTAAGTGTGGTGAGTGTTCCCCTCTCTACCACCCTTTCAGGCAGGTCCCACCATTCTCTGGGTGAAAACGTTTTTCCTCAAATCCCTTCTAAATCTCCTGCTCCTTACCTTAAATCTATGCCCCTCGTTATTGGCTCCTCTACTAAGGGGAAAAGTTTCTTCCTACCTAATCCATGTCCTTCATAATTTTGTACATCTCAATCAGGTCCCCCCTCAGCATTCTCTGCTCTAATGAAAACAATCCCAGCCTAACCAGCCTCTCTTCATAGCTGAAACGCTCCAGCCCAGGCAACATTCTGGTGAATCTCCTCTGCGCCCTTTCTAGTGCAATATCATCCTTCCTATCATGTGGCGACTAGAACCACATACTTTCTTCTCTCTGATTCTCTTATCAAATATCTTAGCTCTTCTCTGGTTGCTGGCTCTTCTATCATTGGTAACAGTTTCTTCTTATCTACTCTATCAGAACCCCACATAATATTGAACCCCATTATCAAATCTCCCGTTAACCATCCATGCTCTGAGGAGAAGAATACCAAATTCAGTACCCTTTGGAATTTGTAGACAAATTTCAATCAGAGACCCATAACTGGTAATATGGTCCTGATTTGCATATGCAATTAGCACCCACTTCAGATGGGCAGCTTGACTGAAAGTCCCTGCGCTCCAATTTGGTGACACACCCATTCCTGAGGTAATCGGGCGCATGAGATCACAATCCAAAATGTAATCCTTTTCCATTTTTCACCCCCCAAGAATAGGAGAAACAATGTGGAATTTCTCGCCAATGGAACCTTCAGTAGAACAAGGAACAATACAGCACAGGAACAGGCCCTTCAGCCCACTAGGCCTGCCCCCAAATGCGGTTTCTATCCCTCTGTTCACCTCCCGTTCATGTGTCTATCAAGAAAGGCCTTGAATGTTGCTAACATGCCTGCTTCCACTACCTCCACTGGCAATGCGTTCCAGGCACTCACCACCCACTGTGTGGAAACCTTTCCCCGTGCATTTCCCCTAAACCTTACCCCCTCTCACATACTTCTTTAGGGGCAGAATTGAACACCTTCATTCCAAGGAGACGTTTGAAAGCATTGTCTGCTTGCACTGCTTGGTTCCTTAATAAACTGGTGGAAAAGCAGACTAAAGGTTGTTACAAAGCCGTCACTCAGACAGGACTGATAGGAGATTAGAATAGCACAACTTGTGAATTTGATTGAGGTGATCTTAATATTATCTGGTCCGTATAAATCCAAATGATGAGGCATAATTGTAATATCAGCTGAAAAGAGCTATTTCTTGTCACTGTCCTTGCGTTCCTCAGGAAAGTGCACCCATAAAACAATTTAGTTTATATCTTCCTATACAATGTCTTTGATGGCTTGATTATAGATTGGTGCCTTCAGCAATCTCGTGAAAGGAAAGCAATTACATGATGATTTTGATTGATTCATGCTGTTGCCTTGTTGAATTCTTTTGCCAATCGTTCCAGCAACTCCCCTTGTGTTCTAACCTGAAATAAAAAGGAGGATGGATGCACTCATCATGTTTGCCACCGAGATCTAAAACGAAGCCTGATTTTTATGAAGGGAAAAGTTTAGAGTTGCGAACATTTTGCATTCATATTCTCAATGTCGGAGTTGTATTTGGATTTTGTGCAGCAGACGGTACAATATTGCAAAGCTATTTTTTTTAAAAAGTGTAAACAAAGACTGCTTGTGTAGACGATGCTGGGAGACAACCTAGTTTAATTTCACTGGCAGAGCTAAAATGCCTGAAGCCCTTAAATTGGCAGGCGTCGGAGTCTCTAATACTCCACTTTTACGTGCCCGGAATCAGGAAAGGGTTCTGACTGCATTAGGAATGGAATTGTAGTTGGGAGCACTTGTATTAGTGTCATCACAAGTAGCCTAATAGGTGTGAACAGGGTCATGTAACAAAGAATTTGCAACTAAATGAATACGATAACAATCCTCAGTTTCTCTTGGTGGATTATAAGTGGACACAATGTGGAGGAGTATTTGAGCTTTTGTGTTTCCTTCACGTCTCCTCTACTCTCCCACCCAGCACCCCCCTCCTCTTTCCTCACTGCTGCTAACATCTTGCCATGCATGTACAGGTCACAGTGTAATGCATTGTGGTTCTAGAGTGTTGATGTAACTCAGCAATGGGGCACATACTTGTTTTGCTTAGTGGCTGCCTTGCACCCAGACCCTCCACACCCGTAAGCGAGTCAGCATCCCGCTGAGTTGCAGCTTCTGCTGCTCTGCCATTTAAATAATTACAATATGTTTTTCTTTCAGTGCTGCAGCTTTTCACTCAATTTCCAGCTGTTCAGCTAGTAACCGTGTAGCGCACCCAATCCGGTATGTTTTAAAACTGTCATATCTCCAACGCATGGTGATCTGTTTGCTCTAAGAGTGGCTGATGGAAACTGTCTGTTCAAAGCCCTTGAATGCGCTTGTGTGTATACAAGTTGACCTTACTGCATACAGAAAGTCTGATGTTCCTTTTGTGGTAGCAATACAAATCTCAATGTTAACACTGAATAAATCATATAGTTGGTGGATAAATAAACAGAAATGGAAAGAAATATTTTTGGGTGCTGTTAGGTGGGTAGTTTTACCTCCTGCAGTGAACTCATGTGGCTTTTTATACTTTTAGAAAAGCCTTTGAGTCGGTGAATCGAACTGCCCTCATAGAATAGAAACTAGATGCAGGAGGAGGCCATTCGGACCTTCGAGCCTGCTCCGCCATTCATTTTGATCATGGCTGATCATCGAATTCAATATCCTGATCAACCCCTTCCTCAAATATTCCTTGATCCCTTTGGTCCCAAGAGCTATATCTAATTCCTTCTTGAAATCAGACATATTCTCCATGAATAAACTTCTAAATTGCATCTATTAAAGCACAGCACAATGGCGCGTTGTCATGGTGGCCCATGGCCTGGGCATCATCTACGCAGCCAGTCCCAAGTCTAAGCCTCTAAGGGGGCTTGCCGAGCTTCAGAAAATCACCATCCCTTATGAGACCCTTTGGAGGCGCTGCACTGATAGGGATGCCCGGCTAAGTTCACAAACGTCATCTATCTCCTACGTGCCAATATGTAAATGACAATATGCAATGTCTCCACCACAGACCCCTTCCTTCCCTGTCAAAACCAGTGTCAAAAAGAAATGTTGTCATTGCACCAATAGCCAAGTTTTCACTTGTATTGATAACCTGACATTTGTCGTATGCAGCCTCCTTCAGCTTTATCTTACTCTCAGGCCTGGAGTTTTACCAGCCTGCCCACCATGTGAATTGGAGCAGGCGAAGGGCAGAGCATGGAATGGTCTGTTGACCTCGGCGGGATTTTAGGGTTTTGGTACAAACTAGGCCATAGAATCCTGCTCCCTATCTCTTTCATGTTCCAGGGAGCTCTGGCTTTGTTTGCCCTACCATTCCCCCTTGAAGGAACATATCTCAATTGTACCCAAACTATCTCCTCTTTCAAGGGAGTCCAATGTTCCATCACAGTTTTGCCTGCCAATTTTTGATTCAAATTTACCTGGATCAGATCCATTATTCTCATTGGCACTCCTCCAGTCAAATATTCTTACTCCAAATTGCTCCTTATTCTTTTCCACAGCTAACCTAAAAGTTATAATACTACGATGACTGCCCTATAAAGGTTCCTCTACAAACACTTGGTCGACTCAACTCATGGCGTTCCCTGAGCAGGTCCAGTAATATTTCCTTTCTTGTTGGGCCAGAAACATGCTGATCAAGAAGGTTACCCTGAAAAAACCTCAGAAATTCTTCTCCCTCTCTGCACTTTACACAATTACATCCCAGATTTTATTATCAAAAGAGAAAATGCTGGAAAATCTCAGCAGGTCTGGCAGCATCTGTAAGGAGAGAAAAGAGCTGACGTTTCGAGTCCAGATGACCCTTTGTCAAAGCTGAAAGATTCCAGCATCCGCAGTAATTTGCTTTTATCCAGATTTTATTACACCCATTTGGGTACACTGAGGGAGAATTTAGCACGGCCAATGCACCAAACCAGCACTTTTGGACTGTGGGATGAAACTGGAGCACCCGGAGGAAACCCATGCAGACACAGGGAGAACGTGCAAAGTCTGCACAGACAGTGACCCAAGACAGGAATCGAACCCGGGTCCCTGGTGCTGTGAGGCAGCAGTGCTAACCACACTGTGCCACCGTGCCGCTGGTATCTTGCTCTCTAACTGGTATGCAATTTTGAATACTGATGGTTCCTCTGGGGAAAACACAGTAAGAAGTCTCACAACACCAGGTTAAAGTCCAACAGGTTTATTTGGGAGCAAAAGTCACCAGCTTTCAGAGTGCTGCTCCTTCATCAGGTAAGTGGAAGTTCTGTTCACAAACAGGGCATATAAAGACACAAACTCAATTTACAAAATAATGGTTGGAATGCGAGTCTTTACAGGTAATCAAGTCTTAAAGGTACAGACAATGTGAGTGGAGAGAGGGTTAAGCACAGGTTAAAGAGATGTGTATTGTCCCCAGCCAGGGCAGTTAGTGAGATTTTGCAAGCCCAGGCAAGTCGTGGGGGTTACGGATAGTGTGACATGAACCCAAGATCCCGGTTGAGGCCGTCCTCATGTGTGCAGAGCTTGGCTATCAGTCTCTGCTCAGTGACTTTGCATTGTCGTGTGTCGTGAAGGCTGCCTTGGAGAATGCTTACCCGAAGATCAGAGGCCGAATACCCGTGGCCGCTGAAGTGTTCCCCAACAGGAAGAGAACACTCTCGCCTGGTGATTGTCGAGCAGTGTTCATCCATCCGTTGTCGTAGCGTCTGCATGGTATCCCCAATGTACCATGCCTCGGGACATCCTTTCCTGCAGCGTATCACGTAGACAACATTGGCCGAGTTGCAAGAGTATGTACCGTGTACCTGGTGGATGGTGTTCTCACGTGAGATGATGGCATCCGTGTTGATGATCCGGCACGTCTTGCAGAGGTTGCTGTGGCAAGGTTGTGTGGTGTTGTGGTCATTGTTCTCCTGTAGTTTGCTGCGGACAATGGTCTGTTTGAGGTTGTGCGGTTGTTTGAAGGCAAGACATAGGGGTGTGGGGATGGCCTTGGCGAGATGCTCATCTTCATCAATGACATGTTGAAGGCTCCGGAGAAGATGTCGTAGCTTCTCCGCTCCGGGGAAGTACTGGATGACGAAGGGTCCCGTGTTTGCCTTCTGAGGAGGTTGGTGCGATTTTTCGCTGTGACGCGTCGGAACTGTCGATCGATGAGTTGAGCGCCATATCCTGTTCTTATGAGGGCATCCTTCAGCATCTGGAGGTGTCTGTTGCGACCATCCTCATCTGAGCAGATCCTGTGTATATGGAGGGCTTGTCCATAGGGGATGGCTTCCTTAACGTGTTTAGGGTGGAAGCTGGAGAAGTGGAGCATCGTGAGGTTATCCGTGGGCTTGTGGTACAGTGAAGTGCTGAGGTGACCATCCTTGATGGAGATGTCTGTGTCCAAGAATGCAACCGATTGAGAAACTTGGCATCACCACCAGCAGCAACCAAGCCTCCCCCGGTACCACAGTAGAAAACAGTACCACTGCAGGGAAGTCCATTGTCAACTTGTCGGACTACACACTTCAACCAGATGAAATCGAAGTTCTCAGCCAAGGGCTCAATTTCTGCCCCACCACCAAAATAGACCCATCAGTCTCGCAGCAGACACAGAGGAATTCATCAGGCGAATGAGGCTGTGGGAGTTCTTCCACAAACCCCAAGAGGCCAACAACGAACATAATGAGACAGCCAATGAACCGGAACAGCCGACAGAAAAATCCGCAGTGCAGCAACCGAAGGGGAAAGAGTCGAATTGAACTCCCCTGGAAGGCCGCTGCCCTCGACTTAACATGTATATCCAAGCCGTCAGGAGGTGCGTCAACACCAGATTCATCAGCCGCACTCACAAGACAGCCCCGAACATCACCCAAGCACAACGCAATGCCATCCGCGCTCTCAAGACCAACCGCAACATTGTCATCAAACCAGCAGACAAAGGAGGGGCCATCGTCACACTGAACAGAACGGATTACTGCAAAGAAGTGTACCGACAACTGAACAACGAGGAACACTACAGACAGTTACCCGCAGATCCGACCAAAGGACACACCCATAACTCAACAGACTGATCAAGACCTTTGATCCGGACCTTCAGAGCACTCTCCGTGCTCTCATCCCACGTACTCCCCGCGTTGGAGATCTCTACTGCCTCCCAAAGATACACAAGGCAAACACACCCGGCCGTCCCATCGTATCGGAACGAGAACCTCTCCGGCTACGTCGAGGGCATCCTGAAACCCATTGTACAAAGAACCCCCAGCTTTTGTCAAGACACTACAGACTTCCGACAGAAACTCAGCACACATGGAGCAGTTGAACCAGGAGCACTCCTCATCACAATGGATGTCTCGGCATTCTACACCAGCATCCCCCACAACGATGCCGTTGCTGCAACTGCCTCAGCACTCAACGCTGACAACTGCCTGTCTCCAGATGCAATTTTACAACTCATCCGCTTCATCCTGAACCACAATGTCTTCACCTTCAACAACTAGTTCTTCATCCAAACACACGGAACAGCCATGGGGACCAAATTCACACCTCAATATGCCAACATGTTCATGCACAGGTTTGAACAAGACCTCTTCACCGCACAGGTCCTTCAACAGATGCTATACACTAGATACATCGATGACATTTTCTTCCTTTGGACTCATGGCGACCAATCACTGAAACAACTGTATGATGACATCAACAAGTTCCATCCCACCATCAGACTCACCATGGACTACTCTCCGGAATCGGTTGCATTCTTGGACACAGGCATCTCCATCAAGGACGGTCACCTCAGCACTTCACTGTACTGCAAGCCACGGATAACCTCACGATGCTCCACTTCTCCAGCTTCCACCCTGAACACGTTAAAGAAGCCATCCCCTACGGACAAGCCCTCCATATACACAGGATCTGTTCAGATGAGGAGGATCGCAACAGACACCTCCAGACGCTGAAAGATGCCCTCATAAGAACAGGATATGGCGCTCGGCTCATCGATCGACAGTTCCGACCTATCACAGTGAAAAACCGCACCGACCTCCTCAGAAGACAAACACGGGACACGGCGGACAGAGTAGTCTTCATCGTCCAGTACTTCCCCGGAGCGGAGAAGCTACGACATCTTCTCCGGAGCCTTCAACATGTCATTGATGAAGATGAACATCTCGCCAAGGCCATCCCCACACCCCTATGTCTTGCCTTCAAACAACCGCACAACCTCAAACAGACCATTGTCCGCAACAAACTACCCAGCCTTCAAGAGAACAGTGACCACGACACCACACAACCCTGCCACAGCAACCTCTGCAAGACGTGCTGGATCACCGACACGGATGCCATCATCTCACGTGAGAACACCATCCACCAGGTACACGGTACATACTCTTGCAACTCGGCCAACATTGTCTATCTGATACGCTGCAGGAAAGGATGTTCCGAGGCATGGTACATTGGGGAGACCATGCAGACACTGCGACAACGGATGAATGAACACCGCTCGACAATCACCAGGCAAGAGTGTTCTCTTCCTGTTGGGGAACACTTCAGCGGTCACAGGCATTCGGCCTCTGATCTTCGGGTAAGCGTTCTTCAAGGCATCCTTCACGACACACGACAATGCAAAGTCACTGAGCAGAGACTGATAGCCAAGTTCTGCACACATGAGGACAGCTTCAACTGGGATCTTGGGTTCATGACACACTATCTGTAACCCCCACGACTTGCCTGGGCTTGCAAAATCTCACTAACTGTCCTGGCTGGAGACAATACACATCTTTTTAAACTGTGCTTTACCCTCTCTCCACTCACATTCTCTGTACCTTTAAGACTTGATTACCTGTAAAGACTCGCATTCCAACCATTATTTTGTAAATTGAGTTTGTGTCTTTATATGCCCTGTTTGTGAACAGAACTCCCACTTACCTGACGAAGGAGCAGCGCTCCGAAAGCTAGTGGCTTTTGCTACCAAATAAACCTGTTGGACTTTAACCTGATGTTGTGAGACTTCTTACTGTGTTTACCCCAGTCCAACGCCGGCATCTCCACATCATGACTACCATCCTCTGGGGAATATAGACAAAACCAAGACCACTGAACCACAGGTGGCTCAGCTGTCCAAGGCGGCAGCAGAAAGATTAGGAAAGAAATAGTGATAGGAGATTCTCTAGTTAGAGGAAACAACAGTGTTTCTGCAGCCACAGACGTGATTCCATGATGCTATACTGATTGCCTCCCTGGGCCAGGGTCAAGAGTGTCACTAAACTAAGCAAGGCGCTCTAACAACATTAGAGTGTCACCTTTCTCCTCCATCGTAAATCCTTTTATCAAAATATCTCGTACATAAATTGCCTCAATGCTACCCCTGACCCTCCCCTCCCACCCCCCTCCCATACCAGGCCATGTGTTTAAAGTTGAAGTTTATTTATTAGTGTCAGAAGTAGGCTTACATTAACATTGTAATGAGTTACTGCGAAAATCCCCTAGTCGCCACACTCCGGTCTCTGTTTGGGTACCCTGAAGGAGAATTTAGCATGGCCAATCCATCTAACCAGCACGTCATTTGGACTGTGGGAGGAAACCAGAGCACCCGGAGGGGGAACGTGCAGACTCCGCACAGTTAGTGACCTAAGGTGGGAATCAAACTTGGGTCCCTGGCGCTGTGAGGCAGCAGTGCTAACCACTGTGCCACCATTTTGCCTTGAGCCAAGATCAATCCCTGGTATATCTTGAAACCTTGTTTTAAAATGGCAATGAGGCAGCATCAATTGGTGTCACTGACCCTGGGCATAGACAGGGAAAAGGGCAGTCATGCCTCCCCTTCCTGATCACTTTCCAGTGAAGCCTGCTGTCACAATCCAAGCATGTGGATACCATTTGAGGATAAAGCTTTCCTATGAATAGTGGCGACTGAGACATGATTTTGGAGAACTGCCACAGCCTGAAGAACTGCATTCCCAAGGGAGTCAGTACCCTCAGAAAAGGAGGGGAGACGTCTGGAAACAAGTGCAATAAAATAATATTGCAGGAACTATAATAATAGTTTCAGCTGACAGGAAGGGAATGTTTTATTAAAAATTATTGCAAGTTAGATTGCTCCAATATGTACTGTAAAGAAATTATTTTCAGCATGTTACTTATTATAACAAACTCATAAAAATGAACTGAAGCAGTTGTGGCAGGTACAGACGGTGCCAAGACATGGTGCGTGGATAGATTTCATGACCCTTGATGTATTAAACCATAAATATTTAACAGCTTACTAATAGAGTGCTATGAATATTTATAATTGTTCCATTATTCTGACGTACACAGTCTTCTCTCTTTGCCCATTAATGCAAAAAGATGATAGTGAACGGAACAAATTAATGACTAGAATGTAAAATGTTTTAAAAGTATGATTTCTCTAGCATTTAGGAGCACCAATAGTGCAAGAATCCAGGTGTGCACTTGAATGAATGATGTGGCAACACAAACACAATATACATAGAAATACACTTGAAACACCAGAACGTACAAGGCTATGGACCAAGTGCTTGAAGATGGGGTTAGAATAGATAGATGCTTGATGGCTGGCACAGATGCGGTGGGTAAAAGGGCCTGTTCCAGTGCTGTAAACCCCTATGACCCTATAGATATACTGGCAATATCTGTCTACAAGAAGAGATATGTGTACTGGAGGAGCGAGAGAGATTGTGCGGAGGGTGGAAGTTTCTCACTGCAGTTAGTGTTTTCTAATCCTGAAGTGGGAGGAAGCAATGGGCTTTGAGGTGTTAATGGAACTCAACAGAGCAGAGCCAATGGTGGTCATGGACGTTTGATAGTGCATGGCATAGCCAAGAGATGATGGTCGTCAGTAGATACAATTGTGATGGGGGTAGCTGAATTGTGAGGGTAGAAGGCAGATTGTGGTGTAGGGGAAGATTTACAGTGCAGCTTGTTGGGCCCACTCCTGCTCCTCCTGTCCTACAAGTGTGTTGTAAAAGTGCTTACCTCCTGGATTTAACGCTCCTCATCTCTCTCCAGCTGCCAGGTTTTTCCGAGTCCTGGGAAAATCGACTGAAGTGAGTTAAAAGAATAATGACTGTCAAAATGAAAACAAGTAATCTCATTGCAATATTTAAATGACCAGTACACGTCCCACAAGTGGATTGGTTGCTCACCTCTTATCCCAGTTCCTTGAATGTGCAAGTGATGGCTCATGGGAAAAAGGCTGAACATTTGGAAATGGAAAAAGGCTGGAAAAATGTTCACTTGTTACTGAACTTTCTTGATGAAATTGAAGAAAATAACCTAGAGGTCTGGCCTCAATATATCATCAGACGTCTTAGCAACAGAAATTGCATTTTGCTTTGACTGGTACAGAACGTCATCTTTCTTTTTCAAAGCTGAAAGTTATTGAATCCTGTGCTGAGTTTCAATGAGAAAAGTGCCAATTCCAATCAGTATAAAGAGCGCTGAGCAAACGCAGAAGCAGATACGTGCAATTATGAATATTAGCAGGACAAGTGATTTATTGGGAGGAGCTGTCCTCTCATACATCCAATGGCTTTCTATACTTTTCATCTATAGTCCTATTTGTTGCCTGAATGCCTCAAATTTGGATATACTCCTAAGGATCTGAAGAACAATCAACACTTGTCCCAGCAATAACCAATAAACAGGACTCTAATGCATTGCACTTTCCATTCATTTGGGCATCTCTACTTTGGAATAAATTATCTTCAGGAAGTGTAGTGGGGGACAAAGCCTCTGTCTACATCAACAGGGATGAAGTGGAAATGGTCGAGAGCTTCAAGTTTCTAGGTGTTGAGATCACCTACAACCTGCCCTGGTCCCTACACACTGACGCTATTGTTAAGAAAGCCCACCAATGCCTCTACTTCTCAGGAGACTAAGGAAATTCGGCATGTCTGCTATGTGTCTGACCAATGTTTACAGATGCACCATAGAAAGCATTCTTTCTGGATATATCACAGCCTATATCACGGAATCCAACCTCCCATCTATTGACTCTGTCTACACTTCTCGCTGCCTCAGAAAAGCAGCCAGCATAATAAAGGGCCCCTCAGACCCCCGGACACTCTCTCACCTTCTTCTGTTGGGAAAAAGATACAGAAGTCTGAGGTCATGTGGTAAACCACTGTTCGCTTATTACCTGTATATGTGACATCCCTGCCGGCCCTACCCGAGACTCCTCCCCCCCTGGTCCAGGTATAAAGGCGACTGCTCCCCACCCCCCTGCCTCAGTCTGGACCAGTTCATCGGCATGGGTGTGCTCCAAGTCTTTTGCTAATAAAAGCCTATTTGTTCTTGCATACAAACTAGTCTTTGCTCGTTTGATGGTACATCAGGTCACTTACCAACTGACTCAATAACAGCTTCTTCCCTGCTACCATCAGACATTTGAATGGACCTACCATATATTAAGCTGATCTTTCTCAGCACCCTAACTATGATTGCAACATTACATTTTGCACTCTCTCCTTTCCTTCTCCCCATATACTCTATGAAAGGTATGGTTTGTCTGTATATGCGCAAGAAACAGTATTTTTCACTGTGTACATATAGCAATAATAAATCAAATCAAATCTTTATTTTTCAATATATAAACAGTTGACAAAAGGAGATGGTGACGAAAAAGAGGGTGACAAAAGAGGTGGGGGTGTTGCTTTACTGATTAGGGAGAATGTCACAGCTATACAGAAGGAGGACACCTTGGTGGGATAATGCAGTGAGGCCATGTGGGTAGAACCCAGGAACAGGAGCAGTGCAATGACACTGTTGGGGTTGTACTACAGACCTCCCAACAGCCAGCGTGAAATGGAGGAACTCATATGTCAGCAAATTATGGAAAGATGTAAAAACAACGGGGTTGTTGTGATGGGTGATTTTAACTTCCCCAACATAGACTGGGATTCCTTTAGTGCCAGAGGCTTGGACAGGGCAGAGTTTGGTCAGTGTGTCCAAGAGTGCTTCTTGAGGCAATATAAAGATAGTCCAACTCGGGAAGGAGCTATCTTAGACCTGGGTTCTGAGAAATGAGCCCGGACAGGTAATTGATGTCTCAGTGGGGGACCATTTTGGGAACAGTGATCACAATTCTATAAGTTTCAAGATACTTGTAGAAAAGGATAGATATAGTTCCAGAGTGAAAGTACTAAATGGGAGAAGGTTAACTATGATAGTATTAGGCAGGAGCTAGTGAATGCAGACTGGGGGGCAGCTCTTCGAGGGTAAATCCACATCAGTTTTTTGGGAGTCTTTTAAAAGTCAGTTGTTAACAATTCAGGACAAGTATGAATGAAGGATAAAGATGGCAAGATCCAAGAACCATGGATGACAAGAGAGATTGTGAGCTTAGTGAAAAAGAAGAAGGAGGCATACATAAATTTCAGGAAATTGATAACGGATAAGGTTCTTGAGGAATACAAAGGTGGCAGGAAACAGCTTAAACAGGGACTTAGGAGGGCAAAACAGGGCCATGAAATGTCCTTGGCAGGCAGGATTAAGGAGACTCCCAAGGCTTTTATACATATATAAGGAGGAAGAGGGTAGCTAAGAAAAGGGTAGGTCCACTCAAAGACAGTGGAGAGAATTTGTACGTGGAGCCAGATGAGGTGGGTGAGGTCCTTATCGAGTACTTCACAAAGAAGAAGGACGTGGTGGATGGTGAGTGCAGAAAGGAGGATGTCGACATTCTAGGACATATTGAGATAAAAAGGGAGGAGCTTTGGAGGTTTTGGGAAACATTAAGGTGGACAAGTCTCCAGGGCCAGATAGGGTCCATCCCCCAGAATACTGAGAGAGCGAGGAAAGAAATTGCTGAGGCCTTAACCAAAATCTTTGTATCCTCTTTAGCCGTGGGCGAGATACCAAAGGATTGGAGAGTAGCTAAAATTGTTCCTTGATTTAAGAAGGGCAGAAGAGACAATTTGGGAAATTACAGGCTTGTGAGCCTTACATCAGTGGTGGGGAAATTATTGGAGAAAATTCTTAGGGTCAGGATGTTCTAACATCTGGAAGATTATTAGCGATAGGCAGCGTGGTTTTGTGAAGGGGAGGTCGTGTCTCACAAACTTGATTGAGTTCTTCGAGGGAGTTAAAAAAAAATTGACCAGGGCAGGGCAGTTGTTGTTGTATATATGGATCTTAGTAAAGCCTTCGATAAGGTTCCTCATGGCAGGCTGATACAGAACGTAAAGCCATATGGGATCCGAGGTGAGCTGGTAAGATGAATACAAAACTGGCTTGGGCATAGAAAGCAGAGAGTTGCAGTGGAAGGGTACTTTTCTAACTGGAGGTCTGTGACAAGTCGTGTTCCACAAGGATCAGTACTGGGGCCTCTGTTGTTTGTAATATATGTAAATGATCTGGAGGAAAATGTAGGTGGTCTGATTAGTAAATTTGCAGATGATCCAAAAATTGGAGGAGTAGCAGATAGTGAAGAGGATTGTCAGAGGATACAGCGGGATATAAATTGGCTGGAAATTTGGGCCAAAAGATGGCAGATGAAATTTAACCTGGACAAGTGTGAGGTGATGCGATTTGGAAGGTCTACTGAAGAAGGAAAGTATACAGTAAATGGTAGAGCCCTTAGAAATATTAGCATACAGAGGGATCCAGGTGCACAGATCCACAGTTCCCTGAAGGTGGCAACTCAGGTGGACAAGGTGGACAAGAAGGCATATGGCATGCTGGCTTTCATCAGTTGGGGTGTTGAGTATTGGAATTGGAAAACCATTTTGCAGCTGTATAAGACTTTGGTTAGGCCGCATTTGGAGTATTGTGTACAATTATGGTCGCCACACCACCGGAAGGATGTTGATGCATTGGAAAGGGCGCAGAAGAGATTTACCAGGCTGCTACCTGATTTGGAGTATATGGACTATGAAGAGAGGTTGAACAAACTTGGATTGTTTTCACTGATGCATTGGAGGATGAGGGGGGACCTGATAGAGGTTTACAAGATTATGACAAGCTTGGATAGAGTGGATAGTCAGAGTCTTTTTCCCAGGGTCGAAGGGTCAATCACTCGGGAGCGTAGATTGAAAGTGAGAGGGGAAAGTTTAAAAGAGATGTAAGAGACAAGTTTTTCACACAGAGGGTGGTGAATGCCTGGAATGCGCTGCCGGAAGAGTGATGGAAGCAGATTCTATAACAACACTGAAGAGGCATCTGGATAGATATATGAATGGGCAGGAAATCGAGGGATATGGTCCATGTAAAGGCAAGAAAATATTAGATTAGAGAGGCACCTGTGTTGGCACAGACTTGGTGGGCCGAAGGGCCTGTTCCTGTGCTGTGCTATTCTTTGTTCTTTGTTCAGTTCATTTGAAAAGCTACATTAGAAGTTCCCACTTTGGATAAGATAAAAAAACATTCGCCATCATTTTTCTTTTAGTTATTTCATGGTATGTGGGCCTCATTGGCTAGCCAAGCATTTGCACCCATCCCTAATTGCCCTTGTAAGTCATTTCAGAGGACAGTTAAGAGTCAGTCGCGTTGCTGTGGGTCTGTAGTTGCACATCCGCCAGACCAGGTAAGGGTGGCAGATTTCTTTCCCTAAAGGATGTTGATGAACCAGTTAGGTTTTTACAACAATTAAGTGATTGTTCTATGATCACCATTACTGAGAACTAGCTTTCAATTCCAGATTTATTAACTGACTGTAACTTCCACCAGCTGCCGTGGTGAGATTTGAACCCACGTCCCAAGAGCATTAGCTGGGCTTCGGGATTATATATCCAGCAACATCATCACTTTGTCCACCAGCTCCTCATTTGTATCTGGTTGCCTGAATTTTAATCCTGGATAAAAAAGTAAGAAGACAAACACCTGATCCTGTGCTCAAATCTGGCTGGGAACTTTCTTGATCTGCTCAGTATCATTTGTTTTATGTGACTAGACTACATAGAGATTCCTACTTGGTATTCTGTTTGTGCTGCTCTGTCTTGTTTGACTAAAGGTGATTATAAGTGAGAATGAATCTGTAAAATTTATTAAAGGTGCCAACAGCTCCTATGAGTTTCTCATAAGCTTATAGAATTGAAGGGATTCAATAACGATAAGTGGAACATTGGATTTGGTTCAATGAGCCAGCTTTACTTAACCTAATATTAAGGAGGTTCCTTGTACTTTGAACTTTCACTTTCATTCATGGCCAACTATTCATTAGTTAATATAGTGTAAAAAATATATAAATGCTAAACTATTGCCTGGATTTTTTTTGAAATTTTTGGGAATGAAAGTAAGAAAATTCTCATTCCGAAGCATCGAAACAGAGAAACTAGAAGCAGGAGTAGGCCATTCGGCCCTTCAAGCCTGCTCCGCCATCCATTTTGATCATGGCTGATCATCAAATTCAATATCCTGATCCCTCTTCCCCTGATATCCCTTGATCCCTTTAGCCCCAAACAATTACAACATAATGTAATAAGTCTCATTTCGGTTCAAAATCGTATTCTGGATGTAACAGGAATGAGTGACTATGACAAGTATTGTGCTAAAACAATAATTTGATTAAAAATTGAATAACGATTATAATAATATAACAATGATAATTCATAACGTATAAAGAATATTTGAGGAAGGTAATATATACAAAAAGGAAGAAAATTAACATTATTGAAAGGAGAAAAGACTGTTTATATAACTGAAGAAGACAGTCAGATGTTTATTGATACACAAATAATAACCTCAATTTGGTCTGTTCCATGACAGGTCCCCCAAAATCGATATGCACGTTACCATCCTTCAGTATGTACATTACCAAGTTGCTGAGTATCCCCAATCAGTGGACACTACATTCAACCATTCCATTTCTGGCCCTCCTTCCCATTGTTAGTGAAATGTTATTCCACTTGGCTGCAGCCCCGAGTCATAGAATCATAGAATAAAGAATCATAGAATCCTTACTGTGCAGAAGGAGGCCATTCGGCCCACTGACCACAATCCCACCCAGGCCTTATCCCCATAACCCCATGCATTTACCCTAGCTAGTCTCCTGACACCAAGGGGCAATTTAGCATGGCCAATCCACCTAACCCGCACATCTTTGGACTGTGGGAGGAAACCGGAGTACCCAGAGGAAATCCATGCAGACACAGGGAGAATGTGCAAACTCCACACAGTGACCCAAGCCAGGAATTGAATCCGGGTCCCCGGCGCTGTGAGGCAGCAGTGCTAACCACTGTGCCACCGTGTCGCCCCAGTCTCTGAAGCAATGGCCAGAATTTTATGGCTGTTCACGCCAGTGGGATCTTCTGGTCCCAATGATGGCGTGTCCCCACTGTGAGTTTCCCGATAGCAAGGGGTGCATTCCATTGCCGTTGCCAATGGCAGGACCAGCAGATTTGGCTTCAGCCAATGGTGGGTTCCCGTCATGAAACTCGCAGCGGGTTGCACAGAAAATCCCGCCCACTTTCTCTTTAAACAGGAGTTTTTGGCTTCATTCCAGTCTTTGGATGCCTGCTGCACAGTCTATCCCAAAACCAATCTCAACTCTTATCAGTTCTCAACTCTTACAGGGACCACAAGGTGAAGCAAACTTTGCAATAGTCACATTGCTGATATAGCTCTTGATGGTGTCTTCTCATCTGCCATCAATCAGATATTATGTCAATGTTAACCCTTCTTGCCTACTCCAACAGTCAATGAGACCATGGCCAATCTGTGACTTAAATCCATATACCTGCCTTTGCCCCAAAAACCTGAACACCTCCAGTTATTAAAAATCAACCAATCTCAGGGTAAATTTAACAATTGACTGAAGATTCAACTGTTGTTTGCAGAAATTTCTACCACGCTTTGCAATGTGGATGCACTTCTCAACTTCACTCTTTAATTTTTAGGTTATGTGCCCAAGTTTTAGGTCAGGATTTTCCAGCTCCACCCGCCAGAATCTTTTGGCCTCGCTGAAAGTCAATGGGATATTGGCTGGCCTGCCACATCCCACGCAGTGGAGGGGTTCCGCTATGGTGGGGCTAGAAAATTCCAGCCTCAGTCTCTTCAATTAGCCGATATAGTGGCCGGGATTTTGTGCTCCCATTTGCCATGGGTGTAAACGGTGATGAGAGTGCAAAATCTCACAAGAGCTAAAAAACAGGCTTTGCGCCAGCGAGATTTCCTTGGGCAATAATCCCCACTATTGGGGGCCCTTACCAGCATTGCCAACACCTCCCTTGAGGGGTTGGTGACCTTGCCTGAAGGTCTCCTCCCTGCCTGCGGGTACAAAATATGGCATCTTTCCTCGATGGTATCCAGCATTCTGCTGAAGGCACCCTCTGAAAATCTTGGGGGCAGACTTCTTTGTGGCCATTCTCTTTGGTGGACTTGGAACAAGTACTGGGAGCACAGGGGCGGTGTTTAAATGGAGCATTCCACTGAAGCACTCAGCTGATGGCAGGGTGGGTGAGTCTGAGACTGCCTGCCATGGAGGTGGCATGAATCTGTGGAGATTTTCTTTTACGTTCCTAAAAAGAAAGCGGGAAAACCCACCAATGCTGCTGGTGGGCTACACTCCGCTTTTCCTACCCAAGTTGATCTTGGACAAAATAAATGGGAAAACTCTGCCCACTGTAATATATCTAATTGGTTTATTTCATTGATGCTTTATAGGCTTGAGGTCCAAGGCCGTCAAAAAGATCCACCACAGCTCCAGGGTAAGTTGCTCGTTCGTGATGAACAAGGATCATAGAAATCATAGAAACCCTACAGTGCAGAAAGAGGCCATTTGGCCCATCGAGTCTGCACCGACCACATTCTCACCCAGGCCCTACCCCTATATCCCTACATATTTACCCGCTAATCCCTCTAACCTACGCATCTCAGGACACTAAGGGGCAATTTTAGCACGGCCAATCAACCTAACCCGCACAGCTTTGGGCTTTTTTAGACATCTTTGGATGTCTAAAAAAGGATGACAGAAAGGAGTACACACTGTTAAATATGTAAGTGGTCTGAATTAATCTCAAGTCCCATATGTTCATTTTGAAAAAACCCAATAGTGATTCGGCATGTTGATTAAGGAATTGGAGGGAGAGTCACACATACACAGGCTGGAATTTTCCTACCGTTCACGCCAGTAGGATTTTCCCATCCCGCTGCAGTGAATGGAGATTTGGCTTGTCAACAAATTCTCCGTCTTTGCTGCAGCGGGAGCGTGGTGTGAGCAGGTGGTAAGATCGCACCCATAGTTCCTGGTACTTGATTCCATTGCCCGTATCTGTGAGCAGGCAATGCACTCGGCACCTCAGACACAGGCTTTGACTGGAAAAGAAAAGGAGATCCAAAACATAGATGAAAGTAAAAAGAGGAAATAGCCTTTCCATTACTTTTTACAAAGAAAGGTCCTGTAAAATGGGTGGCACAGTGTTTAGCACTGCTGCCTCACAGCGTCAGGGACCCGGGTTCGATTCCTGGCTTGGGTCACTGTCTGTGTGGAGTTTGCACATTCTCCCTGTGAGTGCGTGGGTTTCCTCCGGTGCTCCCACAGTCCAAAGATGTGTGGGTTAGGTGGATTGGCCGTGCTAAATTGTCTCTTAGGGCCCGATTTTACCATTTAGAGACTAAGTGCCGGGTGCGGGCGTCAAATAGATCCGAGCCCGGAGGCCGCGTTCCAGCATGCGCAGTTCGGAAAAAACCTGACCGAAGCAGCCCGGGCGCAAAAAAAAAAGCAGAGAGCGGAGAGAGCCTCTCTGCCGTTCATCCTCTGGTTTGGGGGGGGGTGAGGGGGTGTGATGTCTCATCCTCTGGTCGGGGGGGTTCCACTGCGTGTCTGCGGCCGATCCCTCCTGGCAGGAATCACTGGTACACTACCAGCCACAGATTACTCTTCCCTGCAGGTGCGAGAGAGCGGGAGAGATGGCTGTGGCTGGTAGTGTACCAGTGATGGTGCCAGGAGGGATCGGCCGCAGATACGCAGCGGAACCCCCCCGACCAGAGGATGAGACGTCACACCCACTCTCCCCTCCCATGGGATGATACGTCACACCCCGCCAACACCCCCCCCCCACCACCCAGAGGATGAGACGTCACACCCCCTCTCTCTTCCCACCCCCCCAGGGAATGAGACGTCACACCCCCTTCCCCTCCCAGCACCCCCCAAGAGGGCGATGTGGGCCCGCCCCTCTCCTCATTCCCCCACCCCCCCCACACCAGAGTTCCAACTGGGCCCGTCCCCCCTCCTCCGGTAGACGCCAGCGGACCTGTGTGAAGCCCGGTCACTTCAGCCGTGGCTCGAAGTCAGTGTCCAGGAACGTGCTGCAGGCTGTCGAAGGACTGAAGGTGAGCGGTATGATTCCAAAATAGGCTTTGATTCAGAATGCTCAGTCACATCCATCCATCAAGGCTTTAACATATATTTTATCAATGCTTATTATTTCAGATGGAACTATTCGCCTGTCTTGTGAAAATGTTACATTGTTACTCTCGACATTCTAATGCTCGATGACAAACTTCATATGTATCATTTACATTGAGCTGAAATCCAGAGGATTCAGGGATACGAGTTATGAATGCGTAGACATATACAGGACATGTCTCGTAGTAGAAAAATAGTGTCTCCCTCTTTTGTTAGTTTGGTATAAAGCAGAAATTTAAAATAGGGAGGTGAGAGCAGATTTTTGTAACTTTGGGACAACCATTGTATATTAAGATAAATGTTTTTTTTTTCATCATCCGACCACAATGGCAGCCAGCTATGATTTGTCTCCAATATTTGGCACTGTAAAATCTGGATAATACAAATCTCTCAATCTTTATTTTGGAGTAAAACTGGAAGTATTCATTACTTTGCTGGTTCAATGTGGAAACATAGAAACATAAAAGGTAGGAGCAAGAGGAGGCCATTTGGCCCTTCGAGTCTGCTCCACCATTCATCACGATCACAGCTGATCGTCCAACTCAATAGCCTAATCCTTTCTCCCCATAACATTTGATCCCATTCGCCCCAAGTGCTATGTCCAGCTGCCTCTTGAATACTCTATCCGCCTCTTGAATTCTGTTGAATCATTGTATCTGTATTGAGGCTGGATGACTTCTATCTGAACGCATAGAGGAGTGAGAAATTGGTTTAGTAGCTCCCATTTTTTGGGGGGGAGGAGGGTATTACAAATCTCTAAGAACTCCACAACATACTTTTCATTAGCAAATCAGAAGCACAAGGGGACTTGGGAGTCATTGTTCAAGGTTCTTTTAAGGTTAACGTGTAGATTCAGTCAGCAGTTAGGAAGGCAAATGAAATGTTAGCATTCATGTCGAGAGGGCTTGAATAGAGGAGCAGAGATGTTTTTCTGAGGCTGTATAAGGCTCTGGTCAGACCCCATTTGGGGTATTGGGCTCCATATCTAAGGAAGGATGAGCTGGCCTTGAAAAGGGTCCAGAGGAGGTTCACAAGAATGATCCCTGGAATGAAGAGCTTGTCATATGAGGAACGGTTGAGGACTCTGGGTCCATACTCGTTGGAGTTTAGAAGGGTGAGGGAGGGTTTTATTGAAACATACAGGATACTGCGAGGCTTGGATAGAGTGGACGTGGACAGGATGTTTCCACGAGTGGAAGAGACTAAAACCAGAGGGCACAACCTCAGGCTAAAGGGACGATCCTTTAAAACAGAGATGAGGAGGAATTTCTTCAGCCAGAGAGTGGTGAATCTGTGGAGCTCTTTGCCGCGGAAGGCTGTGGAGGCCAGGTCATTGAGTGTTTTTAAGACAGAAATAGATAGGTTCTTGATTAATGAGAGGATCAGGGGTTATGGGGAAAAGGCAGGAGAATGGGGATGAGAAAAATATCAGCCATGATTGAATGGCGGAGCAGACTCGATGGGCCGAGTGGCCTAATTCTGCTCCTATGTCTTATGGTCTTATGGAATCATGCCAGATGCGATCGTGACAAGAGCATCACTGCAGACAGAGTAACAGATCATGACATGAATCAATGTATAGCATGAACTAACACTGCTGCCTCGCAGCGCCAGGGACCCGGGCTCAATTCTGCTCTCGGGTCACTGTCAGTGTGGAGTTTGCACATTCTCCCCTTGTCTGCGTGGGTTTCCTCCGGGTACTCCGGTTTCCTCCCACTGTCCAAAGATGTGCGGGTTAGGTGGATTGGCCATGCTAAATTGCCCCTTAGTGTCAGGGGGATTAGCAGGGTAAATATATGGGATTATGGGGACCTGGGTGGGATTGTTGTCGGTGAAGGCTCAATGGGCCAAATGGCCTCCTTCTGCACTGTAGGGATTCTATGATTCTATGACTAGATGCCAGCAGTGTCATTTTGGAACTCAGTGTTTTAACTAACATTAACCTTGCATCAATGAATACATATTCAGCAGCAGGAAAGATCCCACTCAATGTCATTTAAAGGAACTGTTATCTACTGACAGCTTGGTTGTAGGTTGATTTTTATCGGGTCTATTAAGCCCAATTACACACTGAGGCTCTGTTCTCCATCCCAACAATAAAAGGCTTAATCCAAATCTCAGAGGAGCAACTCCTATTGCACCAAACGTAGGAAATGTCCTCATTGTATGTAATTGTTTGTTTGATGCCAAATAACTAACTTGCACTGGCAATGAAGGTGGCAATTCATGAGGGTTAGTTGGGGATGATATGAGCCAGTGATGGGCAGATGGCCTGTTAATGTGGATGTGCTGCTTACTTGCCCAAGATTATCATAAGCATATGAATAAACAGCAGTCGCAACATGTGACATGCATACAACCCATTGTTCACAGTCACAAGGTATGTCTCACCTTCCATACAGCAGGGAATTAATGCTATCAGCAAGTATTACATTCATACAATAATATGCGAAGAGTCATTTTCAAGAAGCCTGAAGCTCAGCGTGAGATAATGGCCAAATCTACCCAAGGTGTGTGGAAAAAACTGCATGCGCCAGAAAAGCCATCACTTGATAGAGGCTTCATATTTGCAGCCTTATCATAGGCAATATAAGAAACAAAAATTTGCTTCTCAAAATAATTACAACCTGAAATATATACACGAGGATTTGGCTGTCATTTATAGTGACAATCAAATTGGATATAGTTTACAAAAACTCAGTTTGGAATTCATTTTACCACTGAAAGATGTTATTTTGATTTAAAACCTCAGTTGGATTATTCCTATGTAATGGGAAGCGGATTCTCACAAAGTTAACTTTTTTTAAACGTATCTTTAAAAAGTGATTCCACGGGAGCATTGAAGCGGCAATGAAAAATAAGGTCTGTATATGAACTTTATTTTTTATTACGCTTTGTAGTTTTTTTTTAGCCCAGTGAAGAGTGCTGTGCACCTCCAGCAATGGGTCCACACTGGAACAGTCTGTCCCTTTATGTCCATCATTATTTCATCAATACCATCCGCTGTCAACTGAGGAAAATGATGGGCTGTCACTACTTTGAGGGATGTCTCTTCATTCCTCAGACATTTATCATCTGTAAATCAGAAAGGAAAATAGTAAGTACTGGCAACCCAAAGCAGCTCAATCAACATCTGGAAGGAAAAGACAGGTTTTCATTTGGAATCGGATGCTGGCACACTTGCTTTGCATTTTCAGCAATTTTTGATTGCATTATTTATCGTATTTTTCTATAGGTTTAACAAGGTTTCGTTTTAATAATTTTTTTTTCAGGTAACGGCTAGGGTTACAGAATGATATGTCAAAATGCAAACTAAGCTTTCTTCCAGCGGAAATGTTACTGCTTCACATGTGTCATGGTCCATGACACCTGCAAATTGTTAAAGATGGCCCAACAAGAGAAAGATTTGAATTTACCTTTCATAGCGCTTGGACATCCCAGTGCCAGAATGAAGGATTTTTCAAGTATATTCACCATTGTAATGTAGGAAACACGGCGGCCAGTTTGCACAGAGGAAGATCCCACAAACAGCAATGTGATATGACCAGGCACACTGCTTTTTTAATGATGAGAGTTGAAGGATAAATATTGGCCAGGGATAACGCTCCTGAACCGCTTCCAAATAATGTCGTGAAACCTCTTTGGGCTTCTGCCAAAGTTAAAGTGGCCAATCAAGGTGACTCCTGAAGTAATCCCCAACACAGATTGAAGTTGATTGGCAAAAGAAGATCAAGTCAACATGATTGAGTGCAGCGTGACCTGTGGGTGCCTTCTACTTAACTGTGTCACCAGTCAGCTAGAAGACCCATCTCCAATACCAAGGCTATCACCTCCTCTCATTTGTCAGATGTTTGGAGGCCCTCTCCAACTCTCTTCCTCTTGCTGGTATTCTGTGCTCACATCCGAAAGAAGGGAAAGAAGAAATGTACGAGTGAGTGGAAAGGAACTTGTGCATTCGATGGGTTGAAAGTGTTTGTTGACCGTGACTACAACATGTGGCTAAACAGCTGGTGTAGGAGGGAGGGTTTCAGGTATCTGGACCATTGGGATATCTTCCGGGGCAGGTGGGACCTGTACAAGAAGGACTGGTTGCATCTAAACTAGAAGGGCATAAATATTCTGGCCGGGAAGTTTGCTAGTGTCACACAGGAGGCAGGGGGGTGGGAACCAAAGCAAAAGTGGATTAACTGAAGGGGAACCAGAGAGTGGGGCCAGTAAGACTCAGTGAAAGAGCAGGCAGGGTGTGGTTGCTAATCAAAGACGACCTGGTGGACTGAAGTGCATTTGTTTCAATGCGAGAAGTGTAACAATAAGGCAGATTAACTTAGAGCTTGGATTAGTATTTGGAACTATGATGTTGTTGCTATTACAGAGACTTGGTTAAGGGAAGGACAGGATTGTCGGCTTAACATTCCAGGATACAGATGTTACAGGTGGGATAGAGGGGGATGTAAAAGGGATGGGGGAGTTCGACTACTAGTTAAGAAGAATATCACAGCTATACTGCGGGAGGACGCCTTGGAGGGCTCATACAGCGAGGCAATATGGGTCGAGCTCAGGAATAGGAAGGGTGTAGGCACAATGTTGGGGAGTTACAATAGGCCACCCAACAGCCAGCGGGAGATAAGGAACAGATATGTAGGCAGATTTGGCAAGGTGTAAAAGTAACAGGGTTGTTGTGGTGGGAGATTTTAACTTCCCCTATATTGACTGGGACTCACTTAGTGCTAGGGGCATGGATGGGGCAGAGTTTGTAAGGAGCATCCAGGAGGGCTTCTTGAAACAGTATGAAGATAGTCCAACTAGGGAAGGGTCTGTACTGGACCTGGTATTGGGGAATGAGCCTGGCCAGGTAGTCGACGTTTCAGTAGGGGAGCAGTTCAGGAACAAAGAACAAAGAACAACAAAGAACAAAGAACAATACAGCACAGGAGCAGGCCCTTCGGCCCTCCAAGCCCGCGCCGCTCCCCGGTCCAGGATTGAATCCAGAATCCAGGATCCCCGCCCAACTTTCCAGCCTATCTACATCCTAATATCCTATCCACCGAGCTGTCCCTCACAGCTACGATGCTTTGTTCATCACAACCTATTAACTCATCCCCACCCCCCCATTCCAGACCATGTGATCTCCAGGGAGAGGTGAAAACCCAGAGTGAAAACCCCAGGGCCAATATGGGGAAAAAAAATCTGGGAAATTCCTCTCCGACCCCCTGTGGCGATCGAAACGAGTCCAGGAGATCACACTGGCCCTGATCAGAAAATGCTTCCCAACCCTATTCATTTCCACTTCTGCTTTACGAACACCATCTGAATTCCCTGCCCCCGAGACAGGTTCCCAACTATCCGCAGTCTCGCTCTGTACTGGCACCAGCAAGATGATCATAGAATGAAGCCTTGAAACGAGAAACAAAGAACAATTAACCCGCGCCACTCCCTGGTCCAAACTAGACCACTCTTTTGTATCCCTCCATTCCCACTCCGTTCATATAGCTGTCTAGATAAGTCTTAAACGTTCCCAGTGTGTCCGCCTCCACCACCTTGTCCGGCAACACATTCCAGGCCCCCACGACCCTCTGTGTAAAATATGTCCTTCTGATATCTGTGTTAAACCTCCCCCCCTTCACCTTGAACCTATGACCCCTCGTGAACGTCACCACCGACCCGGGGAAAAGCTTCCCACCGTTCACCCTATCTATGCCTTTCATAATTTTATACACCTCTATTAAGTCTCCCCTCATCCTCCGTCTTTCCAAGGAGAACAACCCCAGTTTCCCCAATCTCTCCTCATAACCAAGCCAGGCAACATCCTGGTAAACCTCCTCTGTACTCTCTCCAAAGCCTCCACGTCCTTCTGGTAGTGTGGCGACCAGAACTGGACGCAGTATTCCAAATGCGGCCGAACCAACGTTCTATACATCTGCAACATCAGACCCCAACTTTTATACCCTATGCCCCGTCCTATAAAGGCAAGCATGCCATATGCCTTCTTCACCACCTTCTCCACCTGTGACGTCACCTTCAAAGATCTGTGGACTTGCACACCCAGGTCCCTCTGCGTCTCTACACCCTTTATGGTTCTTCCATTTATCGTGTAGCTCCTCCCTACATTATTCCCACCAAAATGCACCACTTCGCATTTATCAGGATTGAACTCCATCTGCCATTTCTTTGCCCAAATTTCCAGCCTATCTATATCCTTCTGTAGCCTCTGACAATGTTCCTCACTATAACAGTGACCACAATTCAGTAAGCTTTAAGGTACTGATGGATAAAGATAAGTACAGTCTTCAAATGAAGGTGCTAAATTGGGAGAAGGCTAATTATAACAATGTTAGGCAGGAGCTGAAGAATGTAGATTGGGGGCAGATGTTTGAGGGCAAATCAACATCTGGCATGTGGGCGACTTTCAAGTGTAAGTTGATAGGAATTCAGGACTGGCACATTCCTGTGAGGATGAAGGATAAGTATGGAAAGTTTCAGGAACCTTGGATAATGAGAGATATTGTGAGCCTGGTCAAGGAGAAAAAGGAAGCATTTGTCAAGGCTCGGAGGCTGGGAACACATGAAGCAAGTATGGAATACAAGGGAAGTAGAAAGAAACTTAAGCAAGGAGTAAGGAAGGCTAAAAGGGGCCACGAAAAGTCATTGGCCAGCAAGATTAAGGAAAATCCCAAGGCTTTTTATACATATATAAAGAGCAAGAGGGTAGCCAGGGAGAGGGTTGGCCCACTCAAGGACAAGGGAGGAAATCTATGCATGGAGCCAGAGGAAATGGGCAAGGTATTAAATGAACACTTTGCGTCAGTATTCACCAAAGAGAAGGACTTAGTGCATGATGAGTCTGGGGAAGGGTGAGTAGATAGTTTGAGTCATGTTGAGATCAAAAAGGAGGAGGTATTGAGGGTCTTGAGAAAGATTGAGGCAGACAAGTCCCAGGGCCTGATGGGATATACCCCAGAATACCGAGAGAGGCAAGGGAGGAAATGGTGGGGCCTTAAGAGAAATCTTTGTATCCTTACTGGCCACAGGGAAGGTCCCAGAGGATTGGAGAATAACCAATGTTGTTCCTTTGTTTAAGGAGGGTAGCAAGGATAATCCAGGTAATTACAGGCCAGTGAGCCTTACATCAGTGGTAGGGAAATTATTGGAGAGGGTTCATCGAGACAAGATTTACTCCCATTTGGAAATAAGTGGGTGTATAAGCGAGGGGCAACATGGTTTTGTGAAAGGGAGGTTGTGTCTCACTAACTTGATTGAGTTTTTAGAGGAAGTGACGAAGATTATTGATGAGGGTAGGGCAGTGGATGTTGTCTACATGGACTTCAGTAAGGCCTTTGACAAGGTTGCTCACGGCAGACTGGTGCAGAAGGTGAAGTCGCACGGGATCAGAGGTGAGCTAGCAAGATGGATACAGAACTGGCTCGGTCATAGAAGACAGAGGGGTGCAGTGGAAGGGTGCGTTTCTGAATGGAGGACTGTGACAAGTGGCATTCCTCAGGGATCAGTGCTGGGATCTTTGCTGTTTGCAATATATATAAATGATCTGGAGGAAAATGTAACTGATTTGATTAGTAAGTTTGTGGATGACACAAAGGTTGGCGGATTTGCAGATAGTGGTGAGGGCCATCAGAGGATACAGCAGGATGTAGATCAGTTGGAGATCTGGGCAGAGAAATGGCAGATGGAGTTTAAATGTGAGGTAATGCATTTTGGAAGGTCTAATAAAGATAGGAAATATACAGTAAATAGCAGAATCCTTAAGAGTATTGATAGGCAGAGGGATCTGGGTGTACAGGTACACAGGTCACTGAAAGTGGCAATGCAGGTGGAGAAGGTAGTCAAGAAGGCATATGGCATGCTTGCCTTCATCACCCAGGGCACTGAGTTTAAAAATTGGTAAGTCATGTTGCAGCTTTATAGAACCTTAATTAGGCCGCGCTTGGAATATAGTGTTCAATTCTGGTCGCCACACTACCAGAAGGATGTGGAGGATTTGGAGAGGGTACAGAAAATACTTACCTAGATGTTGCCTGGTATGGAGGGCATTAGTTATGAGGAGAGTTTGGAGAAACTTAGTTTGTTCTAACTGGAACGACAGAAATTGAGGGGCGACCTGATAGAAGTCTACAAGATTATGAGAGGCATGGACAGAATGGATAGCCAGAGGCTTTTTCCCAGGTGGTAGAGTCAATTACTAGGGGGCATAGGTTTAAGGTGCGAGAGGCAAGGTTTAAAGGAGATGTACGAGACAAGGTTTTTTACACAGTGCGTGGTGGGTGCCTGGAACTCACTGCCGGGGAGGTAGTGGAAGCAGATACGATAGTGATTTTTAAGGGGTGTCTGGACAAATACATGAATAGGATGGGAATAGAGGGATATAGTCCCCTGAAGGGTAAGGGGTTTTAGTTCAGTCAGGCAGCATGGTCGGTGCAGGCTTGGATGGTCGAAGGGCCTGTTCCTGTGCTGTAATTTTCTTTGTTTGCGAGGCATGGTTTTGCATGACGATATTAATTATTTATTTATTAGTATCACATGTAGCCTTACATTAACACTGTGAAAATCCCCTCGTTGCCACACTCCAGCATCTGTTTGGGTACACTGTGGAAGAATTTAGCATGGCCAATGCACCTAACCAGCTTGTCTTTGTGGGAAGAACCCGAAGCACCCAAAGGAAACCCATGCAGAGAACGTGCAAACTCCGCACAGTGACCCAAGCTGGGAATTGAACTCGGGTCCCTGTAAGGCAGCATTGCTAGCCACTGTGCCGGTGTGGGAGCTGTCGGTGAATAGTTGGGGATATGAGGAAGAGAAGGAGGGTTGCTCCTGCAAGGTAAGTGGGTACGAGGTATATTGTGTGGACTAGGCTTGACGAGGCAGACTGAGGGCATGGCATGATGCACACAGTAGGAAGAAAGTGAATGTATCACTGTACCCACCTGACCCTTCCTGATCTGTTTAGATCATTAAGTACTTTCTGCACTAAATCCTGGAGCATGACACTTCCAAACATGCCTTGTTGGCCTCAGCTGCAAGTATCTTCCTCCCATTGCTAGGGAACAATACCTCACTTTGATTTCTCATAGCCTCCCGCAGCACACCCAGGGAGGTGTCACTGAAACAATGCATAGTCTTTGCTACACTTGTACTCTATTCTGGCACTTCCTGCTCTTGCTCTATCCAATTGTATGTTTGGAGTGTCCCCTTTAGATGCTGCAGTTACCATTGTGTTTTGCACATCCACACCATGCCCACTGCCACTGGAAGGCAGGTAAAATTAGTTAAAAAGCCACGAACAGAGGCACCTCCAGGCTTCTTATGATAATGTCTTGTCAGTCACATTGCTAAGCACTTGGGGCGAATGGGGTCAAAGGTTAAAGCAGGATTAGGCTATTGAGTTGGATGATCAGCCATGATCGTGATGAATGGCAGAGCAGGCTCAAAGGGCCAAATGGCCTCCTCCTGCTCCTATCTTCTATGTTTCTATGTTAAGAGAATCAGGAGATGGACACCAATTGTCTTTAAGCACACGTTAAAAGGGGATAACTGGGACACTGGGTTGAGTGAGTGGAGATATGTGAGACTGAACAAGTCAATAGACGCTCTCAATGAAGAAAAGCTTTTCTGAGAGATTTTATTGACTTGTTCAGTTCCACAGATCTCCCCCCACTCAACCAGTGTCCCAGCTATCCCCTATTTATGTAGAGTAGCCAGTTTCCTCAACTGGCTTGGATCCTACTGTGGAGATGCCGGCGTTGGACTGGAGTAAACACAGCAAGAAGTTTAACAACACCAGGTTAAAGTCCAACAGGTTTATTTGGTAGCAAATGCCACTAGCTTTTGGAACAGGCTGTCCCTTCGTCAGGTGGAGTGGAGAAATGCTCACAAACAGGGCATACAGAGACACAAACTCAATTTACAGAATAATGGTTGGAATGCAGTCTTTACAGATAATCAAGTCTGTTTGTACCTTTAAGACTTGATTATCTGTAAAGACTGCATTCCAATCATTATTCTGTAAATTGAGTTTGTGTCTCTGTATGCCCTGTTTGTGAGCATTTCTCCACTCCACCTGATGAAGGGACAGCCTGTTCCAAAAGCTAGTGGCATTTGCTACCAAATAAACCTGTTGGACTTTAACCTGGTGTTGTTAAACTTCTTACTGTGTTGGATCCTACTAACAGCCCATGTTAATGGAACCCTTTACCTTACTCCCAGTCCGCCATGGAATTAAAATGATATCTTATCTATTCAATTTACACTGATTTACAGCTGCTCTAGTTTCTCTTACTCTCATTCTGTAAATTCCTTGATTCCTTTAACAATTTGAAACAAAAACACCAGTGGACATAGCATTGGGTGTTTAACCTTTTCAAGAGGAACACGTAACGGCCGATGTTTCCTACTTTTATCATTCCATGCATTTAAAATGACTTTCAACAAGCTGGTATATTTAAATAAGGTACACAGCTATTGGGTTATGTTCCCAGCAAATACGGAGTGCTGTAAAAAGATGTAGCATCACCTTTTCTTTATTTAGCAGCCAAATTCAATTTACCCGAATTTTAAACATGAAAGCGAGGTGAGGGTGGGAGAATGAGTAATGTTGAAGCAAGATTAGTATTAATCAAATCAAAGCAAACCGTTAATAATTCCATTAAAACTTCAAAATGCCAAGCTTCAAAAGTTGCTGAAACTTTGCATTTGAAGCCTCAGTGAATCACTTCATCTCCCTTTTATGAGCATCTGCTGCTGTCAGCTGGGACATGCATCATGATGCGATTGTATGTCTGCGAGAGACGGAGTGGAACGAAAACAAAAAACATGATGAATTCATCCCTTTCTTTCTCTCGCAATTAGCAAAATACCTTTGCAAAGAGGAACCCTCTGTTTCTAATTAATCAGCTCGTGAGTGCCGATTAAAGAACAGAACCCGTATAATTATATTTACCAAGGAGTGTGGCCGTGGTCAGACCATGACAGAGTCAGCGACTCTCCAGTGATGCAATTAATATTTCACACCTGCCAAGCAAAGTGGTGACAGGGACGAGAGCTTTGAGTAATTCACAGGAGAATGTGAACGAAGCATAAAACACACACACACCATTTCTTATTAACATTTTCCACACCGACCTTCAGGTTGATGGCTTTTCTGTGTTGATATTGTTCATTAAAAGTTCTGTTTGGGATTCGTGTGATGTGAAAGTAGATGGTGACTTCACGGCAACCATGCTACTCTCCCAACTGCATTTGATCCCTTTGTTTATTCATATAAATTGCTTCATAATCTTCAGGCAGATCGCATGCAATTTGCTTTTCAATTTCCCTCTCCAGTTCTCACCCTTCTTCCGAACGTGCTAACTCCTAACCCGAGTGGGCTACTGGGCATTCATTCCCCTCTTGTTGCATATTTATAACTGGTAGAGCACAGTCTATGGGTGTCAGCAAATGTTGGACCACGGCGAACTCTGATCCCGTGTTCAACTCATGCATACAATGCACAATTTTGAGGAGTAATTCAATAAAAACAGGGCAAGAAGAGGATTGAATGGAGAGAACATCACTTCCTAGGTCTTTTGGATAAGCTTATGGCACAGTGGTTAGCACTACTGCCTCACAGCACCAGGGACCCAGGTTCGATTCCTGGCTTGGGTCATTGTCTGTGTGGAGTTTGCATGTTCTCCCCGTGTCTTTGTGGGTTTCCTCCGGGTGCTCCAGTTTCCCCCCACAATCTGAAAGATGTGCTGGTTAGGTGCATTGGCCCGAACAGGCACCTGAGCGTGGCGACTAGGGCAATTTCACAGTAACTTCATTGCAGTGTTAATGTAAGCCTTACTTGTGACTAATAAATAAAACTTTAACTTTAAATTAGCTACTGGTGGGCCTTGACAAAACCACCAGCAATTCAGCTTAAATTCTGCCTCCCTTTCAAGGGAGCTGTAAAAATGGCTTCTAAAGCAGTAACTGGCATATATATAGTGTCACTTTTTTTATTCATTCAAGAGATGTGGATTTCACTGGCTGGGCCAGATTTTATTGCCCAATTGCCTCTGCAAAGGTGGTGACCTGCCTCCTTGAGGGTCCTCAAACATTGTGTTTCTGGGTAAGCCCCCTCATTTTGTCACCAACCAGCTGGTTACACCTGGGTCAAGAGGGACGACTGCCTCCATGTCTTTATTCAAACCCACCCCCCTCTGCTAATAGCAACAAAGTTTAATCTAACAGTGTTCCCTTTTCCTTGGATACCTTTTCCAGACCCAATAGTTATGTTTAAAAAGGAGCCAATTTAACCAGGCTTTTTTGAGTTAATAGGGTACGTTTATTAACTATTAAAAAGGAGAGGATAAATGGAGAAACACACGCATCTCTATTCATATGTATTAGAAATAATAATTGAGTCCAATAGTAAGCAATTATAAATAAAACGTTATACTGAACAGTTCTTGAGTTGCGAGGAGAGGATGATAAAGTTTTGTGGCCATTACAGGTTGATTCTAGTATAGTTGACTTCTGCTGGTGAATAGTTGATTCTTCAGTTCAGGTGCTTGGTAAAGATATTTCAGTTCTTTTTTTCCAGCTGCGATCCCTTTTTGCTGGTTGACTTCCACAGTCAGGGAGAGAGTTTTAGATATTCCTGCAAAAGATGGTTATTTCCTTTCTTCATGGGCACGTTTTTCAGTAAGCCCTCAGCGTGGACAACATCCAGCTGCTTTTCCTCACCACACATGCACACAAGCACATGCACACGCACACACTGACAGACAGACACGGGCAGGACCTGGGCTGCTCTCTCAGCTAGCTTTTAACCACTTTCTTTGTTTATTCCAAGAAGAAACTGGAAAACACTCCAAATGTTGTGCCTTTGTTTACAAAGGGCTGGAGGGAAAAGCCTGGGAACTACAGGCCAGTGAGCCTCACATCTGTGGTGGGTAAGTTGTTGGAAGGTATTTTGAGAGACAGGATCTACAGGCATTTAGAGACGCAAGGACTGATTAGGGACAGTCAGCATGGCTTTGGAGTGGAAAATCATGTCTCACAAATTTGATTGAGTTTTTTGAAGGCGTAACCAAGAAGGTAGATGAGCGTAGTGCAGTTGATGGTGTCGACATGGACTTTAGCAAGGCCTTTGACAAGGTACCGCATGATCGGTTGGCAACTGTTTCCTCTCTGTGCTGCTTCTCTACATTCTCCCAAAGTGTATGACTTGACACTTTTCTGCTTTAAATTGATATCTGCCAAGTGTTTGTTCATTTCACCAGTCTTCTACGTTCTCCCGAAATCTATTCCTATCTTCCACACTTGTTATTGCACCATCGTCAAACTTTTGAAGCTGTAACCTTCATCTCCAAGTCCAGGTCATTAATATGTAAACTAAACATCAAGTAACATGCAGATAACAAGCAGGGCTCATCACCTCATCTTACTTTAATGTTAGAGTCAACATGGTTGGATGTCATCTAACTGCTGCTATTAATGATCTCCCAAGTTGTCTGGAGTATCTCTACAAACTCGGCATCTAGTCTTTTATGAATACACACTACTTGGCAGTAACAAATGTGAAAAGTTGACATCAAGTTCCAGTCTGCCTTAATGTGTCTCTTCAAGATCAAACATCAGTCAGAGCATAACAGTACCTCTGTGCTTCAGGAAGAGAGGTGGTTGTTTGATCTTGGTCTCGGGTGCCTATCTATCTTTCTCCCTGAATGATCAGACTCAGAATACAGTGAAATGGATTTTGAAGGAAGTTTTGATGGCCTCTAGCTATTTATGGCCACAGTTGCAGGGTATATAGGAGTGGTTGTAATTGACCATATTAAAGCAGTAGAATAATGGGAATTTAGCAAGTAAGCTTAATAGATTAAGGCAAAATATTGCAGATGTGAAAATCTGAAACAGAAACAGAAAATGCTGGAGAAATCCAGCAGGTCTGACAGCATCAGTGGAGAGAAAATAGAGCCAATGTTTCAAGTCTGGATGACCTTTCGTCAGAGCATAATCGATAGGGTGGCGCTGTGGTTAACACAGCTGCCTCACAGCGCCAGGGACCCGGGTTCAATTCTGGCCCCTGGTGACTGTGTGGAGTTTGCACGTTCTCCCCGTGTCTGCGTGGGTTTCCTCCGGGTGCTCCAGGTTCCTCCCACAGTCCAAAGATATGTGTGTTAGGTGGATAGGTCATGCTAAATTGCCCCTTAGTGTCAGGGAGAAGAGCAGGGTAAATATTTGGGTTATTTTTATTTATTTATTGTCACAAGTAGGCTTACATTAACACTGCAATGAAGTACTATGAAAGTCCCCTAGTCGCCACACTCCGGCAACTGCTTGTGTATACTGAGGGAGGATTTAGCATGGCCAATACACCTAACCAGCACATCTTTCAGACTCGTGGGAGGAAACTGGAGCACCCGGAGGAAACCCACACAGGCACGGGGATAACGTGCAGACTCCGCACAGACAATGACCCAAGCCGGGTATTGAACCCAGGTCAGTGCTAACCATTGTGCCACTGTTACGGGGATAGGGGATGGGATTGTTGTCAGTGCAGGCTCAATGGGTCAAATGGATTCCCTCTGCACTGTAGGGACTCTGTGATGCCTAGCTTCATGCTGTTGGCAGGGTGCCTTGCAAGCTATTAGCATTTAATAGAAATTTGGGCCGATGTTGTATATGATTTTCTAGCCATTTAAGTCAACGGAAAATCCAGTACTGGATCCATTTTCCAATGTGTCTTCACATTAGCTAAGATTTAGGCTGGCTGCACGACGCTTTGCCAACTTTCTGTGCACAAAAGTACTATTATAACTCCAAAGTCATACGGCTCACTGAAGGAGAGACCATCTCACACCCATTAAGAAGATCTGCTACATGGAACATTAGTTCAATGTCTCAGTGGCTGGTTTCCACATATTGTGCCATTTTTCTTTTGAAAAAAGGTTATTTCCCCAAAGGTGCTAATTTGTCGCCGTGAAGCCACAATCCACTTCGCGGAGACAGGCCTGTGAAGATCTCAAGCAGATAATGACATCTGTGCACAAGGGTAGACAGCTCCTTTCCATCTCATCAAGACGAAGGGTGCATCACGCAGGGATTCACGGCTGGGACATTTAAAAATTAGCCACTTCAGCTAAAAGGGACAATGGCTAAAAATACGCCCAGTAAGAAGTCTCACAACACCAGGTTAAAGTCCAACAGGTTTATTTGGTGCTTAACCCTCTCTCCACTCACATTGTCTGTACCTTTAAGATTTGATTACCTGTAAAGACTTGCATTCCAACCATTATCTTGTAAAGTGAGTTTGTGTCTATATATGCCCTGTTTGTGAACACAACCCCTCACTCACCTGAAGAAGGAATGACACTCCGAAAGCTCATGCTACCAGGTAAACCTGTTGGACTTTAACCTGGTGTTGTGAGACTTCTTACTGGGCTTAGCCCAGTCCAACACCGGCATCTGCACATTAAAGATAAGCTCCCAGATGTGGGTTAAACAGTTTTGTGGGATTCACAACTGGCTTCTGTGATCAAACCAGAGAAAGAGAGAGAGAGAAAGAAGCCACGTGATCCAGATCTTGAGAGTGAATGCTGGATTTGAACTAGAATGGACGGATTGAGGCTGGCTACATTTGGGTAAACTGCCCACCACCGACCCCCATACACTCCCCCGCCCCCCCCGAAACCATCTCTCTCCACCCCCTCAGACCCTGCAAAACAAAGGATTTGATCTCTCCTTGCTACTTGGAACAAACCAGTAGCTTACCTGTTACAAGCAGAGAACTTTAGAGGAAAATTTCAACACAAAAGCAGTCTGCAGGAACTGTAGTGTGAAGTGTCATGACGAACAAGCCTTGAATCAATCACCGGTGGTTAATTGAAGGAAAAATAAAACTATAGACAAACAAGCTCAGTACAGATACAGGTCTATTCCCGCTGACCCCTGGGTTCACACTGAAGGTTCCCTCCTACCAGGACCCATGCCCCAACACCCAATAGGCAGCATTTCGCACGCTTCCTCCTGATGGTCCCCAAGAAGGTCATGTGACCCACAAACACCCACCCCTTAAAGGGGCAATGCTGCCACAAAAGGGAATAACTGAATTATATGGCTGCACCTCTACTGCAAAATGTTACCAATCACTAAGTAAGCGTCTGACCAGCAGTGCCACTCAACTAGTGACTGGAGATTCTTTTTTCACTATGGACTTTAAACCTAATAAGACCATCCTCCTCCATTCCGTAATTTATAGTTCTACATACGCACCCATTGACTCTGTCTCCACTTCCCGCTGCCTCGGAAAAAAAGCCAGCATAATCAAGGATCCCACACACTCTGAACATTCGCTCTTCCACCTTCTTCCATCAGGAAAAGATACAAAAGTCTGAGATTACATACCAACCGCTCAAGAACAGCTTCTTCCCTGCTGCCATCAGGCTTTTGAATGGACCTACCATATATCAAGCTGATCTTTCTCCACTAGCTATGACCGTAATACTACATTCTGCACCCTCTTCTTTCCTTCTTTCCTGTGTACTCTATGAACGGTATGTTTTGTCTGCAGTGCACAAGAAACAAAGGGGGCGATTCTTTAAAAAAAACAAAGTTCCCAACAGGCAGGAATACGGGAGATTTTCCCACCCGTGCTTTGGGCAAACTTAGTTGAATGAATCTCTGGCCCTCTGTAAGGGTGGGGGGGGGGGGGGGGGGGGGGGGTGGAAACCGCTGGAGAACTTGGCATCAGCGCACTGAGTAGGCCACTGCACATGTATCAATCTGTCAGTGGAGAGATTGGCACATGCGCACTAGCCCCACCCCCCCACATTGCTGGCCTCCTGAACGCTGGCCTTTAGATTGATTTCCAAGCTCCCCCCGCTTCCCCACGTCCAGCACGACCCCCCTACCCATGTCCAGCCCAATCACCCCCTCCCCATGTCCTGCCTAATCCCCCTCCCCATGTCCAACCTGACCCCCCTCCCCAATATCCAGCCTGATTACCCCCTCCCCATATCCTGCCCGATCACCCCCTCCCCACGTCCAGCCCGACCCCCCTTCACCATGTCCAGCCCCAATTGCCTCCTCCCCATGTCCAGCTTGACCCCCCTCTCTGTGTCCAGCCCAACCCCCCTCCCCATGTCCAGCCTGAGCCCCCTCCCCATGTCCAGCCCAATCACCCCTCCCCATGTCCAGCCTGACCCCCTCTCCATGTCCAGCCTGAGCCCCTCCCCATGTCCAGCCCAACCCCCCTCGCCATGTCCAGCCCGATCCCCCTCACCATGTCCAGCCTGAGCCCCCTCACCATGTCCAGCCTGAGCCCCCTCCCCATGTCCAGCCCGATCCCCCTCACCATGTCCAGCCTGAGCCCCCTCACCATGTCCAGCCTGAGCCCCCTCACCATGTCCAGCCTGAGCCCCCTCCCATGTCCAGCCCAACCCTCCTCCCCATGTGCAGCCTGAGCCCTCCCCATGTCCAGCCCGACCCCTTCCCCATGTCCAGCCCGATCCCCCTCCCCATGTCCAGCCTGACCCCCTCCCCATGTCTAGCCTGACCCCCCTTCCCATGTCCAGCCTGACCCCCCTCCCCATGTGTAGCCTGACCCCTCCGCCCCATGTCTATCCTGAGCCCCCCTCCCCATGTCCAACCCGACGCCCCTCTCCCATGTCAAACCTGACCCCCCTCCCCATGTCTAGCCCGAGTCCGTCCCCATGTCCAGCCTGACCTCCATCCCCAGGTCCAACCCGAGCCCCTCCCCATCTCCAGCCCGACCCCCCCTTCCCATGTCCAGCCTGACCCCCCCTTCCCATGTCCAGCCTGACCCCCTCCCCATGTCAGCCCGACCCCCTCCCCATGTCCAGCCCAACCCCCTCCCCATGTCCAGCCCGACCCCCCTCACCATGTCCAGCCCGATCCCCCTCCCCATGTCCAGCCCGATTTGGAGAGTGGCAAATGTTGTGCCTTTGTTAAAAAAGAGCTGCAGGGAAAAGCCTGGGAACTACAGGCCATGGAGCCTCACATCTGTGGTGGGTAAATTGTTGGAAGGTATTTTGAGAGACAGGATCTACAGGCATTTAGAGACGCAAGGACTGCTTAGGGGCAGTCAGCATGGCTTTGTGAGTGGAAAATCATGTCTCACAAATTTGATTGAGTTTTTTGAAGGGGTAACCAAGAAGGTAGATGAGGGCAGTGCAGTTGATGTTGTCTACATGGACTTTAGCAAGGCCTTTGACAAGGTACCGCATGGTAGGTTGTTGCATTAGGTTAAATCTCAAGGGATCCAGGGTGAGGTATCTAAATGGATACAAAATTGGCTTCTTGACAAAAGCCAGAGGGTGGTTGTAGAGGGTTGTTTTTCAAACTGGAGGCCTGTGACCAGCGGTGTGCCTCAGGGATCAGTGCTGGGTCCACTGTTATTTGTCATTTATATTAATGATTTGGATGAAAATATAGGAGGCATCGTTAGTAAGTTTGCAGATGACACCAAGATTGGTGGCATAGTGGACAGTGAAGAAAGTTATCTCTGATTGCAACGGGATCTTGATCAATTGGGCCAGTGGGCTGACAAATGGCAGATGGAATTTAATTTAGACAAATGCGAGGTGATGCATTTTGTTAGATCGAACCAGGGCAGGACTTACTCAGTGATGCGCGTTATCATACACGAGGCTTGATGCTCAGGAAATAAAGGCTTTTATTTGCTGTAACAAAGCAGCTACCAATTATATACACGATCCCAGACTGAGGGGTCCCAGCCAGAGCAGGGACCTTTATACCTCTCCCAGGAGGCGGAGCCCGACTGGGATGTACCACAATACTACAATACAAAGGTGTAACAACCCCACCCTAACCCCAACAGCAACAAGAAGAACAACCCATCCCGAACCCAACAGCAACATATAGACATACTTGTAGTACTGGCCAGACCCTGGCTCAGTACTATCTAGTGGGAACCAACGATGGTTCACCACATTCACCCCTCCTTTGAAGACAAAGGCTGGCGGGGTACAAAAACAGAATAATTTGTCATCAGTCTATAAGTTCAGACGGTCAGGGGGACCGCACCGTCATTGTGACCTCCTCAATACCGGCGATGACACCGGAGTAGGCACTTGCGGTGGCGTTCTCCCCAAGGCGATGTCCAGCTGTTCCTCCACAGACTCACGGGCTGGTTGACCCTGAGGTGATGGTAATCCATGGAGTTCCGACACGCCTTGAAGTGGCGACCATCCTCTGGACTCAGGCAAGCTGTACACAGGAATAAAAGGGTTAAGTAATGGTCCCGATGCTGCCCGTGCCGTGTCCGGAGGGGAAACAAGAATTATGGGGTTTGTAACAGGGGGTATGGAAGCGACAGGGGTTGCTACGTCCCGTGCTGGTGCCAGGTCTCGGATCGAGACCGTGTCCTCTCGCCCGTCAGGGTATGCCACATAGGCATACTGAGGGTTGGCGTGGAGGAGATGGACCTGTTCGACCAACGGGTCGGACTTGCGGGCCCTTACATGTCGCTGCAGGAGGACAGGTCCTGAGTACGTCAACCAAGACGGTAATGAGGTCCCCGAGGAAGACTTCCGAGGGAATGAAAACATCCTCTCATGGAGAGTAGCGTTGGTTGCCGTACACAGGAGTGAGCGAATAGAATGGAGCGCATCAGGGAGCACCTCTTGCCAACGGGAGACTGGAAGGCTTTTTGACTTCAACGCCAGTAAGACAGCCTTCCAGACTGTAGCATTCTCATGTTCCACCTGTCCGTTACCCCTCGGGTTGTAGCTCGTGGTTCTACTAGAGGCAATCCCATATGAGAGCAGGTATTGCCTCAAGTCATCGCTCATGAACGACGAGCCCCTGTCGCTGTGAATGTAGCCGGGGTACCCGAACAGGGTAAAAAGATCACGGAATGCCTTGATAACCGTGGCAGCGGATGTATCAGAGCAGAGAACAACAAAAGGGAATCTAGAGTACTCGTCAATGATGTTGAGGAAGTACACATTCCGATCTGTTGAGGGAAGGGGGCCCTTAAAATCGACACTCAGCCTCTCGAAGGGACGAGTGGCCTTGACTAAATGTGCCCGGTCAGGTCGGTAAAAGTGCGGTTTGCATTCCGCGCATACCCAACAGCTTCTTGTTATGGACCTGACGTCCTCCACCGTGTAGGGCAGATTACGGGCTTTTATAAAGTGGTAGAGCCGAGTGACCCCAGGATGGCATAGGTCATTATGGAGAGCCTGCAAACGGTCCTCCTGTATACTGGCGCATGTTCCACGCGAGAGGGCATCCGAGGGCTCATTGAGTTTCCCTGGACGATACATGATGTCATAGTTATAGGTGGAGAGTTCAATTCTCCACCGCAAGATCTTGTCATTCTTGATCCTGCCCCTCTGCGTGTTGTTAAACATGAACGCCACGGACAGCTGGTCCGTGATCAGGGTGAACCGTTTCCCCGCCAAGTCATGGCGCCAGTGCCTGACGGCCTCCACAATGGCCTGGGCCTCCTTTTCCACCGCTGAATGCCGAATTTCGGGGCCTTGGAGGGTGCGGGAAAAAAATGCGACGGGCCTGCCCGCCTGGCTAAGTGTGGCGGCCAGGGCGAAATCAGATGCATCGCTCTCCACCTGAAAGGGGATGGACTCATCAACAGCGTGCATCGTAGCTTTCGTGATGTCGGCTTTTAATTTATCAAAGGCTAATCGGGCCTCTGGTGTTAGGGGAAAAGTAGTGGACTTAATGAGCGGACGGGCTTTGTCCACGTTATTGGGAACCCACTGCGCATAATAAGAGAAGAAGCCTAAGCATCTTCTCAGTGCTTTTGCACTAGTGGGCAGGGGAAGTTTGGAAAGGGGGCACATACGGTCTGGATCAGGGCCAATGACCCCGTTTTCCACCATGTATCCTAGGATGGCTAAACGGCGCGTACGATACACACACTTCTCCCTGTTGTAGGTCAGGTTCAGGCAAGATGCAGTGCGTAGGAAATTCAGGAGATTTGTGTCGTGGTCGTGCTGGTCATGGCCGCAGATGGTGACATTATCCAGGTACGGGAAGGTAGCCCGCAGCCCGTTCTGGTCCACCATTCGGTCCATAGCACGCTGGAAGACCGAGACCCCATTGGTGACACCAAAGGGAACCCTGAGAAAGTGATACAAGCGACCATCCGCCTCAAAAGCCATGTATTGTCGGTCCTCTGGGCGAATGGGGAGTTGGAGGTAGGCAGACTTGAGGTCTATGGTGGAGAACACCCGGTACTGCGCAATCTGGTTGACCATGTCAGATATGCGCGGGAGAGGATACGCATCCAGCTGCGTGTATCGATTAATGGTCTGACTATAGTCAATGACCATCCGGGGTTTGTTCCCGCTCTTGACCACCACGACCTGCGCTCTCCACGGACTAGCGCTGGGTTGTATGATCCTTTCTTTGAGGAGCCGCTGAACTTCAGATCGAATGAAGATCCGATCCTCAGCGCTGTAACGCCTACTCTTAGTCGCAATGGGCTTGCAGCCTGGCACAAGATTCTGGAACAGGGAGGGTGTGGTGATCTTCAGCGTCGAGAGGCTACAGGCGGGGCGCGTTGGGCAATTTGGAGGCTGTTGTTCTACCACTGAAAGAGAAGGGAGTGGCCCACCGTACTGTAGGGTTACACTCCTCAAATGGACCATGAAGTTTAGTCCGAGAAGTATTGGCGCGCAAAGGTACGGCAACACTAGGAGCTTGAAACGCTCGTAAACTGTGCCTTGCACCGTTAAAGTTACCACGCAACTCCCTAGCACGGTGACAGACCGAGACCTTGATGCCATAGAAATTGTCTGTTTGACAGGTTGAATCCGGAGTCCACACCGCTTCACAGCGTCTGGGTGGATAAAGCTCTCGGTGCTCCCGCTTTCAAACAGACAATAAATCAAGTGGTCATTTACCTGAATATCCATCATAGAATTGTCAAGTCTATGAGGCTTGGCCTGGTCCAGGATGATCGACGCCACCGTTGGTTCATGAGCGCCACTGCAGGCAGCTGAATTGACGAGGATGACCCCTGCTGGTCGTTCGCAGTCGGTGCCGACCAACATGGCCACTCCCATAGGTCGCACGTGGGTGATGGCGCCAAGCTCAGCGACCCCTGGTGGTCACACATCTCCGACTCCATCGACCGTAATGGCGTCGTCCTGGCCTCGCACGTGGACGAAACCCTCGACGATTTCGACGACGAAGAACCGGGCTCTGAGGAATCGCAGGCCGCACTGCTGTTCTGAGAAGCAGATTTAGATCGGCACACTTTCGAATAGTGCCCCTTCTTACCGCAGGCGGAGCACAACACAGCTTTAGCGGGACACCGTTGCCAAGTATGCTTCGCTCCCTCACAGAAATAACACCGCGGGCCGCCCGGAGCTGCTGCCGTCGTCTGGCCCGAGTATGAGCACGCCATTACGCAGCATCTCGAACCCGAGGGACGAGGAGGGATTGGCGACTGCTCCTGCCATGTTGTCTCCACGTGGTCTTCAGGATACAATACTAGGCTTTTGGAGGCCGTCTCCAGCACCTCCGCTCGTTCTATTGCCTGGGTAAGGTCAAGGTTACCTTTCTCCAGTAGTTTGAGTCGAATGTACGACGATCTGACTCCCGCCACAAACGCATCTCGGGCGAGGTCGTTCATACTCTGCTCAGCCGACACAGCTTTGCAGTTACAGCCCCTGGCTAGCTGTAGGAGCTCGTTCACGTATTCCTCCATCGTTTTGCCGGACTGCCGTCGTCGAGTGGCTAAGAGGTAACGAGCGTGTATTTCGTTGGGCAGTTTAATATAACGCTTCTTCAGAAGCTCGAGGGCCTTTGTGTGATCGGTGGCCGCACGGATCGCGAGGTAGACAGTGTCGCTTACCCTCGCATGGAGGACCCGGAGTCTGTCATCATCTGTGGTGACCGCTGCGGAGGCTGCCAGGTAGTCTTCGAAACACTTCAGCCAGTGGTCGAAGGTGTTAGAGGCGCCCACCGCACGTGGATCTAGGGTAAGGCGTTCAGGCTTCAGTATCTGCTCCATACTCTCTTTTTTTTTCTTCGACGAGAGTTTATTTACAGCAAATAAAATTGATGCGCGTTATCATACACGAGGCTTGATGCTCAGGAAATAAAGGCTTTTATTTGCTGTAACAAAGCAGCTACCAATTATATACACGATCCCAGACTGAGGGGTCCCAGCCAGAGCAGGGACCTTTATACCTCTCCCAGGAGGCGGAGCCCGACTGGGATGTACCACAATACTACAATACAAAGGTGTAACAACCCCACCCTAACCCCAACAGCAACATATATACATACTTGTAGTACTGGCCAGACCCTGGTTCAGTACTATCTAGTGGGAACCAACGATGGTTCACCACACTCAGTTAATGGTAGGGCACTGGGAAGAGTTACAGGACAAAGAGATCTAGGGGTACATGTTCATAGCTCCTTGAAAGTGGCGTCACGGGTGGACAGAGTGGTGAAGAAGGCATTCAACATGCTTGGTTTCATCGGTCAGAATATTGAATACAGGAGTTGGGACATCTTGTTGAAGTTGTACAAGACATTGGTAAGGACACACTTGGAATACTGTGTACAGTTCTGGTCACCCTATTATAGAAAGGATATTATTAAACTAGAAAGAGTGCAGAAGAGATTTACTCGGATGCTACCGGGACTTGATGGTTTGAGTTATAAGGAGAGGCTGGATAGACTGGGACTTTTTTCTCTGGAGTGTAGAAGGCTGGGGTGATCTTATAGAGGTCCATAAAATAATGAGTGGCACAGATCAGCGAGATAGTCAATATCTTTTCCCAAAGGTGGGGAAGCACAGAGGGCATAGGTTTAAGGTGAGAGATGAGAGATACAAAAGAGTTCAGAGGGGCAATTTTTTCACACAGAGGGTGGTGAGCATTTTACCTGAGGCTGACTGGAGAGTTCTACAGTGCAGAAGGAGGCCATTTGACCCATTGAGCCTGCACCAAAAGCAATCCCACCCAAGCCTTAACCCTACGTATTTACTCTGCCAATCCACCTGACACTAAGGGGCAATTTAGCATGGCCAATCAACCTAACTTGCATATCTTTGGACCACGTTGTAAGGTATTGTAAGGTAGTTCAGCGGGTCTCATACAGATTTCTGAGTTTAATATAGTTTAATAGTAAGTGTTTATTAACTATTTGCAACTATGTACATATATGTAGCATAAGCTTGGAGCTGTCTCCATGCTTGCCTCCACACACATTTCCGTCCAGTACAAGACTGCCTTCTAGAATTGGGCCATGTGTTGTTCCCAGTCCTGCATTAATCCTTTCCATGCCAGACCCTTACACTACAGAGGGAAATTGGTAATCTTCAAGTTGAGCAAAAAAGGTTTGGGGAAAGTGAGCACTCCTCTCCAAGGTTCAAAAGTTTTGAAATTTACTGGTCAGGATTAGAGCTCTGTTCATGTACCTAAGCTTATGATTCCAACTGACCAGCACAAATCTTACTGACTGCAAATCATTTCGGCAGCTTTTAGCTTTGGATCAATGGTGCAGTACAATCACAGTGCAAAGCTGGTGAAATGTTCCTGTTGATTCCTTAATGCAAAGAAAGTGTGAAGTGAAATGTCACTTCGGAAGGATCTAATACAGGAATGGTGCCAGTGAATGATTACCATGTATAGGATATGCTGAGACTGAGATTGGGTTGTCTTTTATTAGGCACTCTTTGTACACATTCCTATAAAAATAGGCAATATTCAGTTATTGGGTGGCACAGTGGCATAGTGGTTAGCACATTGCCTCACAGTGCCAGGGACCCAGGTTCAATCCGACCTTGGGTAACTGTCTGTGTGGAATTGGCACATTCTCCCCATGTCTGCATGGGTTTTCACCGGGTGCTCTGGTTTCCTCCAACAGTCCAAAGATGTGCAGGTTAGGTGGTTTCGCAATACTAAATTCTGCCTCAGTGTCCAAAATGTGTTAGTTAGAATAATTAACCTTGGTAAATGTGTGAGGTTATGGGGATCGGGCAGGGGAGAGGGCCTGGGAAAGATACTCTGTCAAAGAGTCAGTGCAGACTTTATGGGCTGAATGGCCTCCTTCTACATAGTAGAGATTCTATAATTCTATGATATTTCTGTTCGGTAGAGGTAAAGACAACAGCACGATTATAAACTTCAGGTAAAATTTCAGGTTGGACATGCTAAACCTAAAAAAAAATCCTAGTGGAATTAACTGCCGAGTTTGTGGTAAGCTAGAACATTTTGACTGGGGTTTGATCTGCGGAAGCTATGAAAGATATGATTGTGTTCCAGCAGTCAAATTGGATGTTATTTGCCAAGAGAATATCTTGCAACTGCTCAGGTAAATTATCACAATTACTCGGTTTCCTGTGGTCACTTATCCTCATCATAGAGTTCCTATTCTGAGCCTGAGGCTGCAGTAATGAGACGGTCTATCAGCCGGATAGCTGTCCAAATGCGCAAGAAATTGAGCAAGCTGTTTTGCCTTCTCCAGCTTTGTAGCCGGATGATTAAAGAGCGCTATAGATCTAAATCGGATATGCAGCTGAAATAAAACAGTGTGGAGCTCGGAAAGTTTTACACTTGCCAAGGGCAGTATCAGGGCAAAGTAAAAGCCTGTCAGAAGCAGAAGAGAAATCCTGGAGCTGTATTTGACCCCGGCGCTGACACAAACCCGCAAAGAGTCTGATTGGCTGCAAGCTTAGTTGCTGATGGGTTTTGATGTGCCTGATAGGATAAGATGTAAAGTTTTAATTCGAAACAATGATTCCTTGAGGCTCCATTTGAGAAGTAACGGCATCACCAAAGTAATAAAAGTCCCTTGAAATGGCAGCATTATATTTGGTTATAAAACTGTAGCTTGCAGACAAGACTTATTATTCGAATAAGGGAGCTTTGGCCTTTCGATCCTGCAATAGGCAGTAAAGCAAACTGCTTAAAACAATTTACCTTTATATCTTACGGCATTTTGTCGCCCACCTTTTTGTGTGTTATCCTACACTGATAAGATGTTGCGAATATATCTGATCAGCTGCACTAATAATTAGTTTTCTATCACAGAATACCGCAATGTTTTCAAACCAGGCCACTTGTCCCAGCAGATCCATGCCAGATTTTGCACTCCACATGAACTTCCTCCTCCTCTCTCCATCGAACCCCATCAACATATCCTTCTCTTCCTTCTTCCCTTGTGTACCCATCGAGCTTCCCCTTGAATGCATCGGTGCTATTTGCTTCAACAACTCCCTGTGGTAGTGACTTCCACATTTCAACCATTCTCCAGATGAACAGGACCTGAATTCCCATTTGGATTTACTCGTGACGATCTTATGTTTATGGCCTCCAGCACTGGACTTGCCTCTAAATGGAAACATCTTCTCACCATCTACCCGAGCAAATTCTTGTATAATTTTAAAAACCTTCATCAACTCACCCTTGCTTTCTGCTTTGTCGAGAAAAAAAATCTCTTGTTCAATCTTTCCTAATACGTATAACTTCTCAGTTATATTTTGCACCTTCTCTAATGCCTCTGTGTGTTTCTTATAATATGGAACCAGAACTGTTCATTGGTCACAGAATCACTGAATTGCTATGGCGCAGACAGAGGTCATTTGGTCCATGGGTTGGTACTGGCTCTCTGAATCAACTTAGTGCCATTCTCCTGCCTTTTCCCTGTAACCCTAAACATTGTTTCTATTCAAATAATCATCTAATGCCATTTTAAATGCCTGGATTGAACCTGCCTCCACCATACTTAGTGTCGGACCTACAGGTTGTGGGGGGGGGCGGGGGTTATTGCCATTCAGCTAGGATTGGGACTGGAGGGAATCCTGTGAGGGAGGCATGGTTGGGCATTGGGAATACCCTGGGGGTTAATTAGTCAAGGGTAGGGTGTCCAGAATGTGGGGGTGTTGCATGTTGGGTTTGATCTGGATGTTTAAAATGCTGAAGTTGGAGATGGTAATATTTCTTGTGACACTTTCAGAGCAACTGTTGGTGTAAAACTAGCAGAACCATCCCAAGTTAATGATTTAAATCACTTTGTCAAATAGTTTCCAGTGCAACACAATTGACCATTCCTCCTGCCCCTTTTAGTCCATCAGCTATACAAGTCTTTGGGGTGGCACTCTATCAAATGTATTTTGGAAGTCCATGTACACTGTATCAACAGCATTACCCTCAGCAACCCTCTCTGTTACCTCTTCAAAAAACTCGAGCAAGTTAGTTACACATAAATTTCCCCTTTAGAAATCCATGCTGGATTTTCCGAATCAACCCATATTTTTCCAACTGATTATTAATTCTATCCCAAATAATTGTTTCCAAAAGCTTTCCCGCCACTGAAGTTAAGCTGACTGCTTTGCAATTGCTGGGGTTATCCTTCTAACAAGGACATGATGTTTTCAATTCTCTAGTCCTCCACAGAGTCAAGAAAAGATGGAATGACCAGCACTCCTGCAATTTCCACTCTTACTTCCTTCAATATCCTTGAATGCATCTCGCCCAGTCCTGGTGACTTGTCAATTTTCAGTACCGACAGTCTATCCAACTTTTGGGCAGTACGGTGGCATAGTGGTTAGCACTGCTGCCTCACAGCACCAGGGACCCAGGTTTGATTCCTGGATCGGGTCACTGTCAGTGTGGAGTTTTCACTTTCTCCCCATGTCTGCGTGGGTTTCCTCTGGGTGCTCCGGTTTCCTTCCACACTCTAAAGATGTGCGAGTTAGGCAGATTGGCCATGCTAAATTGCCCCTTAGTGTCAGGGAGACTAGCTAGGGTAAATGTGTGGGGTTATGGGACTAGGACCTGGGTGGGAATTGAGGTCGGTGCAGACTCGATGGGCTGAATGGCCTCCTTCTGCACTGTAGGATTCTATGGTTCTATGACTTCCTTCTGATCAATTTTGGGTAGCATCTGCTTCTTTACTAAAGATGGATTCAAACGTTTAGTTTAACACGTGAGTCATGTCCTGGCCTTCCTGTGTAAATCCCCTTTTTCGTCCCTGATCAGCCCTTCTCATCCTTTTTCCATCCTTTTACTATTCATGCGCTTGTAGAAGACTTTGGGCTTCCCCTTTATGTTGATTACTAGTCTTTTCTCATAATAAGGGCAGCACAGTGGTTAGCACTGCTGCCTCACAGCACCAGGGACTAGGGTTCAATTCTGGCCTTGGGTAACTGTGTGGAGTTTGCACAATCTCCCCATATCTGAGTGAGTTTCCTCTGGGTGCTCTGGTTTCCTCCCACACTCCAAGATGTGCAGATTAGGTTGACTGGCCATGCTAAATTGCCCCTTAGTGTCCCAATATGTGTAGGAGGATTAGTGGGATAAATGGGTTACGGGGTTAGGGTCTGGGTCAGATGCTCTGTCGGAGGGTCGGTGCAGACTCAATGGGCCGAATGGCCTCCTGTTGCAATGTAGGGATTCTATGATGATCCCTCTTCCCTTCTCTTATTTGCTTTCACCTCCCCTCTGAACCTTCGGTATTCAGTTTGGTTCTCAGTTGTATTTTTTACCTGGCACCTGCCACAGGCACATTGTTTAATTTTGTAATAGATCAAAGGAGACTCGATGTGGCTTGAAACAACAAAGGCTTTATTGCCAGCAATAAGAATAATATATACAGCAAGGTCAGACTGAATTACAATGCGACTGTTCTACTCGGCTTCAACTCCAGACCTTCCTCGACCCGTGGTACTTCAGCTTCCAGCTGTGACAATCCATAGTGTCTGGCCCATTCACATGACCCTCGGGAAACTTTTTTTAACTACTAAGCTAGTCCCAATTGCCCGCATTTGGCCCATATCCCTCTATGCCCATCTTACCTATGTAACTGTCTAAATGCTTTTTAAAAGACAAAATTGTACCCGCCTCTACTACTACCTCTGGCAGCTTGTTCCAGACACTCACAACCCTCTGTGTGAAAAAATTGCCCCTCTGGACCCTTTTGTATCTCTCCCCTCTCACCTTAAACCTATGCCCTCTAGTTTTAGACTCCCCTACCTTGGGCAAAACATGTTGACTATTTAGCTATCTATGCCCCCTCGTCATTTTGTAGACCTCTATAAGATCACCCCTAAGTCTCCTACGCTCCAGGGAAAAAAGTCCAGTCTTTTATTTGTGAAATTATATTATTTGTGGAATTCTCCTCCCCCAGAAAGCTATGGAAGCTGGGTCATTCAGTCTATTCAAGACAGGGTTAGACAGATTTTTGATAAATGGGGGAGTCAAGAGTTTTTTTGGGTGGCGGGGGGGCGCGAGGTGGGGTGCAGCTGACAAAGGCCACAAACAGATCAGCTGTGATCTTACTAAATCATGGAGCAAGCCCAAAGGCCCGAATGGCGTATCCCAGCTGCTAAGTCCTATGCTCCTTTGCCTTCTCAGAGGACAATTAAGTGAATCTGGAGTCACATGTAGGCCATACCAGGAAGGACAGCAGATTTCCTTCTCTAAAGGACTTGAGTGAACCAGCGGGGTTTTTACAATTGATGACAGTTGGCCATGAATATAAGTAGTTTTATATTCTGGATTTGTGTGTTGAATTTAAATTCCACCAGTTGCCATGGTGAGATTTGACACATGTTCTCAGAGCCTCTGGATTACTAACCCACTGCCATTACCACTACTCCATTATTCTTCCCCTCGTATCAAATAAACAGTAAAAATTAAAGCTCTTTGAAGCATTGAAATAATAAAGGTAACACTCCTCTTCATTTCTAACTTCAGCCCCAGAGTCGTGGGTAGGGGAGGGTGGAACAAGTGACAGGGCCAGAGACATCTGACTGGGACAATGTTACATCAATATTGGTGTAAATTCTGCTCAGTTTCAGGGTATTCTGTCACATCTGCCTCCCAGTGTCACAGACATCCAAATGATGGAGATAGAACAAGAGGTCAACACTTAATATAAATTGTGAGACTTGTGCCATTTAGTTCACCCTTGACACTGTGTATCATTGTTTGAAAGGCACAGTTTAATGGGATTCATTAATGCCATGGCGCCTGATTAAAGGGACATTGCTCAACAAAGATTGCTTGTAGGGACGTTAAGCTGTAAATGGGAATTTAGAACAGGAAGCAAAACTGTTAACACTATCGTCAATTTCAGGATTCCTTCCACTGCATTCTGCATTATCTCAGAAAACATTGCCTTCAATGCAACTGCCATGGAAAACGTAGAAAATAGAAGCAGGTGTAGGCCTTTCAGCCCTTCGAGCCTACTCCGCCATTCATTTTGATCATGGCTGATCATCAAAATCAATATCCTGATCTCACCTGCCCCCCCATATCCCTTGATCCCTTTCACCCCAAGAGCTATATTCTTCTTGAAATCACACAATGGATCTGAGGGTTGCGCAATGGCCTTCCCAGCTGTCTTCCCAATATAATTTGGTTTGTCCGCTACAATCTCATCAACTTCTACAGATGCACCTAGAAAGCATTCTTTCAGGTTGTATCACAGCTTGGTATGGCTCATGAACGAAGCCCAGCCCATCACACAAACCAGCTTCCCATCCATTGACACCGTCTACACTTCCTGCTGCCTCAGAAAAGCAGCCAGCATAATCAAGGACATACACACCCCAGACATACTCTCTTCCACGTTCTTCCAACGGGAAAAAGGTACAAAAGTCTGAGGTCACATACCAACTGACTCAAAAACAATTTCTTCCCTGCTGCCATCAGACTTTTGAATGGCCCTACCTCACATTAAGTTGATCTCTCTCTGCACCCTAGCTATGACTGTAAGACTACATTCTGCACTCTCTCCTTTCCTTATCTATGTATGGTATGCGTTGTTTGTATAGCGAGCAAGAAAAAATACTTTTCACTGTATGCTAATACATGTGACAGTAATAAATCAAATCAAATAGGAAATATTCCCAACAGCACTGCCTATCTAGCAAAATGCATACCCCAGGTGCACTTCCCAAGACATATCCCAAGAGTTCTGTTCTCAGGACACTGTGCTTGAGACTTGAATCTTTAGAGGAGTTCTGTTTATTGCTGCAGCCAGATCTGCAACCAGAGCATGCACAATTCTGACCTTTGATGCTGCTGGCTCATTTAAGGCAGCCACGGGGGACTTTTGACAGATCAGCCAATTTTCTGATTGCTCCTCTGCACTCCTGCCACGAGGAGACAATTTCAGATACTCTACTGGATTATCAATCAGTGGCAGAATGGTCCTCTCCGAATCAGAAAGAACTTTAATTCCCTGTTAGAGACTCAAGCAAACACCCTTTAGTCTCTCTCAGATGTTGACCTGCAAACTTTGCAGTCTGTTCAATATTGAGGTCTCCACTTTGTACCACCTAGCTCAGAACTCCTTTATTTAATGCCTTTTTAAAATGTATTTATTTTTTATTGATACCTTTCGGTACTTTATTCGTAATCAAAAAAGACAATTCAAATTAGGTCCAATCATGGTCCCCACATGAGGGATAAACAAGATCCAAGCTGGCGAGACAAGACATCCCATCTTGAGCTCAATCAAACAAGATCCAAGCTGACAGTATGAGGCATTGCACCCCCTCACAGACTTGATCTAATGCTTCATCGTAGCCAAAAGGCTGAGATGACTTTGAAAAATTGCATCAGGTTTATAGCCTCGGTTTAACCTCATTGGCTACCCTGATCCTTTACTCTACCCTAGCCTGAGAAAACCACCATCGCAGGCGTCAGCACACCCCCAATGCAATGGGCTAGCCTTGTCCCCTGCCTGATCATGGTTTCACCCTTGCCAGGTGAGCACTCCTTCACATTGAGTTGGTGACTGATGTGCCTTATCATTCCTGAAGGTTTTTTGTGCCATTGCAGCTGCCATTTTCTCCAAGTGTCTTTTTGACGTGGGTACTCGCTGGGTGGAATTTTGCACCCACCGAGTGCTGGTTGGCTAAGGTGAGAAAACCGGCATGGTAGCTCAGGCTGGCTAATTTTTCTCACAAGAAAGTTCAGCACTCTATGTGGTCCGCCACACACGCACGCACGCACAGACGTATGCGCGCACGCACACACCTGTACATACACATAACACACACAGGCACACACGCAGACAGGCACACACACACATACGCACACATGGGCACACATGCACACAGAGAGCCCCTCCACTCCACAAGGGGAATACCCCCAAATGCAAAGGAGATCCCCTCTGAATAAAGCTCCCTAGAGAGTCCCCCTGGCACTGTTCCCTGGATCAAGGGAGCCAGGGGGTGATGCCAGGGTACTGTCTGGGCATGTCCCTCTTCTCCCACCCACCTCCAGGGGCTCACCTTCCCTGTACGCCCCGCTATGTTCCCCTCACCTGGCCTCAATTTTTAACAAACAGTTGTAAACTTTGCTGACGTGATGCCATGTTGCCAAGGGGGAATCCCACATGTGGGGGAACTAATTTATTGAAATGATATTTCCAACCTTCCTGGGCTGGTGCTAAATCAGGGAAACTGTGTTTAGTCACTGTTGTCATACACAGAAACAAGCAGTTAATTAGTCGATGGGAAATAACTAGAGATTATAACTAGGAGTCCCCATCGAAAGTGACCCCCCCCCCCCCCCTCCCCTCCCCTCCCCCCCTCCCCTCCATGGCGGGTTCCCTGGTGGTGGGACGAGTGAACCACACAAAATGTCACTGACATTAGCTGGACTGAAATGTCCACCCGGCAGCCAATGAAAACATGCCACTGGGGAGGGGGGGAGAAAAGTCGTATTTCAGAAGTATTGTCCTGCAACACTATGCATCAGAAGAGAGAAGCCATGAATTCTAATGTTTTAATTCTTATCTCAAATGTTTCAGCTTTTGTTCTACAGAAACACCAATTGTAGGAAGCAAGATATCGAGTCCCTCAGGGCAGAGACCGAGGACTTACCACCTTCCGTTGCTTTATCAGTGATCTTCCCTCCACCATAAGGTCTGAAGTGAGGATGTTCGCTGACAATTGTACAATGTTCAGCTCCATTCGCAACTTCTCAAATTATTCCATGTTCGTGTGGGGCAAGACCTGGTCAACATTCAGACTTAAGCTGACAAGCAGCAAGTAACATTTGATTCATTAAAGTTCTATGTGACTAACTGAACCAGCCACACAAATAATGTAGCTGCAAGAGCAGGCTCGAGCTGGAATTTCTGCACTGAATAACTCACATCCTAACTCCGCAAGGCCTTTCCACTGTCTACAATTCACAAGTCATGAGTGTGATGGAGTATTCACCACTTTCCTGGATGAGTGCGGCTCCATAACACGCAAGAAGCTCATTATCACCCAGGACAAAGCAGCCCACTAGATTGGCATCCCAGCTACCATCCCAACCACCAGTATACCATGACTGCTATGTGTACCAACTGCAGGGTACCCTGCAGCAACTTGCCAAAGCTCCTTCAAATTTACCTTCAAAACCCCTCTATCATTTAGAAGGTTAAGGGCAGCAGACAGCCAATGTACAGAAACACCACTATCTGCAAGTTCTGTTCCAAGTCGCACACCATCGTTACTCAGGAATATACCGCAGTTGGGTCAAAATCCTGAAACTCCCTCCCTAACAGCTGTGAGAACACCTTTGCCACAAACTTGACAGTGATTCCACAAGCTATCCTTCTCAAGGGCAATTCGCATTGGGCAATAAATGCTGGCCTTGTCAGTTACGCCCATAGCACATGAATGAGTGACAAAAAGGGGTCGGCCGGTGTGATGAATAGATTTAACGTATACTTGGACAATAAGATTATGAGAATTGAGCAGTGAGCTAGCAAATCTCTCACTGCTTCACACTGAAGCCACGAGAGTCGGGAGACCCAGCAAACTGTTACCTCCTGTGCTTGGACTGCAGATATTGGCTTTCACAGTATTTGTAGTTAGTCTACAGTTTTTTTTAGCTGCAATGTATCCACTCAACGTCACTATTGTCCGTCCTGAGAAAATTAGTTGCCATCCAAGGAGAAAAAAAATGATAATTTGGAAGATCATAGGTTAAATGCATCCATGATCTGCACCGGTATAGTTACACAGCACAAACAAGTACACATCACCTGTTACCTTCATTCGTTATAATGTCAGTAAAATTGACCTTGATTCTCAATAAAACTGACAGTGACGCTGCCGGTAATAATAAAGGTGACTTTGCACGCTTTGTGCTGTAGCTTGTTCTGTTAAAGGTGTATACTGGGCAGAAGGGGGAAGTAAAAGCTTTCAAAGAAAAATACACCTCCCCCCAACCCCGACGAAGAGAAATGTTCCATGTTAGCCCAGTGCCACACACCCATTCCGACTCTCTGCGGTGCAGCAGGAGTCACTGAATCCTGCTCAGCTGTCATCAGCGATTAGCAGAGTCATCTACTCCCCATAATGCAGTCCCGCTTGACCGCACAGCAGCACTCCCCGAGGAATTAATTTCTTCAGTGGATCGACAACCAGGAAGGAAAAGGAAGCTGATCTCCGTTCTTTAAAACCAGCCATTGGCCGACTCAACTCGTTGCTGATGCCAGCTGAGAGGGAATGAGTCATTCTGACATGAACTGTCAGTTCTCTGCAGGAACACGGTGTTAACCTGAAACTAAAACATTTCTCCTTGCAGTTAGAAAGCATTTTTAAAATCTACATTCGGAAGAAGGGGAGATGTTTTGTTTGGAAAGCACTTTGCTTCACTTTGAGTAGAGAATTACTTTTCCATACATGCACAAAGATTCAGAGTGCTGATGTTAAATTACTTGAAATTTAAATCATAGAATCCGTACAGTGCAGAAGGAGGCCATTCGGTCCATTTAGCCTGCACTGATAACAATCCCACCCAAGCCCTAACCCTGTAACCCCACGTTTTTACCCTGCAAATCTCCCTGACACCAAGGGGCAATTTACCACGGCCAATCAACCTAACCTGTACATCAGAAACTGACGCAGACACGGAGAGAATATGCAAATTGCCTAAGGGTCAATTTATCACGGCCAATCAACCTAACCCGCATATCTTTGGACTGTGAGAGAAAATCGGAGCACCTGGAGGAAACCCACACAGGCACGGGGAGAATGTGCAAACTCCACGCAGACAGTGACCCGAAGCCGGAATTGAACCCAGATCCCTCGTGCTTTGAGGCAGCAGTGCAAACCACTGTGCACTGTTATTTAGATTTTCCGAACCATTTGGATCACACCTTTATTCAATCCTAAATATAGAAGTGTGCTATTCCGGTCCTCGTGCCTGCTTCACCATTGATCAGATCATAGCTGATCTGACTGTCGCTTCAACTCTACTTTCCTGCATGCTCTCTATACCATTTGACTCACTTGCCATTCAAGAATCTACCTAACTCACTGCAAGGATATTTTTGGTTCAATCCTTTCAAATGAAAAACAAGCATTTAATTTATGATGGATTAAATACAGAGGTCCAAATCTTCTGATATGGGAAGAGCCTCCGACACAATTTATGTCACTGATGTGCTAGGGGTCATGTGGAAGCCCTGATATAAACACATCCATGTACTTAAGTGGGAAGTTTAAAGTTCCAAATGCCAAGCTTCCCCTGCCCTGATTATTCAGTAATTCCAATGACAGTGTGGTAGAGGGCCTTGGACTGTTTGTGCTATACTTACCTTGGTTTTCAGTAGTTAAAAGGGGCATAACCCTAATAGACCAGCTAGAGAGTCAAAGCACTGTCGAATCAACAATCATGTTCAACCAGAACCCACGCCAATCCCAGCAATGCTCACCCCTTCCAATCCCGGGAACGTTCACCACTTCCAATCCTGGCAATGTTCACCCCTTCCAATCCTGCCAATGTTCACCCCTTCCAATCCTGGCAATGTTCACCCCTTCCAATCCTGGCAATGTTCAACTTTCTACCCCCCCCCCCCCCCCCCCCCCGCCACCCCCAAACCTGGCAATGTTTGTCACTCCCCCACACCAACAGAAATGTTCATTGATCCCAATGTCACAGGAGGTTTGGACTGTACATGGAAAGTGGAAGGAGTGATAGTGCTTCAATCTTGATTGATGTGCAGTGTTTGCAGAGGGCCAGTGAACAAGTGATTACCTCGGTGCTCCTTTGAGAAAGTATGATCTTGATCACCTGCAAAGTCACTGTGTGGGGTCAGCTCACATTTTCGGGGGTACATTAGGAGGTTTGTAATACCTGTCCACTGGTGCATCTGGGGGTGTGCCGGGCATGAGACAAAGAACAGGGGCAGTACATAGAGCCAGGAAATGGAGTGCAATGGATGGCCAACTGATTCAGTCAGCTTGCATGTTCTGCATCTCCCTCTGGATTGGTTGAGGGGGGGTGGGGGGTGGGGGGTGAACATTGCCAGATTGGGAAGTGGTGAGCATTGCCGGATTGCCGAATGTGGGGGGTGGGGGTTGGTGAACATTACCAGATTTGGGGGGGGGGGGGCGGGATGCACGATCATTGCCGGATTGGGGGAGTAATATGGTCGGATTGCCGGATTGGGGGGGTCGGGGAGAGGGGGGTGGTGTGAACATTGTCAGATTGTGGGGGGGCGATGGATGAACATTGCTGGATTGGGGGGGGGGGGGGGTAAATATGGCCGGATTGGAGGGGGGGAGGGCAATGGATGAACATTGCCAGATTGGGGAGACGAACGTTTGAACATTGCCATGATTGGGGTGGGTGAAAATTTTCAGATTGGGGGGCATGAACATTTGAACTTGCTGGACTGGGGGTTTGGGGGGGGGAGGGGGTTGAACGTTTATCCTGTCCTGCACCCAGGACGTGCTCATCCCTGCCCCCACCTCTCTCCCGACTCACCTTGCGAAATTCCTGACTTCTGGAGTCAGCAATATTGGAGAGTGCATGGTCGAGCATTTTCAAGAGAGGAGGTGGGGGAGGGATGAACACTGTCGCAGGATGAGGTGGGGGTCGGAGGGGGGGGATTTGCAGTGTCAATGGTGTAAGGCAGTTTCAGGGGTTGACAGCTCCATTTGAAACAATGTGAATCAAAGACAGATCTTATGGGCCATGTCTTATTTCATGAGAAAACAGGGTGTGGTTGTGCTGGAATCTCCTCTGGCAATTGGCCATCCATCTCAGTGCAACCCTTTCTCCCTGCTGGAGTTAGGGTCAGAAGGTACAAAAAGATAAGGCAGATTAAATCAGTGGTATCATCCAAAGGGAAGATCTACACCATGGTATATCTCGATGTGTTCATAATTACAAAAGCAAAGCACACTCCCACTTGGATGCTGGATACCAAAGTAACTACAGAAAATGCTGGAAACAGTTAATGGGTAGGGCAACATTGTGGAGAGAGAAACAGAGATCACCTTGTGCCAAATTATCATTTTGTCGTTCTCCATATAAAATCAGTGCTGCATGGTTTGCCCTGTGCAATTAGGGCAAGAACCAATAAAAATGGATTCTGGGGCCTGTCTACATACTCTTGAGAGACCTGTTGGCACCAGTCACACCTCCACAGAGAGCCCCCACAATAGGAGTTGTCAGTTTATGCCCTGCTATACTAGGCCCTTGAGTAAGTCCTGGAAAAGGGGTTGCAGTGGCTACGGTAAGGGAGAGAGGCAGGTGTTTTCAGCAGACAATGTTGTTCCTCATCATTCGAAAAAGATCATTAAAAAAAGCGTCTTGCAGGCAATGCGGGATCCACTGAAGAATTCTGAGGGAACAGACCTGAGGCTCAGCCCACTCATCAAGAGCAAATTTCTTCAAGAGGTCCTTCAAATGTTGCCCATAATGACCATATGTAAAGAGTGGGCCTATAATTAGCATAATAAAGCACTCTCAAGCCTGTTTTAGGAATCCATCCAGGACTGAACCCTCATGCTCCTTCTTGGCACACATTCTCAGAACAGAGGTAAGGACAGAGAAAGAGATTCCATTAGAGTCTTTAATTCCACTTAGTCACTATGATTATAATAAGGCCCGAGCACAATCCATTCACAAAGGAGCAGGAGGAAAACAAATACATTGTCAGAAGGATGTGAAGAGAGATTGCCTAAGAGGTTTACAAGAATGGTTCCAGGGATGAGAAACTTCAGTTATAAGGAGAGACTGGAGAGGTCATGACGGTTTTCCTTGAAGAGCAGAAGGCTAAGAAGAGATTTGATAGAGATGTTGAAAATCATGAAGGGCTGGACAGAATAGAGATAGAGAGAAACTGGTCACCCTCTTAACAAGCTCGAGAACAAAAGGGCACAGACTTAAAAGCGATTTGCAAAGGAAGCAAATGCGATGCGAGAAAAACCTTTTTCACGCAACGAGTGGTCCAGGTCTGGAAATGTGGTGGAGGCAGGTTCAATCGAGATATTCCAAGGGTATTGAATGATTCATTGAATAGAAACAATATGCAGGGGTATGGAGAAAAGGCAGGGGAATTGCATCAAGTCATGGTGCTAGTTTGGAGAGCTGGTGAAGACTTCTCTCTCTAATATTGACAGAGAGCAGTACTGCCCATGAGGTAAGGGAAGCCCTGTCCCAGCTGTAAAAAACTGTATTAGTTCCACAAGACTCCCTGTATTATTATTTGGTCTCATTACAATAAAAGATGCACAGTCTTGTAACATTTTACAGAATTAATCATTCCTGTATGGAAGTAATGATGCATTATTGGGTTGCTTTAGGAATGGGAAAAATCCATAATTCACAAATACCACAGAAGAAAGTAAGGCAGCACGGTGGTGCAGTGGTTAGCACTGCTGTCTCTCAGTGCCAGGGACCCAGGTTCGATTCCCAGCTTGGGTCACTATGTGGAGATTGGCCATGCCAAATTCGCCCTCAGTGTACCCAAACAGGTGCCAGAGTGTGGTGACTAGGGGATTTTCACAGTGGCTTCATTGTGGTATTAATGTAAGCCTACTTGTGACAAATAAATAAAACTTTAAAAAATTTAAGGTGGCATGGTGGCACAGTGGTTAGCACTGCTGCCTCACAGTGCCAGGGACCTGGGTTAGATTGCCGGACTGGGTCATTGTCTTTGTGGAGTTTGTAGATTCTCCCCGTGCCTGCATGGGTTTCCTCCCACTCTCCGAAAGACATGCTGGTTAGGTGTATTGGCCATGCTAAATTCTCCCTCAGTGTGCCCGAATAGGCATCGGAGTGTGGTGACTAGGGGATCTTCACAGTGCAGTGCTAACTTAAGCTACTTGTGAGTGATTCATTATTCCTGGTGCAGCATTGTCTATAAAGTACGGAAGTATTTATACCTAAAGGGAGAAGGAAGCTGTTTTTTTAAAGTTTTAAATGGTAACATTTACTTTTTCCCTCAGTTTGTCCAATAATATGAACAGCTCCAGCAGTGATTAGGCCTGCAGATGTATTTTTGTTGATGGGTTAGTGTGTGGAGGAGTAGGCAACATGACCAGTCTATAGCGTGTGGCAGGAACTGCAAGTTTTCATCTATCAGGTGAGAATTGGCTTTTTTATTTTTACTGGTGTGAAAGAACAGTGCCTGGAACTGTAAAAATAACACTGATACACACTTCAGAAATATATCGTCAGATTGCAGGTTTGCTACTTAAGTGAATGAATAAATGTTCTTTTCAGTGTGATACTGCTTCCCTCCTCTCCTGAAATCACTGGCAGGTATTGCAGTACAATCCCAGAATCAGCCCTCCACTAACCTTGTCTGGCAAGTGTCTGCCCTCCTCTTCCAGTGGAAGTGACCAAACAGGACCGAAAACCTGGATGAGTTTTCCTTTCCCGGCTTGGGTCACTGTCTGTATGGAGTTTGCACATTCTCCCCGTCTCTGCATGGGTTTCCTCCGGGTGCTCTGGTTTCCTACCACACTCCAAAGGACGTGCTGTTTAGGTGCATTGGCCATGCTAGATTATCCCTCAGTGGACCCAAACAGGCACCGGAGTGTGACAACTAGGGCATTTCCACAGTAACTTCATTGCAGTGTTAATGTAAGCCTACTTGTGATACTGATCAATTTTAAAAATTTAAACTTTAAACTCTCTGTATTCTACATTCTAATTCCACTTTCAAACTGCAAGCCAACCAGCTGACTGAGCACAAAGCAGGATGATTTAATGCTGCCATAATGGCTTTTGATATTAAACTGTTGGAAACAATGGGCCCTTGAAATTTGGCTGGACCACCCCTGTTTCTCACATGCCAAAGTAGCCTCCTAATTCTCTAATATAATGGATAGGGAGTATATTACAAGCACCTTGTAACAGATAAAAGAATTGGCGTGCAGAGCCTGAAATAGGTGTCAGCACTATTTCTAAATGCAAACGAGGGGCCTCTTTGAACAATAGAACCCCTACAGCGCAGGAGCAGCCCATTTGGTCCATTGAGTCTGCACCAACTCTCCGAAAGAGCATCCCACCCAGGTCCTCCCCTCTGCCCTATCCCCGTAACCCCACACATTTACCATGGCCAATCCACCTAACCTACACATCTTTGGACACTCAGGGGCAATTTAGCATGGCCAATCCACCTAACCTGCACATCTTTGTACTGTGGGAGAAAACTGGATCACCCGCAGGAATCCAGGAGAGATTTGCCAAAGACCAGATAAATTTTACAATTGCTTGAATTTGGAGCCAGGAGAGGCAGCAGTACTATTCTTGAACCAACATTTAAAGTAAGTGGGCGATTGCTTCCTCTTTCCCTTGGTCTCTGCCGACCAATTCCACTTGCCCAAGTCCTGTCCACAACTCATCTCTTTAACCATCTCCGCGTTCCTTTGAGCTGTCTTCCTGAACAATTAATTGTTGATGTATCCAAAGCATCCATTCCCCTCTGGGAAAATGCAGACATTTGCGGGCAAAATGTTTGGTCTATTTCTCTGTTTGTTTAATTTTGTTTTAAGAGAAATATAATGCATAAGGGAAAAGGATATCCAGCTATCGGGCCAAGATTTCCAGGACTCCTTCCATAACAGCACTCTGGGTATACCTCTGCCTCATGGACTGCAGCACCTTCACAGGGGCACTTAGAAATGGGCAATAAATGCCACTCTTACCAGCGACATCTGACCTGAATGAATAAGTTACATTCAGAAAGTGTTAAATAATAGAGGTACCATGACATGTCTGGGCACATTCTATAATAGTCATGATGTGGAGATGCCGACGTTGGACTGGGGTAAGCACAGTAAGAAGTCTCACAACACCAGGTTAAATACCAGGTTAAACACCAGGTTAACACCAGGTGGATTGGCCAACAGCAAACACAATGAGACAGCTAATGAACCGGAACAGCAGACAGAGAGATCCGCAGTGCAACCGAAGAGGAAAGAGTCGAATTGGACTCCTCCAGAAGGCCGCTGCCCTCAACTTGACATGTATGCCCAAGCCATCAGGAGGTGCGTCAACACCAAATTCATCAGCCGCACTCACAAGACAGCACCGAACATCACCCAAGCACAACGCAACGCCATCCACGCTCTCAAGACCAACCGCAACATTGTCATCAAACCAGCAGACAAAGGAGGGGCCATCGTCATACTGAACAGAACGGATTACTGCACAGAAGTGTACCGACAACTGAACAACGAGGAACACTACAGACAGTTACCCACAGATCCGACCAAAGAACACACCCGTCAACTCAACACTCTGATCAAAACCTTTGATCCGGACCTTCAGAGCACCCTCCGTGCTCTCATCCCACGTACTCCACGCGTTGGAGATCTCTACTGCCTCCCAAAAATACACAAGGCAAACACACCCGGCCGTCCCATCATTTCAGGAAATGGAACCCTGTGCGAGAACCTCTCCGGCTATGTCGAGGGCATCTTGAAACCCATTGTACAAAGAACCCCCAGCTTTTGTCGCAACACTACGGACTTCCTACAGAAACTCAACACACATGGAGCAGTTGAACCAGGAGCACTCCTCGTCACAATGGATGTCTCGGCACTCTACACCAGCATCCCCCACGAGGATGGCATTGCTGCAACGGCCTCAGTACTCAATGCCGTCAACTGCCAGTTTCCAGATGCAATTTTACAACTCATCCGCTTCATCCTGGACCACAATATCTTCACCTTCAACAACCAGTTCTTCATCCAGACACACGGAACAGCCATGGGGACAAAATTCGCACCTCAATATGCCAACATCTTCATGCACAGGTTCGAACAAGACTTCTTCACCGCACAGGACCTTCAACCGATGCTATACACTAGATACATCGATGACATTTTCTTCCTTTGGTGTCATGGTGAGCAATCACTGAAACAACTATATGGTGACATCAACAAGTTCCATCCCACCATCAGACTCACCATGGACTACTCTCCGGAATCGGTTGCATTCTTGGACACACGCATCTCCATTAAGGACGGTCACCTCAGCACCTCACTGTACCACAAACCCACGGATAACCTCATGATGCTCCACTTCCCCAGCTTCCACCCTAAACACGTAAAAGAAGCCATCCCCTACGGACAAGCCCTCCGAATACACAGGATCTGCTCGGATGAGGAGGATCGCAACAGACACCTCCAGACGCTGAAAGATGCCCTCATAAGAACAGGATATGGCGCTCGACTCATCGATCAACAGTTCCGACGCGCCACAGCGAAAAACCGCACCGACCTCCTCAGAAGACAAACATGGGATACAGTGGACAGAGTACCCTTCGTCGTCCAGTACTTCCCCGGAGTGGAGAAGCCATGGCATCTCCTCTGGAGCCTTCAACATGTCATTGATGAAGACGAACATCTCGCCAAGGCCATCCCCACACCCCCACTTCTTGCCTTCAAACAACCACGCAACCTCAAACAGACCATTGTCCGCAGCAAACTACCCAGCCTTCAGGAGAACAGTGACTATGACACCACACAACCCTGCCACAGCAACCTCTGCAAGACGTGCCGGATCATCGACACGGATGCCATCATCTCACGTGAGAACACCATCTACCAGGTACATGGTACATACTCTTGCAACTCGGCCAACGCTGTCTACCTGATACGCTGCAGGAAAGGATGTCCCGAGGCATGGTACATTGGGGAAACCATGCAGACACTACGACAACGGATGAATGAACACCGCTCGACAATTACCAGGCAAGACTGTTCTCTTCCTGTGGGGGAGCACTTCAGCAGTCACGGGCATTCAGCCTTGGATCTTCAGGTAAGCGTTCTCCAAGGTGGCCTTCACGACACACGACAGCGCAGAGTTGCTGAGCAGAAACTGATAGCCAAGTTCCGCACACATGAGGACGGCCTAAACCGGGATGTTGGATTTATGTCACATTATCAGTAACCCCCACAGCTTTCCCCCTGATCTTGCAGAATCTTACTAGCTGTTCTGTCTGGAGACAATACACATCTCTTTAACCTGTGTTTAATGTTCCCTCCACCCATATTATCTGTACCTTTAAGACCTGGCTGGCTGTAGAGATTTGCATTCTAATTGGTATTCTGTAACTTGATTTCTGTGTCTCTGTGCACTGTTGGAGAACAGATTTTCACTCCATCTGATGAAGGGGCAGCGCTCCGAAAGCTTATGGTATTTGCTACCAAATAAACCTGTTGGACTTTAACCTGGTGTTGTGAGACTTCTTACTGCACATTCTATAAGCCACCTCCTAGTGGGAAAGATAATAGATTTACAAATCTGCAAGGAAATTATGGAGAGTCGCAGTGATTATGACTAATAATAATGACTAGTTGTCTTGGGGAATTTTAGTTATTACAATATAGACTGGGATAGTAATACTGTAAAGGGCAGAAGGGGAGCAAAAGTTTCTACAATGTGTTCAGCAAAATTTTACACTTCAGTATGTTTGCAGTCTAGCAAGGAAGGAGACAATGCTGGATCAATAAAAGGAAGACAGATTATTATTTGAATGGGTGTAAATTGAAAGAGGTGGATACTCAACGAGACCTTGGTGTCCTCATGCATCAGTCACTGAAAGTAAACGCGCAGGTACAGCAGGGAGTAAAGAAGGCAAATGGTATGTTGGCCTTCATAGCAAGAGGAATTGAGTATAAGAATAGGGATGTTTTGCTATAATTGTATTGGGCATTAGTGAGGTCACACCTGAAGCATTGTATGCAATTTTGGTGTCCTTATCTGAGGAAGGACGTCCTTGCTATAGAGGGAGTGCAGCAAAGGGTTACCAGGCTGATACCTGGGCTGGCAGGTCTGTCATATGAGGAGAGACTAAGTCATTTAGGATTATATTCACTGGAGTTTAGAAGAGTGAGAAGGGATCTCATACAAATTTATAACATTCTAACAGGGTTAGATAGGGTAGATTCAGAAAGAAAATTCCCAATGGTGAGAGGGTCCAGAACTAGGGGTCATAGTTTGAGGATAAGGGGTAAACTGTTTAGAACTGAGGTGAGGAGAAATATTTTCCCCCAGAGAGTGGTGAAAGTGTGGAATTCACAACCAGAGAAAGTAGTTGAGGCCAAAACATTGTCTGAGTTCAAGAAGAAATTAGATATAATTCTTGGGGCTAAAGGGATCAAGGGATATGGGGGAAAGGGGGAGATCAGCCATGATCATAATGAATGGTGGAGCAGGCTTGAAGGGCTGAATGGTCTACTCCCACTTCTAGTTTCTATGCTTCTAGTTCTGGGGGATGAGATGGGTCAAATAGATTGAGGGCGGGATTTTACAACCTCACCCTTCCCAAAACCATAAAATCCAGCCCGAGGTCAACAGACTTTTCCATTGTTCGTCCCTCGCCCGCCCTGATTCCCGTGGCAGACGGGGCGGTAAAATTCTGGTCCAAGTGTCCATTTAGGGAACATTTAGGAAACAGTGATCATAATATTTAGTTTGGCTATTGAAAAAGACAAGCAGCAATCCAGGGTAAGAATAATTAATCAAGGATGGCCAAATTCAATGGCGTGAGAAGAGATCTGTCCCAGGTAAACTGGAATTAAAGATTAGCAGGCAAAATTGTAACAGGATAATGGACTGCCTTTAATGTCTTTGCTTAATAGTATAAATAGTAAAAAAAGGGTGTTAAAAGGAGGATTGGGCTGATAAGCAGATTAATGCTTGGAGACAGGGGTTATCGCTAAAGTACTAAATTAGCATATTCTTTACCAGTAAATGAATGCAGAATCGCCGAGTAGAACCTGATAGCCAAGTTCCACACGTATGAGGACAGCCTCAATCGGGATCTTGGGTTCATGTCACACTACATGTAACCCCCATAATTTGGCCTGGGCTTGTAAAATCTAACTAACTGTCCTGGCTTGAGACAATTCACACCTCTTTAATCTGTGATTATCCCTCTGTCCATTCGCACTGTCTGTACCTGTAAAGACTTGATTACCTGTAAAGACTCACATTCCAACCATTATCTTGCAATTGTGTCTTTGCCTATATATGCTGTGTTTGTGAAACCACTTCTCCACTCACCTGATGAAGGAGCAGCACTCCGAATGCGCGTGATTCCAAAGAAACCAGTTGGACTTTAACCTGGTGTTGTGAGACGTCTTACTTTACCAATAAAGAAGATGCTGCCAAAGTCACAGTGAAAGAGAAGGTAGATGAGTCACTAGGTGGGTAAAAAATTGATGAAGAGGAGGTAATTAATAGGCTGGCTATACTTAAAGTTGATAAGTTGCCAGGACCAGGTGAGATGCATCCAAGGATACGGAGGGAAGTGAGGGTGGAAATTGTGAAGTCAGGGGCCATAACTTTCTAATTCTCCTTCAATACAAGGGTGCTGCCAGAGTACTGGAGAATTCTGAATTTTTATACCCTTATTCAAAAAGAGAGTAAGGATAAGACTAGCAACTGTGGGCTGGTCAGTCTAAGCCTGGCAGTGTGGAAGTGTTTTAGAAATGTTAGTTTGGAACAAAATTAACAGCCACCTGGATAAATGCAGCAAAATTAATGAAAGCCAGCATGGAGCTATTAAGGATAAATGATATTTAACTAACTTGATTGACTTTTTGATGAGGTACCAGTGAGCTGAAGATAATATTGTTGATGTGGTGTTCATGGACTTCCAAAATACATTTGATAAATTGCCACATAATAGGCTTGTTGGCCAAGTTAGAGGAATAAATGAGATACTAGGAGCATCTATATGAAATTGGCTAAATGACAGGAAACGGAGAAGATGGTTGTTTTTCAGATGGGGGATTTATAGTAGGCAGTCTTAGTGTTCAGACCCATGGTTTTCTTGGTCTGTGTTAAACCTGGGTTTATAGGGCACAATTTCAAAATTTGCAGGTGACACAAAGCTTAAAATTATTGCAAGGTGGAATTATGAGGAGGAAAGTGTTAAACTTCAAAGGGACAGATAGGCCGGTGGAATGGAGAGGGTAAGTGGGGGGTGAAATGTAAGTGTGAAATGATTCATTTTAAATCAGAAGAATGGGCAGAAGCTATATTGAATAAAAGGTACCATTCTATATTGAATAAAGGGTACCATGGAGGTGGTGGGGTAGTTTGAAAGAGTGGCTGATAAATCAAATTGGATCTTGGGCTTTATTGTAAAGTAAAAGTAAAAGTTTATTTATTAATCACAAGTGAGGCTTACATCAACACTGCAATGAAGTTACTGTGAAATTCGCCTTATTGATGGGGACATAGAATAAAAGCAAAAAAGCTTTGAGGAACCTGTACAAAACAGTACTTGAGCAATACTGGAGTTTTGTCCCAGTTTTGGGCACCAAATATATTAAGCTGATCTTTCTCCACATCCTATCTGTAATTGCAACACTATTTTCTTCACCCTATCCTTTCCTTCTCTCCTATGTACTCTATGAACGGTATGTTTTGTCCCTATAGCATACAAGAAACAATTCTTTTCACTGTATCCCAATACATGCGACAGTAATAAATAAAATCAAATAACCTTTGGAAGGATGTGAACGTAAAGGCTGAGGAAAAGACTCACAAGAATGGTTCCAGGGATAAAGAACTTCACTTCCATGGATAGATTGGAGAAACTGAGGCAGTTCTCCTTGGAGAAGAGAAGATTAAGAGGAGGTTTGATAGAGGTATTCAAAACCATGAGAGGTCTGGATAGAGTAGATGGGGAGAAATTGTTTCCATTTGGCAGAAGGAGCCAGAACCAGGGAGAGGCAATTATGGGTAGCTGGCAATGAAGAAACGAAGATCTAAGAAAAAGCATTTTGACACTGTGAGTGGCTAGGATCTGAAATGCACTGCCTCAGAGTGTGGTGGAGACAGATTAAATCGAAGCTTTCAAAAGAGAATTGGATAATGAACTATAAAGGAAGAAAAGTGCAGAGCAATGAGGAAGGGACAGAGGAGGGAGATGAGTTGAGTTGTTTTTGCAGAGAGTCAGCCCAGCATGGTGGTCCAAATGGCCTCCTCCTTTGCTGTACCATTCTATGATTCTATAAAATACAATTTGCTAAGGAAAAGCACTGAACAACACAGCTCCTGCCTAATGTAACCTTTGACCCAGTTAGCAACCTTTGACCTTTCAGATTTCGTAAACTCTTGGTCGTTTTCACCAAATAGTTATTCGTTTTTCAAAAAATGTGCACCCTTGTGTGATTGTCAAAACATTTCTCAAGTCAAAGTACGTCCCGTTAATATATCTATTCTCTTCACATGATCAATTTTTTATTCCTTAATCCCTTTCTTTCAGAGTTGTTATGACAAGGCTTAGATTCCTCTGATCCAGTGGGGGATTACTGACAGCAGCATGGACAACAGGGATGTCACACAGTAAGTAGCAGAGGCTTCATAGATGCAAATAGCAGCAGCTTGACTAATGAGAGTAGGCCTGGGAATCCTTAAAGAAAAGCAAATGTTTCAAGTAACAGGACAAAGCATTAGTCTAACTTGGCATGCAGTGCCTACCTGGTCCCCATAAGGAAAAATACCGTAGTCCAATACCCTAAAACATATCCCCAACACATTATTTTTTTCTTTCTTCATTTGTGGGACATGGGCCAACATTTATTGCCCATCCCTGGTTGTCCTTGTTCAGAGGGCAATTGAGAGTCAACCACATTGCTCTGGAGTTACATGTAGGCCAAACCAGGTAAGGACAGCAGATTTCCTTCTCTCAAGGACATCAGTGAACCAGATGGGTTTTTCCGACAATTGACAATGGTTTCATGGTCGTCAGTAGATTCTTAATTCCAAATATTTTTTATTGAATTCAAATTCCACCACCAGCCATGACGGGATTCCCAGAACATTAGCTGAGTTTCTGGATTAATAACCTAGCAAAGAATTCACCTCCCCATGTCATGCAATTAGGTTAGGAACTCGAGACGCAATTATTTCCTGTTTTTAAAAAAATTCTTGTCCTCCACTGGGTGAATACTCATGCTTGTGACTGTCTTGTCTTTTCCAGGCAGGCCTCAGTTCAGGAAGCCTCCAGTGCAAGGGAAGCGCAAACCCAACTGATTGAACTTAAGTCACCCATGCTGTTTAAAAATTGAAGACAGATCCTTTGCAATATCTTTGTGCCTCACAACATCCAGGAAAACTTTTCTGAGCATTTGGTTTTTTTTTGCCCCTGGCTATTGGAAGCCCATGAGAAAATCAAATTTCCTCAGTTGGTCTCTGGTAGGATCATATTTGGACTTTGCAAGAGAATGATAATATCCAATGAGTTAAGAAACAGTTTGCTCACTTTTTATATTCTATCTCTGTGCTTCATTTTTCTGTTCTGGATTTTTATTTGCGTGACTCTCTGATTGCCTCTGGTGGCGTGTCTTTCGTTCCAATGATATGTAGGTTTTCCCCAATACATCCTGTACCGCCATTGATTCCAACAACTTCTCCGAACTTCAAGCATCAATCAGTGCTCAAACTGCATGTTTAAGACAAGTGTGCTTCCCCTATTCCCTAGGCCATTGAACAGATGTTCAATTCACTGTGGAAATTCTTCCTTTGCTTCCTAATCTCCAAAGCAGTTGATCTAGCCACTGTTTAAATCTCTGTTTCTCTGGCTCCTGACAAAGTAATCAGTCCACCCTATAAGTTGCTGCTTCACTTGCCCAAATGCATCGACAGCCACTCAGTGCCCAGTTAACAACTTAGTAGGTTGGAAAGGATAAATCAGAGCAGCACAGCCTTGGGGGCTCCTTTGAAGTGCTGCCCGTGACGGCAAGATTCACAGGTGCCTTGAACCAGCCTCAATGACTCGTTAACCTTCTCTTCGTTGACCTGTGGAGCTGACCTCTTCAGCAGCATGGGGGTTGTGCGCTTTTCATGTTTCTGGACTGAGCAGCTAATGTTCCTTCAGTGCTCAGAGAAACAGAAGAATTTTGTGAAAATGTTAAAATGTTCAGCTTGCCGTAGGGGTCAGCAAGCTAGTTTTAACGCAGTGCATTGTGAACTAATCAAGCCCATCAATTTTGGAATTGGACCTCAATCAGAATGAAAACTTGACGCCGCTCTTAAACTTCAGTCCAGCGAGCCTGAGGGACTCTGAAAGAATATAGATTGCCAGCATTTGCTTAGAAACATTTGCACCTGCTCCAGGCAAACCGGTCTATTAGTGGCTGATTCCACACTTTGTTGAGGCTTCAGAGTTTCACCTACCCGCTGGAGAGGTGGCAAGAGATGAGTACTGCCTCTTTTCAGTAAAGCCCGCCAAATAACAAGCCAATTAGACAGTTAGGAGGCTAATGGAGATGGAATCAAGACCCAGGGAGCAGAAGGTCACCTACCCAAAACTGCTGGCCAATAAGAGGCCGGCAGCCATTGTGCTCAGCAGCTCCACTGGGAGGTTGTGGTTGCTCCTGGAAGGACAGGCAGTGGAGTCCTGGGATCACAGAACAACCCTGACCATAGCTACTTAATGTAGGGAGTGGCATTTTGTCGGGTGGGAGTCATGGGGAGATTGGTGCAAGGAGATTCGCAGCAAGAGCATGGTGGGGCGAGGGGTGGATCTCAGCAGGCCCCTCATTGTGAGTCACCCCAGCCCAAACCCCCATCTCCAGGAGGTGACAAACTGGCCACACACTTTTACCTGTTGTCCATGCTGCATGTCGACAGGTCCGTCTGTGCTGGGTTAAGATCATTGGGAGAAGGTCCCTATGTGGTCATTAATTAGTCAATTTAAGGGTCTCAATTTGCGGAGCGGTGGGAAGGTCGACTATGGGCTTCCCATCCAGAGCTCAATCCTACTGGGGGTGGGAAGGCAGCGGTATTCCACCATCTGCCTAATTACACGTCCTTCCTGCAACCAGTGGAAACACAAGATTCTGCCCACAGTATCAAAGTCACAACGAGTGTAAAATTACAATTTGATTAATTTGTTAAAGTTGACCCAAATCAAACATTTCTGGTTAGTGTGTTCAGTTCTAAAATCTCACCATGTGTACTTGGAAGGACAAGTTGTCCCCTGTGACTGCACACTGCTATTTTTGCTTTCCTGCTAGCCATCTCCCTCTGTCATAGTAAGAGGAAGGCAAATGCTTGACATCCGTGCTGAGGCCGCAATGACAACATTTTTAAAAAGTTATTTTACTCGTTTGTTTAATTAGTTTTAAAAAGCACCAGTTGTTAATCTAAGAGGCGAATCTGTTGATGGAATGTGGCTGATTCGAAGGGATTTAGGCCTCTTTCCCTTCTCTTGTTTTCAACACAAGTCCTTCTTGCTGATCGAATGCATATGTTCCTGTTAGGGTGAAATTTGTCCCGAAATGGTGTGATGAACGCAATCCTGTTCACTTTTTATTTTGCACCTATCACTTACTATTTAGCTACAGCTTTAGTTCCTGCCCAACTCCAATTGGTTCTACACACCAGTTGTGCTGGAATGGAATTTCTAAGCATTACTGCAGCTATTTAAAGGGCTGCAGCAAACATTCGCAGACTTGTAGGGCTGGATTCTCAAACTGGGGGGGTTAGTAAATCTGGGGGGGTTAGTGAATCTGGGGAGGTGATGGCCTAGTGGTATTATCACTAGACTATTAATCCAGAAACTCTGCTAATGTTCTGGGGACCCAGGTTCGAATCCCACCACGACAGATGGTGGAATCTAAATTCAATTTTTAAAAAATCTGAAATTAAGAATCTATTGATGATCACAAAACAATTGTCAGAAAAATCCTTCTAGTTCGCTAATGCCCTTTAGGGAAATAAATCTGCCGTTCTTATCTGGACTGGCCTCACATATACCTCCAGAGCCACAGCAATGTGGTTGACTCTCAACTGCCCTCTGAAATGGCCTAGTGAGCCGCTCAGTTCAAGGGTGACGAGGGATGGGCAATGAATGCTGGCCAGCCGGCAACGCCCATGACCCACAAATAAATAAAAAAATAAAGTAGCTGGATTCTTTCTGGAATCCCATCCTGTGTCATGTTAACAACGATGAATCAATTTGATTTTTATGTGCAAATGCCCTAATTTGGCTGAAAGTGGGTTTAGTGCTCAGTTACTGGCACTAGGAGCTGCCTGCTGGGCACTATCTCAGAGTGGTGATTTTGAGAGGTAGATGGCAGTCACGACTGATCTTGTCATTGCCTTTAAGAATGGAACAGCAGACAAGTGAGTCGAGGGCCAGCGACAACGTGGTCCAAACGAGTCCCCAAATACTCACAATAGGTAATTAAAGTAAAGTTTATTTATTAGTCACATTCACACTGTAATGAAGTTACTGTGAAAATCTCCTAGTTGCCACACTCCGGTGCCTGTTCAGGTACAGGGAGGGAGAATTCAGCACGTCTTTGGATTGTGGGAGGAAACCAGAGCACCCGGAGGAAACCCACACAGACACAGGGAGAATGTGCAAACTCCACACAGACAGTGACCCAAGCCAGGAATTGAACCCAGGTCCCTGGCGCTGTGAGGCAGCAGTGCTAACCACTGTGCTACCATGCCACCCCTAATTAATCTGAAATAATTAGGGAAAACTGGAAAAACTCAGCAAGTTTGGCAGCACCTGTGGAGAGAGAAACAGAGTTAACTTTTCGATTCCAATATGCCTCTTTTTCAGAACTAATTAAAGTAATTAATCTGCTCTGCTCAACTGGAAACAACTTTGCAACACTGCATGAGCAGCAACTGAGCTAACAACCTCCATGCCAGTAACTATGTGGTCAACTTATCCTGCACAACATGGCACTAGCTGGCAGCAACAAACCTACAGAATGTTATTTAAACCTTCTTGGTCACTCCATTCAAGCTAGTTGCTGATTTGCCCTCTTAGGCTTCTGGCTTTTACCCGGGCCATTCTATTTTCTGCTTTCCACGACAGAATTCTGACTTCTGGGATAATTTTATGGCTGCAACTGGAACAGTGGAGGTAGCGGGCACAGTTAATTCTTCCACTGGTGAATCGCTTGGAAGAAATCACAGGTTAAGAGTTGCATTTAATATGCCTGCACTAAGGTGAGATACGATGGGAAAAGCAAAATTAAAAAGGAAGGTCAGCACAAAATTGGTTGCACTCTATTTGAACATTGTGAACTCGGTTTCTTTCTGATTGTGGAGTGCAGAATAGGGCGGAGAGCAAACACTGAGAATCGATGTTAGCTAGCAAAGTGCGGAAGCCAGCATTTCAGAAAGTATTTGGAGCGACTATCTGAATGCTAACCAGGATTCCTTAAAGATGTGACTCAAGTACTCAGCTGAGCAACAGTCTTCAAATGTTGTGATATTCTTCTGTTCTGTTCAATTGTATCATTATCATGGTCGAAGAGTCGAGGTCTCCAATAAGTCATCTTCACAATTTCCTTTTCACCTCTAACAGGCCTGGCACGGTTGATTATTTTAAAATGACAGTATTGTCTCTGTTGTCTAGAACACTGATGTTGATACCATATTGCCATCACGGAGTCAATGCCCTTCAGTGTTGATTTAAGCCGTTGCATTGTGCCAGAGGTCAGGGTGACACCATTAACGAGGTATTTTTCTTCGCACAACAGTGGGAAGAATGTGATCGGTCCGTTCATGTCAAGAAAGGGAATGAAAATCACTGAGCATGGCAGCAGTTACCTGTCTGATACAGCAAGTTGTCTAACGCTGCAGATGTTCTCTATGGAACCAGCCAGAGGTCTATAGTTTAATATACTGCTGGCCTTGATTGGCAGTAATGTGTCTATGGTGCAGTTAACTGCGAGGCTAATTTCAACAGATGGCAAAGCTCTGTAACTGGGCCCCCACTGCATCTGTCAGTGAATTCCAATCCTCTCCATCATTCTTGGACAGTTGTGCTGATAGTGAGTTTGGGCAGTATTTTGATGGGGATACAATCAGCCTCATCTGATTTCCCTGAAATTCCTCTTTCCCCATCCTCTTAATTGAAATCCTACTAGAGAGGGAGTACTCATTAATCCAGTAGCTTCCAATAATAAATTAACAGTGTAAGCTTTAAAGGATTCCTTTGTTTCAGATGATAGCCTTGCTGCCATTTAACCTCGATCTCAAATGGATAAACTTCGTGCTGGATGAATAAACACAGAAACTCCAGGTGTTAACCTTTCTTAATTGCTTGAATTTGCACTGATTATAAAACACTCCCATTCTGTGTGAGAATGAAGACCGGTGAACAATCACGGAAAGTAGTGTAGGGCACAAAGCAAGATCCAAGCTGCAAGAGGATCTAGGGATGAGAGCTTGTGCTGCATACGCCTTTCTGTATCTGATATCATCTGATCAGAATTAAGCTTTATATTGAGAATTTACTAACTGATCCTATCAAGGCTCCCTGGTAATCTGTGAATATTAAAATCGCTGTCTTAATGCTCATTGTAAGAAGTTTACACAATTGTTCACAATCAGTGGTGGAATTACTGAAAGTGGGTTTCAGCCAAGCAGAGGAATGCAGATTCGAGTCTGTGCCATTTTGACGAATGGATTACGGTTTTAAAATGAAGGGCTGGATTGTTATACCCTTTGAGACTGTCTCTGAATACACAGTCTGAATTGACCTCAGCAGACTTTTATTTATAGATTTAATAGCAATCTATCCATCATTATACAGCATTAATGGCACTGCTTGATGGAGTGCAACGACTCATTTGGTTGCTCTCCTCTGAGGAGTTTGTGTCCGATTTACATCCACAAGAAACCCATTTCGCCAAGTTGGCTTCGAGAAACTCCTATTGCAGCCTCTGGAGCTTTAATAAAATGTGTACGGGTAAATAATTTCTCATCAATCATTTCCACACACAGAACTGTTGCCATTGAAACGTGGATGGTGAAAAGGTGAAACTTTGGTGGAGTTAGAGGGCAAATGGCATTTTTCTCTTTGCTGTAAGCTGCTAAGCTTTAAAGTCCATGTATTAGTGTCGAAAGTAGGTTTACATTAACACTGCAATGAAGTTACTGTGAAAATCCCCTAGTTGCTACACTCTGGTGCCTGTTCGGATACATTGAGGGAGAATTTAGCATGGCCAATGCACCTAACCAGCACGTCTTTGGACTGTGAGAGGAAACCGGAGCACCCGGAAGTAACCCACGCAGACACGGGGAGAATGTGCAGACTTCACACAGACAGTGACCCAAGCTGGGAATCAAACCCGGGTCCCTGGCGCTGCGAGGCAGCAGTGCTAACCACCGAGCTACCCTGCTGCTTTCTCATGTATAGAAGCTGTATTCAGACACATTCCCCCCAACGCTCAATGGCTGGAAGAGATTCCGTGGGCAAACAGAAAATGGGAATCTTGTCATTTGCAGAGCAGCAGTGAGGCAATGCTTGCTTTAATTTCAGAGAGTGCTCCTTTACACATGCATTGAAATTTACGTCTTGCAAATCTGAAGAGATTCAGAGTAATAAAACACCAGCTAGTTTTACAGGGATGTTTTATAAATCTACGGTTCAATTCCTTCAGAAGGGATTATTGATAGATCACTCCTTAAATTCCAAAATAATTACCAAAGGACAGGAAATGGGAGGGTGGGGGAAGTATGGTAAATTTTAAAGGGTCTGGTGTAGATGAACTATATGAGCAAGTGATACGTCAGGGCGAGTGAATGAAAATCAATCTCTTTCTAGATTGTGGAGATAAAATCCAATTATAGTATTCTCTGTAATACAGTTGTGGAGGACGAGAAATAATCTGGACTCCCTTCAGCAGTTGTGCTTCCCACTTAGTTTTGCAGGCTGGATTTTTCTTTAAACTGATTAATATCAATAATAAATAAATGCGTTCCAAAGTTGTTATTTTATTTTAAGAGAAAGAATTGTGATTTCGTGAGTTGATATCAATAAATTCCATTATCCTCTTGCTCTGTTACCTCCAACTGTTTGGTCATGATGGTTAGGCAGCCTGGGAGGCAACTGTGTCTGTGGTTACTGACAATGTTTCTCTGTGATCTGTGCCTCTGTAGAGTTTTTTACAGGATGTGGGCGTTGTTGGCTCGGCCAGCATTTATTGCCCACCCTGAGTTGCCCTTGAGAAGGTGGTGGTGAGCCATCTTCTTGAACCACTGTTGTCCGTGTGGGGTAGGTACACCCACAGTGCTGTTTGGGAAGGAATTCCAGGACTTGACCCAGAGACAGTGAAGAAACGGCAATATATTTCTGAGTCAGAATGGTGAGTGACTTGGAGGGGAATCTCCAACTGGTGGTGTTCACGGGTATCTGCTGTTCTTGGCCTTCTATATGGTAGTGGTTGTGAGTTTGGAAGGTACTATCTTGGTGAGTTCCTGCATTTTATCTTATAGATGGTTCACACTGTTGCCACTGTTTGTCAGTGATGGAAGGAATGAATGTTTGTGGAAGGGGTAGCAATCAAGCCAGCTGCTTTGTCTTGGCTGATGTTGAACTCCTTGAATGTTGTCAGAGCTGCACTCATCCAGGCAAGTGCCGAGTATTCCATCACACTCCTGATTTGTACCTTGTAGATAGTAGACAGGCTTTGCAGAGTCAGGAGGTGAGTTACGTGTCGCAGGAGTCCTAGCCTTTGACTTGCTCTGGTAGCCACAGTATTTATATGGCTAGCCCAGTTGACTTTCTGGTCAATGGTAACCCCCAGGATGTTAATAGTGGGTGATTCAGTGATGGTAATGCCATTGAACACCAAGGAGCGCTGGTTAGATTCTCTCTTGTTGGAAATGGTCATTGCCCGGCATTTGTGTGGTGTGAATGTCACTTGCCACTTGCCAGCCCAAGCCTGGATATTGTCCAGGTCACGCTGCATTTGGACATGGACTGCATCAGTATCTGATGAATTGTAAATGGTGTTGAACATTGTGCAGTCATCAGCAGATATTCCCACTGTTGACCTTATAATGGAAGGAAGATCATTGATGAAGCAACTGAAGATGGATGGGCCTAGGAAACTATCCTGAGGAACTCCTGAAATGGTGTCCTGGCGCTGAGATGATTGACCGTCACTCACCACAACCATCTTCCTTTGTGCTAGGTATGACTCCATCCAACAGAAAGTTTTCCTCTCGATTCCTATTGATTCCAGATTTGTTAGGGCTCCTTGATGCCTTGATGCCACACAGTCAAACGCTGCCTCGATGTCAAGGGCAGTCACTCTCACCTTACTTGCATAGTTCAGCTCTATTTTCCATGTTTGAACCAAGGCCATAATGAGGTCAGGAGGTGAGTGACCCTAGCAGAACCCAAACTGAGTGTCAGGTTCTTGCTGAGTAAGTGCTACTTGATTGCACTGTTGATGACATTTTCATTACTTTCCTGATGATCAAGTGTAGACTGATGGGTTGGTAATTGGCGAGGTTCGAATTGTCCAGTTTGTTTGTGTACAGGACATACCTGGGCAATTTTCCACATTGCCGAGTAGTTGCCAGTGATGTATTTGTACTGGAACAGCTTGGATAGGGGAGATGATTGACCTAATCAGCACGTCTTTCGGACTGTGGGTGGAAACCGGAGCACCCGGAGGAAACCCACGCTGACATGGGGAGAATGTTCAGAATCTGTACAGGCCAAGCCAGGAAATGAACTTGGGTCCCTGGCGCTGTGAGGCAGCAGTGCTAACCACTGTGCCACCGTGCTTATTGAATGGCGGAGATGGCTCGAGAGGCTGAATGGTCTACTTCTGCTCCTATTTTGTATCTTCGCATGTTCATATCTGGAATGCATTGTCTGAAAATATGGTGGAGACAGGATCAATCAAGGCACTAAAGAGGGAAATGAGATTATTATTTGAAAAGGAAAAATGTTCAGCACCGAACTCCTCATAAGACAAACATGGGACACGGCGGACAGAGAACCCTTCGTCGCCCAATACTTCCCCAGAGCAGAGAAGCTACAACGCCTTCTCTGGAGCCTTCAACATGTCATCGATGAAGACAACATCTCGCCAAGGCCATCCCCACACCCCCACTTCTTTCCTTCAAACAACCGCACAACCTCAAACAGACCATTGTCCGCAGCAAACTACCCAGCCTTCAAGAGAACAGTGACCACAACACCACACAACTCTGCCACAGCAACCTCTGCAAGACGTGCCGGATCATCGACACGGATGCCATCATCCCATGTGAGACACCATCCACCAGGTACACGGTACATACTCTTGCGGCTCGGCCCACGTTGTTTACCTGATATGCTGCAGGAAAGGATGTCCCGAGGCATGGTACATTGGCGAGACCCTGCAGACACTACAACAATGGATAAATGAACACCACTCGACCATCACCAGGCAGGAGTGTTCCCTTCCTGTTGGGGAACACTTCAGCAGTCAAGGGTATTCAGCCTCTGATCTTCGGGTAAGTGTTCTCCAAGGCGGCCTTCACGACACACGACAACGCAAAATCGCCGAGCAAAAACTGATAGCCAAGTTCCACACACATGAGGACGGCCTCAACCGGGATCTTGGGTTCATGTCACACTATCTGTAACCCCCACGACTTGCCTGGGCTTGCAAAATCTCATTAACTGTCCTGGCTGGAGACAATTCACATCTCTTTAACCTGTGCTTAACCCTCTCTCCACTCACATTGTCTATACCTGTAAAGACTCGCATTCCAACAATTATCTTGTAAATTGAGTTTGTGTCTTTATATGCCCTGTTTGTGAACACAGCTCCTCACTCACCTGAAGAAGGAACGTTACTCCGAAAGCTTGTGCTACCAAATAAACCTGTTGGACTTTAACCTGGTGTTGTGAGACTTCTTACTGTTATAGGGAGAATGCAGGGAATTGTTCCTTGAGACAGCCAGAACAAACATGATGGGCTGAATGGCCTCCTTCCATGCTCTGGCATCCTGTGATGCTGGCTTTCATTGTTTATGCTTCACCTTCAATAGGTGCGTTGCTAACTTACTGCATAGGCTCACATTGAAGAAGGCCCCTGTGGTGGAGAGACTGGTGGGCTGTACAGAACAATGCACCAGCCTGTATTGGGAGGGAAATGATTTAACATTTCCTATTTAAATGGAGGAAGGAAAGTATGTGTTCATCTCCTTTCTTCTGCATCCCTGATGTATATTCATTGTTTAGAAAACCTGTTTCCGAGCTTGTGTCAATGCACTTCTGAGTCTGCAGCCAGCTTGTGGTAACAAGTTGGCAATCTTCCCAATGTGCTTCATTACGGGAAAGTGCTTAGTCTCTTCTCTGTGTTTCCTCTTCATAGACAGCAAGAGATGGGGGTGAGTTGATGAGGAGAGGGAGGGTGGAGGAAGGTGGTTGGACTACGGTGGGGTGGGGAGGGAGGGGGGGGGGTGCTTTCAGGTACAAAGCCATCTCAACACAATGAATCACTATGTCCCTACAGCTGTTTTGCATATCTTACATTTTGACACGCACAAATCAAGTGAAGTGTCCTGTAGCCAGTAACAATTCTGCATAAACTGCAAGACTTCAAGAGTAACAAAGCCGCAAAATGTTTTGCCCTTTTTCTTCAATCCTTTGCAAATGATCATGTCTCTGGCATGAGCAGAATTGTTTATGAATTTCCGAATCTATTTCTTTATGTAAATTGAGGTGGGAGGGCTTTGAAAACAGAGGATTGTCATCTGTACAGTCTTGGTCTGGGCAGGCATTTTTTTTTATTGCGTGGTTTCAAATTTTTTAAAGGTTAAAAAATTGACGGAATGTCTTGTTTTGAAAGTTGGAGTGACCTTTACTGCCTCTATGTCTCCTAGTCCTTTGCTTTATTCCAACACTTGACATTAGAAATTATGCGGAAAATCATTCTTACTGATGTGTGACAGGAAATGAGTATATTTTGAAAAGTGGAGGGAATTCAATGGTCATCCGATACAGATGTTGCAGCACCAAGATTGAATTATATTCAAGGGTTGGCGTATTGAATTTAGGAATAGTTTAGTTTCTGTGTAATTCATTTTTTAAGGCTGAAAAATAGTCTCCTTTCAGAAAATGCTAGGATTTTCTCCTATTATTTGATGCCAAGGATTGCTGAGTAAATCTTAAATCAAGTTAGGAGGCCAAGTTCTTTGTTTCTTCCAAAATTATCTCTCTACAAATGGCAGTACTTTCAGATCATGTGGTTTGTACCTCCCTGACAGTGACCCTTCTTTGTGCTGCATTGTCCCTATATCCTTGTTGGTTTGATAATGACTTGACTTGAGATTTGCTCGCGTTGTATTTGCTGCACTCGCAAAGGGCCTGACATTTTCTGGTCAATAAATGTAATGAAAAAGTGGATGTAAATAAATAGTGGTGTGATGTTGAGGGGAAAAAAAAGTCAAGGGGAAGGATCTTTCTAGTTTATAGCTTCTCTGACAACTGCTCAACCCTTTCCTGCAGGAATTATTAGTGCAAAGTTTGGGAAAAGAAGACCGATTTAACCTGTCAATTGCCAGACAGGAAACGGAAACTTGTGCTAAGTTGCTTGACTCCTGGAGGATATAAAAAAAAGTGACTTAAACGTCAAAGAAAAGGATAATGCTGTCAAGGTATTAACATAACACTGAAAAAAAGGAAGGGTACAGAGGGACTTTCTATTATGTATGGTCCAATGGACTAAGGGTGCATAAAGAATCATGAGGTGGGCTCGAATATGTCAACACCGGGAGCTCTTTATTGAAGGTTTGCACTGATTCCAGTCAGGTCTAAGACTGCCCAACAGGGCCCCACACTAATTACCCAGGGGTCACTTGACCCAAACTTGTAAAGAGGCTGTCCACACCCTAAACCCCAATATACAATATATACATCACACTTTCCACCTGAGAGCTTGGTGTATAACAGAAGATTTTTTTTCCTATACCGTCTAAATATTTTATTCATTCATGGGATGTGGGCGTTAATCACTGGGCCAGCACTTATTGCCCATCCCTAAATTGCCCATGAACTGAGTGGCTTGCTAGGCCATTTCAGAGGGCCGTTAAAAGTCAACCACGTTGCTGTGGGTCTCGAGTCACGTGTAGACCCGACCAGGGAAGTACGGCAGATTTCCTTCCCTGAAGGACATTAGTGAACCAGATAGGATTTTTTTAATGACAGCCAATAATGGTTTCATGGTCATCATTAGAGACATTTTATTGAATTCAAATTCACCACCTGCCATGGTGGGATTTGAACCCAGATTCCCAAGTCATTACCCTCGGTCTCTGGATTACTATTACAGTGACAATACCACTACCACTATGATGTCCATTGGAGAGCCATGGGGAAAGAGCGGTAGGATCAATTGGTTAGCTTTTTCAATGGATCTTCTTTTCCACAATTTTGCACCAGTAGTTCTTATTTACAGGATTTAGATGTGTTCAAAGAAGCTTTCCCTGTTCAAAGAAACATCTTCAAGATGCAAGCACAGACACAATGGGCTAAATGACCTCCTCCGATGCTGTCTGTTTCTACAATATTCAGTATTGATTAAAACATATAGGCAGTGAAAAGAGCTGCCTAAGAGTGGGGATGACATGGAAGGCACTGTACCCTACTGCACAGGTTACTGTGCAACCAGATACCTGGGTATGTTGGACGATTGCGGTTAATGTGCTTAAATCATGCTATTGTTGCTTATAAGTATACATTTTTCTATGCACTGTGTGCATTTTCTCTGTTAATAACACATCAGTTTTTTAAATGAAATGCCTCTGTTTCAGACATTTTAAGAAATGATCTTAATTGCATTGATTGACATGTCCATTTGTTCACCTTCATACAAATCAGATTTCAGTGCCATGTATTCCTGTGACTTTGTCAGCATTTTATTGATATTAGCTTTTATACTTTGACTGAAACCCACAAAATGAATGGAACGTTCTCACAGAACCATTAGCTTATGAGCTATGTTGATTAGAATAGAAATCCAGCTAGATCTGGGAAAATAGTACTCAATGTGTGAAATTAGTTGGAAGACTCGATGGTGGTTGCCATTTATCTGACAGTCAGAAATACCATTCATTCCTTCATTCATTTCATTACTTTTTGGGCCCGGGTTTCGCACGATCCCGATCAGAGGCCAAAAGAGAATGCCGTTCTCTGAGCCTTGTGCCGGTAAAATTCCGACCTCTGTTTCCTTCACAATTTGTGTCTGGAGTTGTGAGGAGTGCAAGATGGATGGGATCCCTGGAGAAATGGTGCAAAGGCCAAAATTGACCAATTTTTCAAGCTGTTTTGCAGGATTTCTGATCATTCCCATTGGATTGCGGCAGAAGATTGGAAGTATTCCTTGGAGTTACAGAGCGTTTGTGTTTTTTCTTTCTCTCCTTCCTTTGTTCTCTGTGGACTGTGTAATATTCCTTAGCTGAGGTGGCAGAGAAATAAGACCATAAAATATAGGAGCAGAATTAGGCCATTCGGCCCATCGAGTCTGCTCTACCATTTGATCATGGCTGGTATGTTTCTCAACCCATTCTCCCATCTTTTCCCTGTAACCTTTGATCCTTTTACCAATCAAGAACCTATCTATCTCTGTCTTAAATATACTCAATGACCTAGCCTCCACAGCCTTCTGTGGCAATGAATTCCATAGATTAACCATCCTTCGGCTTTAGAAATTCCTCCTCATCTCGATTCTAAAGGGTCATCCCTTTACTCTGAGGCTGTGCCCTCGAATCCTAGTCTCTCCTACTAGTGGAAGCATCTTCCCAACATCCACTCCATCCAGGCCTTTGATTATTCTGTAAGTTTCAATGAGATCCTCCCTCATCCTTCTAAACTCCATCGGGTAAAGACTTGGTTGTCCCTCTCCTGCCTCTCCTGTCAATGCCACTCCAAAAACTGCCAGTGGTGGCTGCCTAATGGCCCAGAACGCCTTCCTTCTCTGACTATTCTTGACTCTCAGTGAGTATCTCATGGTTGACCTCTATCTCCCCCTACTGGCACTGCTAAGATCATAAAACTCCAGATTGCATGGGTATGCCTGCATTCCATCTTGTGCCAACAACACATCACAGCACTCTGACACAGTGAATAGGATGTTCACTATATTTGCCAACATTGTCCTCAAAAAAACCCCAGCATTTTGATTATCACCATTGATTTTACGTTTTTCGTGTAGTGGAAGTTAAAAACTGCTGAGCAAAAAATATTGGCAAACAGGCTGTGATCATAGCAAGAAAGATAAATCTTCAGCATTTTCCTTAAAGCCATATTCAATGTATAGCAAAGCGCTGGGAAGGACTTAATTTGCTGATTTTTCTTTTTTGTTCAAATTCTCACTATCCTTTCCTATTTTCCAATATCTTTCTCTCACCAACTCTCACCAGCTTTTACAGATGCACCATAGAAGGCATTCTTTCTGGTTGTATGACAGCTTGGTATGGCTCCTGCTCTGCCCAAGTCCGCAAGAAACTACAAAAGGCCGTGAATGCAGCCCAATCCATCACGCAAACCAGCCTCCCATCCATTGACTCTGTCTATACTTCCCGCTGCCTCGGCAACATAGCCAGCATAATTAAGGACCCCACGCACTCCGGACATTCTCTCTTCCACCTTCTTCCATCGGGAAAACGATACAAAAGACTGAGGTCATGTACCAACTGACTCAAGATTAGCTTCTTCCCTGCTGCCATTAGACTTTTGAATGGATCTACCTTGCATTAAGTAGATCTTTCTCTACACCCTAGCCATAACTGTAATACTACATTCTGCACTCTCTCGTTTCCTTCTCTATGAGCGGTATGCTTTGTCTGTATAGCGCACAAGAAACAATACTTTTCACTGTATGTTAATACGTGTGACAATGATAAATCAAATCAAATTTGTAATCCAAAGTGTAAAAATGGAAATGAAAGCAGAAAAGGTGAGAAATACTCAGCAGGCTTGACAGGATCTGTGGAGAGGGGAACAGAGTTAATGTTTCAGGTTGATAGCTTTTCATTAGAATTGGGAAAAGGTAGAAATGTAATAAGGTTTAAGCGGGTGAAATGTTGTTTTATTCATTCCTGGGACATGGGCGTCGCTGGCTGGGCCAGCATTCATTGCCCATCCCGAATAGCCCTTGAGAAGGTGGTGGTGAGCTGCCTTCTCGAAACACTGCCGTCCATGTGCCGTGGGTTGACCCACAATGCCATTAGGGAAGGAATTCCATGGCGTTGACCTGGCAACTGCGAAGGAACAGCGATATATTTCCAAGTCAGGATTCTGAGTGGCTTGGAGGGGAACTTGCAATGGGTGGGGTGGGGGGGGAGCGTGCTTGGAAAAACAAAGGGAAGGTTGGTGATCGGATGGAAGATAGGAGATCTTAAATGACAGAAGAGTTGGCCAAAAGAGATGGTAATAAGATAACTAAGGAAAGAAAAGATGGGTGCAGAGGAGACGTGAATGGCAGAATGGTGAACTTCTGCCATCCAAAAGCCAAACTAAGAGAAACACAAGATTAAGGTTGAAACATGCAACTAAGGGTAACAAAATGGGGACAGAAATGATGGTCTGAAATTGTTTAACTTAAGTATTAAGTCTAAATGGCTTTAAAGTGACTAATTGAAAGATAAGATGTTCCTCCAGCTTACATTGAGCTTCACCGCAGCAGGCCAAGGATAGAGATATTAGCATGAGGGCAAGGTGGAGAAGTAAATGACTGATGATCAAAGGTTCGGGGTCATGCTTGCAGACCATTATGTTGTAAGCAGCGAATACCGTGCACAAAATTGAAACAAGCACACACAAGTCGCTGTTTCACCTGAAAGGAGTGTTTGGGGCTTGAATGGTGAGAAGGGAGGGGGCAAAATGGCATGTGTTACATCTCCTTGCATTGGAAGATGCTGTGGGAAAGGGGCCGGATGTTGGGGTGATAGAGGAACGGATCATGGCATTGCAGAGAGAATGCTTCGGAAAGAGGAGGGGAAGATATGACGAGTGGTGGCCTCATGCTAGAGGTAACAGATCAGGTGGCTGGGGCGGGGTAGGGGGATGGTGGTAGGTGAGATCCAGGGGTGCCTTATCATTGTTCTAGGAGGGAGGGAAAGGGAAGTGTCATTGGGGTCCATTTCTTTGTTATATCCAGTGTAGTTTCTCGGTGTCAAACTTTGTTTTCTAATTTTTCTAATGTTCTAAGTTTTTAAGTTTTCTAATGTGAAGCGTCTACATTAAAGAAGCTATATGAATTCAAGTTGTTGTTGTAAACCGACATGATTTTTCACAAATATTTACTCTTTCCACGGTTGGCGCACAGTGGCAGCAGTGTGTACCATCTACAAAGTACGCTGCAGGAACTCACCAAGGCTCCTCAGACAGCACTTTCCAAACTCATGACTGCTACCACCGAGATGCACAAGGGCAGCAGACACTTGGGAACACCACCACTTGGAAGTTCCCTTCCAAGCCGCACACCATCCTGACTTGGAATGATATCGCTGTTCCTCTACTGCCGATGGGTAAAATTCCTGGAATACCCGAACAGCACTATGGGTGGGTGTAGCTGCACCACAAGGAAAATAGCGGTTCAAGAAGGCAGCGCACCAGCACTTTCTCAAGGGCAATTAAGGATGGCCAATAAACACTGGCCAAGACGGCGATGCTCCCATCTCATAACTGAATTTTTTAAAAAAATCTTGATTCTGAGAAGTAGACTTGGAATTTTTTCTGTACCCTTCATCCAATGTTGAGCAGGGAATTTACGACGGGAAATGAGATGACAGCTACCCTGTTTAAAGGGCACGAAAGCCTAAGGGAGTAAAATGCTGTTTGTGAGAGAGGAAGGCATTTGAAGGGACAGTTTCTGTGTGAGTTTTACGTACCCACTTTACAAGACGTGTATCCATATCATTGCAAGCAATTCCACAGAAGATCCATTGGTGTTTTTAAAGACCATACTTATTTCACTTATTTTTGACATGCAACATTCTGGAATATAATGCTTTTGCAGACGTCATGGACAGAAAAGACATTTCTATTTGGAAACCAGTAAAAATGAAGGATTTCAGTGTTAAAACCCCAGCTGGCTAAGGTTAGTGCTCTTGATGCAGTAATGATGGGGCTATATAGTATAGCAGGTCATAAATCATTTATATGCATTGGTCCCATGTTCGGTGTACAAATAAATCGAGAAAAAAATCTCTGCTACTGAGATTAGGAACAAACATCGGGACCTCTAAATATTTCAACAATTGTAAATCATTGGCTGTGATGGATCTCAATTGGTACATTCCATTTTCCCATTCTGTTTTCCTTCTATCCTATTAGAGCAAATGTTCTGTTCATGCATTAACTATTTAAGCAGCAAGTTCTCCAGTATTGTGTGGTGGAATTGTAAGATTTGAGGGTAAAGCTGTGTGTCCAAGGTGTAGTGAAATTATAACTGCGTTTCTAAAGGTGCATTTTGTTTTAAATGCCATACAGGGGATAACTTTCTTGATGACTGGCATCCTCCCCTCCACATTGTACACTGACCCTGGGCTTCCGGGCGGCACGGTGGCACAGTGGTTAGCACTGCTGCCTCACAGCGCCAGGGACCCGGGTTCAATTCCGGTCTCGGGTCACTGTCTGTGTGGAGTTTGCACGTTCTCCCCGTGTCTGCATGGGTTTCCTCCAGGTGCTCCGGTTTCCTCCCACAGTCCAAAGATGTGCGAGTTAGGTTGATTGGTCATGCTAAATTGACCCTAGTGTCAGGGGGAATTAGCAGGGTAAATATGTGGGGTTACGGGAATAGGGCCTGGATGGGGATTGTGGTTGGTGCAGACGCAATGGGCCGAATGGCCTCCTCCTGCACTGTCGAGATTGTATGATTGAGCTGAATTTTAATAAAATGCCTCTCGCTCTCTGCCCTCTGCAAGTACCAGCTTGGATGTACCACCCGGGGATTCTGGTAGTGAGCACATTCAATCAAACACAACACCAGTGATCAGAGAAGGAATAGAAGGTAGAGGAACCCACTGCCTGATTGTCATGCACAGCGGTGGGGGACCACATGCGGCCATCAAGATTCTGAGTGCGGCCCACGAGGCATTTTGTTGGTGTTTCCCACATGCAGCAGTGCCACATTCCCCTGGTTTCCATCCACATAGCTTTTTTCCCGACAGGTATAACTGAAGTGATACACATGTAAAGTAAGGGCACATGAAATGAGGTCGCACTGATTGAACACAACATTGACAGTGGGAGCCGTCCAGTCAAGGCAAAATATTTATTTTGTTTCTAACCACTTGGAGTTGATGACAGTTCTATTAATGTATAACTGATTAAGTATGTTCTATAACTTGTTATTATATATTTGACATGTATTATATGTATTTAATCTTATTAATAGGGCCATGGTGAGTGAATAAGTCCAATATCAATCTTGCGGCCCATTGAGATAAGGGAGGGCCACTCATGCAGCCCACTCAATAGCCTAGGTTGCCCATCACTGGTCTTACACCTCAGTTGATGAGCCTGGGAATCTCTTGGGCCCGTCTTGGAAATTAAGATGATTTCTGGGCATCAAGCATTAGTGCAAGCATGGAACCTCGGGCTGAACAATGCGCTGCAGATGTCAGGACAGATGTTCTCTATCCACACGTGCAGTGCCATGTAAATTACTTGGCAATGCTCTAGTCAACCAAGGAACGGATGTAGAATATTTCTGTCTGATGTCGGTATCATGGGCATCAGGACTTTTCGAATTGATAGCCGCAGAAACCTCTGGTTCCAGAATGGTGTGAGATATTTAACCCCCACCCCACCCTGCAATGCCTGACAGCCACATTAATAATTCATAGAATCCCTAAGGTACAGAAGGAGGCCATTCGGCTCATCAAGTCCGCACCAACTCTCCACTAGAGCATCTTACCCAGATGGCAAGTATTTACCCCGCTAATCCCCCTAACCTACACATCTTGGGACACTAAGGGGCAATGTAACATGGCCAATCTACCTAACTAATGCAATTGGATATAGAAATCCCTGTGCGAGGATTTCGCTTCTCATGAGGGCCAATATGCCAATCAGTGGCCATGTTGAGACAGTGGCCAGTCGATGGTCCACGACATTCTTAGGCACAAATGATGCCGCCTCCCAGTTGCCAATATTACTGGAAGTAGAGAGGTGTGTGTGCTGGTAATGGCTTGAGCAGAGAGGAGGGAAGAACATGAGCGCAAGGAGGCAATAGGATAAAGGTGATTGTGAGTGTTGGTTGTTCAGGTATGGATGTGAAATGCCTGGAGAGAATGGAATGACTAGAGCTGTGTTGTCCTAAGGAGCGCTATCCAGGGGAGTCAGAGTGTGGGGCTTGGCACCTGATCTGTCTCGCCCTCCTGAGTCCTGCGTCCTCTTGGTTCTCTGTCTCCAGGTGGAGGAACCACATTTCTGTTGCTGATTTCCTTGGCCACTTCCTGCCATGTCTGCTTGGCTGGCGAGGTTTCCTCTTCCTCCCATCCGTGGGATAGCTCACCCATTGCAGTCCCTCAGATCCTGGGGATACCTCAGAGTTAGGTAAGAGTGAGAGATGCAGAGGAGGCAGCCTTCCCTCATTCCCCTGTTTCCTGCAGGCTCAGAATTCCAAGTGTTGGAGAGTTACAGCCCATGTCACGCAACCTTGAATGAGAAATCCTTCCTTTGACAGAATGGTGTGTCATTCCCCCCGCCCTCCCTAACCAGTCAGGGTACTCGAGATGGAACACTAATGCTGTTGTTCCAGGGATGAGCCTCCGCAAAGCTTGTCCATATCCCGCCATTTTGGCAGGCACGAAATGGAGAGGATTCCTCCCATTATATTTGTGTTTAGCTGGCATGGTAGATTGCAACAGGAATAACGCTAATAACTTTTGTTGCAGAGGCCAGCTTTGATCATAGACTCATAGAATTCCGACAATGCAGAAGGAGGCCACTCAGCCCATCAAGTCTGCACCAACAACAATCCCACCCAGGCCCTATCCCCGTAACCCCACTTACTTACCCTGCTAATCCCCCTGACATCAAGGGACAATTTTTAGCATGGCCAATCAACCTAACCCGCACACCCTTGGAGTGTGGGAGGAAACCAAAGCACCCAGAGAAAACCCACAGAGACACGGGGAGAATGTGCAAACTCCACACAGACAGTTGCCCGAGGCTGGAATCGAACCCGGGTCCCCGGTGCTGTGAGGCAGCAGTGCTAATCACTGTGCTACCGTGCCGCCAATGACCTTCTAGGAATTGTAAATTTGCTTTTCTCTGTCAAATATTGATGGCGCTGTGGATTGCCTTAAAATTAAGGGACTTGGGTAGTTGTCTGAGAAACGAATCTTTACTTGCTTAGCACAGTGACGATGAGAGATAAGAAAGAAGTCTTGCAATTAAATAACAGATTTCATGGCCTCAGGACAACCCAAAGCACTCTACAGCCAAGGAACTGTCGTTATATTTTAATACTGGTTGCAAATAAGTTGAACAGAGAATCGGATCTTTATCTGATTCATGTAGTGGGTGGTCTTATATAATGGAACACCCCAAGGGGCAATTGGGCGCAATCTGTAAACCCCTTGCATCTTGGGGCCTCCGCCACTCCATATAATTACGAAGATCCTCCTTTGTTGATTTTGGTTGCTTATGAAGATCCCCAAACGAATAACGCTCTTGTGGCTTGCTTTATCAGCGCGCATCTGATTGGCTGGAATTCACAATGTCGCAGTTTGAAATGACGTCCACACGTTAAACAAACGGAGCGGTGACGATTTACGCAAACCCTGGTCAGACCAGGCCGGGCCTCCACTGGACTCTGGCTGAGGGTCTGTCTGCAGCATGTGGCAGAACTTCTCTGAACGAATCAGGGTTTCTTACCGCTCTCTGAACAAACACACACACACAGGTGCCACACTGCCGGTATACTTTAAGGTGGGGTATTGGTTGGCTGCAGAGTACCACAGTTTGACCCACACAACATCCCTCTGTTGGGCCTCCTTTGTTCGTTCGTAAAAGGCCACGCTTATAAGGACACTCACATCAGAAATCTATTATGTCACCATGGCAACAGAAACTAAAAAAGGCATCACTGGAGCAAATAGCCACAGGTTCTACAAAGACCTCGGTGGCAACAAAGAAACAAAAGCCAGAACAGAAACATTTGAATAATTTGGCAGTGTCACTATTAGTTTTAAAGAGTACCATATGAAAATGGGAGTGAGGCCTCAAAGGCTATTTCTCCGTTTATTTCTTTGTTTTTTTTCTATCTCCTGTTTCCACTTTGTGTGTATTCTTAACCCTCTCCTCTTCCTCGTCCACATATATCCTTGGCAACAGCATACACAGACACCGAGTCAGAACTCTTTGTGTCAGCTGTTGTGGAACCTACTGTGCCCACCCGAGTCCAACGCCGGCATCTCCACATCAAAGGGAGGTCATGACAGGTTTGGGTGCCGTGTTGTTGTATCTTCCCCACATGCCTGTGATGGTGTAAGAAGGTCGTTCATTATCTGTAGAAGTGCTGGGTTCCCAAAGACTGGCAACCAAGGACTTATGACAAACAATAGTTTATTCACATGTTTGTACTCTGTCCATGCACTGTCATGTGACCTCTTAAGTAATCATGTCATCACGTGAGTCTACAACAACCCAAGGGGCGGCACGGTGACACAGTGGTTAGCACTGCTGCCTCACAGCACTTGGGTTCGATTCCTGGCTTGGGTCACTGTCTGTGTGGAGTTTGCACGTTCTCCCCGTGTCTGCGTGGGTTTCCTCCGGGTGCTCTGGTTTCCTCCCACAGTCCGAAAGACATGCTGGTTAGGTGCATCGGCCATGCTAAATTCTCCCGCAGTGAACCCGAACTGGAGGTAGAGTGTGGCAACTAGGGGATTTTCACAGTAACTTCATTGCAGTGTTAATGTAAACCTACTTGTGACACTAATAAATAGACTTAAACTTAACGAGGGATGAGAGTAAATCCAACCTTGCTGATGTTGTCTATACCCCTAAGAATGCACCAACAAGAAAGTTCCCAAAATGGCACAATTTTCTACTCCATGCTTTGGATTTCCTACAGATGACAGGCAGTTTCCTAACCATGAATTGGACACATTAGGGTAAAGTTTCGTTAATTCTGTCCACGGGCAGGAAAATTGGAAACATGCTTTGTGCGATGTGTTCTGCCCATCTCAAACAGGGGGTTCAATTTCTGTGTCGCAGTGTCAGTAACCCACAATATCTCCAATAATAATCCACACTCTTCATATACATTTCCTAAATCCATTTTCATTGCGTCAGCAAATGGTGATACTGTTCCACAGAAGGTAAGTGTGCTCTATCCCAAAGCACAGTTTCAGATGTTATTAAAAAACTTACAAACAGAAGGTGCCTGGAATGTAATCCTGGGCTGTATGAAGGTTTAAAGTGACAGGCTTCAAAATCAACTCAATAGCAAAGTATCGCAGATACTGGAAATCAGTAAGACAAACAGAAAATGCTGGAGTTACTCAGCAGGTTGGGCAGGGGGAGGGCGGGGGGGGGGGGAGAAACTGAGCTAATGGCTGGGATTTTCTTGACACAGGGTAAGTCCAGACATCAGGAGCATATTTAAAGCAAGGTTTAAAGAGATGTAGGTGGCAAGTTTTTTTATGCAGAGGGTGGTGGGTGCTTGGAATTCACTGCCGGGGGAGGCAGTGGAAGCAGATACGGTAGTGACTTTTAAGGGGCGTCTTGACAGATACATGAATAGGATGGGAATAGAGGGATATGGTCCCCGGAAGGGTAGGTGGTCTTAGTTCACACGGGCAGCATGGTAGGTGCAGGCTTGGAGGGCCGAAGGGCCTGTTTCTGTGCTGTAACTTTCTTTGTTCTTTGTTCATATACAGGTTTCAAAGCCCCCTTGGGTAGGTAGGGGTGTCTGGGTGGGGGGAGGGGGTGTCAGCAGGAACCACAGCGGCAATCTTCCTGGAGGTGGCATCTCAATTGGGTGCCACCAAACCCACCATCCAATCAGAGGGCTGGCAGCCATGCAGCCTCGGCAACGTCACCGAGCAAGGGGCCTCTGCTGAGGAGACTGAGAGCGTGACGCCATTTTGTTGCCGCCTGCATTTTGAGGTGCCCTCACTCTCAGTCAGGCCTAGGCCCTGGTGCTTGGAAGGGTAATCCCTCCAGTTGGGGTCCTCAGGGAGCCTCTGCTGCTGGGACCCCCTTCTTGGACCATGGAGCCTTCGGTTCCAATGGCCCCTTCCAGGCGGTCATGCAGAGGTCTCCTCCTTGCGGCTGACGGTTTTGTGATGTTTCATGGGACAACTGTGCTGATGGAAATAAGCTGGCGTCCCCTCAAAATGGCACCTTAATTGGCCTTAATTATTTCAATGAACTGCCTAACTTTGGCATTTCACAGCCCTGTCCTTCCCCAATCTACTCCAACTCTAGTGCGAGCCTTTCCCATCTGACAGGTAACCAGACCTGTCAGTCAAGTTGGCTTCTGGGTGGGGAATCTATTTTTAAAAACAAGCACACATTTTGTCTTATTCATTCATGGGACACGGGTGTTGTTGGCTAGGCCAGCATTTATTGCCCATGCCTAGTTGCCCTTGAGAAGATGGAGCTGCTTTCTTCTGTCCTAATGTCTTAATGTTTATAAGTAGGGAAAATCTGCTCTTCCACCTCTCCTGAACTTTGTTTCCCCTCCGTGCTCCAAAACCCACCCCAGTGAAGATTGGAGCCAATGTTTCCACTTGTGGGAATTCCAGGACTGGGGTCATAAAAATTTCCTTTATTCAAAGAGTGGTAAGAATGTGGAAATTGCTACCTGAGGGCACAGTTGAGACAGAGAGCATCAATACCTTTCAAAGGATGCTGAGTGAGTAAGTAAGGGAGAAGGGAATAAAATAATATGTTTATGTGGTTAGGTAGAGAAGGATTAAAGGAGGCTTGAATGGAGCGTAAATGCCAGCAGAGACCAGTTGGGCTGAAAGGCTTGTTTCTGTGCTGTACATCCTGAGGGGTAAAGTTTCTGGTCCCGCCTGCCACAGGAATCGTTGCAGGGGGGACAGACAATTTGACATTGAATTTTAAGTTTAAGTTAATTTATTATTGTCGCAAGTAGGCTTACATTAACACTACAATGAAGTTACTGTGAAAATTCCCCAGTCGCCACACTCCGGTGCCTGTTCGGGTACACTGAGGGAGAATTTAGCACGGCCAATGCGCCTAACCAGCACGTCTTTCAGACTGTGGGAGGAAACCGGAGCACCCGGAGGAAACCCATGCAGACACGGGGAGAACGTGCACACTCCACACAGACAGTGACCCAAGCCGGGAATCGAATCTGGGTCCCTGGCGCTGTGAGGCAGCAGTGCTAACCACTGTGCCACCGTGTAAAGGTGGGTTGAGCTTGGGCGAGAATTTCTGGTTTCGGGGTGGGTGAGGGGGTGACTAGAAAATCCCGGCCAATTTATTAAAAATGTCAAACTGGACATTTGGAAATTTAGCCTGTAAGATAAAAATAAAGTGATGCGGAGAGATTGGCCTTTGATTTGCGTGTAATGGGAGGCAGTAAGTTGGCAATCAACTGAAGAAAATCAGCAGGCAGTAAAACAGGGCAGAGATTCACTGCCACCCGCTTCCTGCCACTGTACTGGGACCAACATCATCCCCAATGAGCTTTAGTTCACAATTGCCGATGATAACACATTTAGAAACATTGTCAGTTAGTGTATAGGGTACCTAAGACACAATCTTGGTCAACATCTCAAACAAGAAGAAAACCTTTGCGAAATTAGGAAAGGCTAGAAAAAAAATATGGGCTGGAATTTTCTGGCCATTCACGCCAGGGGGATTCTCCAGTCCCGCTGCAGTGAGCGGAGATTTGGCTGAGCGCCAAATTCTCCGTCCTCGCTTGCAGTGGCGGCGGGACATGAAGGGCCGGAAGATTCCAGCCATGAAATCATTTCTTGCTAGGCTGAGTTGGATTTTTTAAAAAATGCTTTCAATTGTAATTTTATTTTAGCATCAATGAGCATTATTGTTAGATGGCAGCAGTCCTTCTCCTGGGCCTATTGAAATCGTCAAATAACTTCCAATTCTCTCCTGTTTGAGTCACACACTTATTGCAAACCTACTCTCAGCTATCAGAACCTAATGTGATACATTCAGAGACAATTTTAACAAACAGAATGAGCTGAATAAAATCCCTTGTGACGTTGCTATGGAAAAAGCAGCTCAGGCAATCCCCACATATACTTGGTGTGAGAGACATCTACAGGCTAGAGGAAGAAGCATCTGTTCGTCAAAGTACCAGTTCTCAACCCTGCACTCCATCGCAATGTTGGATAAATTCTGAATTTAAGGTTAATATTTGTAAGAAGAGTTATGTGAACAGGTTTTTTACATTTTGAGGATAACAGCTATATATAATTGACATTGTCTCCAAGACATAGACAAAACTAGAACCTTCCAGTCTCTGATCTGCATATTATGTGGAGCTTTGTGATTTAAATGGATTCACAAAATAATGATTAAAATCATTTTACATCCCAGAATAGGCTTGTTTGAGCTTCTAAGATAATTTGCCTGTTAAATGAGGGGAAGAATATTGCTTTTCATTTCGTTATCTGTGATACCCTGAACTATAAATGTCTCCCAAGCTGGAAAGATCCATTTGCAACAACACCGTCCGTCATGAAATATTCATTGGCACAACTTCCTTAAGCTATTTTTTATTAGATCTTTGCAGGTTGCAATATCACAAATTTCCAATTCAGAATGTTCTGGAAGACATCTAGCAAAAGAGCGGGACAATCCAGCAGTGCAGATAAAAGGGAGGAAATTCATGCAACATAATGAGAAAAGACAGGGAGAAGCATTACTGAGTTACAATCCAAATTTACTGTGTTGGACTGATGTTTCCAGTGAGCCCTTGGGAAGGTTTGACTTTCTATCGGAGTGAATTGGTCCTCTGGCACCTTGGGTTTATTTTATTAAGCAGATAAGCCCCCCCTCCGAATAATGTGTTCTGGTCTTTTTTCTGATTTTGAAGGGAATTACAGAATGTGTAACTGAACTGTCAGCTACTCAACTAGCAAAAAGCATGTGAATCCAACATCTTTTCTACTCGGCCCCCTTTGAATTTTATCTAGTATCGCAGAACTATACAGCTTTCCTGCACATGAAGAGGCCATTCAGTCCATCTCATCTGTGCCAGTTGAATAACTGGAACAATCCAGAACTCTTCCCATTGCCTTTTTCTTTCCCTAAAGGTGCATATCTTCCTCTGCTTTGAATATTTTGCCAAATTAAGCCAGGGTGGCACAATGGTTAGCACTGCTGCCTCACAGCGTCAGAGACCTGGGTTCAATTCCAGCCTTGGGTGACTGTCTATGCGGAGTTTGCATGTTCTCCCTGTGTCTGCATGGGTTCCCTCCGGGTGTTCCGGTTTCCTCCCAAACTCCAAAGATGTGCGGTTTAGGTGAACTGGCCATGCTAAATTGCCCCTTAGTGTCCAAAGATGTGCAAGTTAGGGGGATTACTGGGATAGGGTTTGGGGAAGGTGGTTTATTGGAGAGTCGGTGCAGACTCGCTGGGCTGAATGGCCTTTTTCTGCACTGTAAGGATTCTATGATTCGATGAAATTTCAGCAATCACGGCATTTAACCTGTTGCACATTAACATAGTTATTTATTTTGATTTGATTTGATTGATTATTGTCACATGTATTAGCATACAGAGAAAAGTATTGTTTCTTGCGAGCTATACAGACAAAGCATACCATTCATAGGGAAGGAAAGGAGAGAGTGCAGAATGCAGCATTACAGTCATAGCTAGGTTGTAGAGAAAGATCAACTGAATGCAAGGTAAGTCCATTCAAAAGTCTGATGGTACAAGGCAAGAAGCTGTCCTTGAGTCAGTTGGTAGTGTCCTCAGACTTCTGCATCTTTTTCCGATGGAAGAAGGTGGAAGAGAGTATGTCCAGGGTGTGTGGGATCCTTAATTATGCTGGCTGCTTTTCTGGGGCAGTAGGAAGTGTAGACAATGTCAATGGGTAAGAGGTTGGTTTGCATGATGGACTGGCTTTTGTTCATGACCCTTTGTAGTTTCTTGCGGTCTTGGACAGTGCAGGAGTCATACTGAGTTGTGATACAACCAGAAAGAATGCTTTCTATTCTATTCTATTTAACATTTGACTTAGCATTCACCACATCAGGAAATATCACCAATAGCTTGGTCAAAGAGAGGGGCATGTCATAAAGGAGGAGTGAGAGAAAGAGGAGATTCCAGAGCTTAGGGCTTAGCAGTGGAAGATATAGCCACCAATGGTAGCATGATTAATGAATGCAATGATCCGAATGCTCTGTGAAAAAGCAATTTATGTCCAAAAAGTCAAGAAATTCCACCTCGCTCTGTTCACCACTCTCTTAACCACCATTTAAAATTGGTATTGTCCCACATTTCTGCATGGCTTTAAAAATTCCAATTTGATCTCTCCGTCATCATCGTGGATTTAGGGCGGCACAGTGGCACAGTGGTTAGCACTGCTACCTCACTGTGCCAGGGACCCAGGTTCAATTCCGGCCCTGGGTGACAGTCTGTGTGGAGTTTGCACGTTCCCCCTGTGTCTGTGTGGGTTTCCTCCGGGTGTACCGGTTTCCTCCCGCAGTCCAAAGATGTGCCGGTTAGGTGGATTGGCCATGCTAAATTGTCCCTTTAGTGTCTCAAGATGTGTAGGCCAGCGGGATTAGCAAGTAAGTGGGGTTGGAGGGATAAGGCCTGGGTTGGATGCTGTGTCAGAGAGTCGGTGCAAACTTGATAGGCCAAATGTAGGGATTCTATGATTCTCTACAATCCTGTGTGAATAGCCTTTGTATCTCCAGTCTCTCCTTGTAACTGTAGTTTGCCATCCCTGGCATCCTTAAAAATGAGATAATTGAAGAAGAGTTCTGGTAATATAAGGGAAATTGGTTATGTTACACAACACACCCCCACCCCCATTAGTGTCAAATCATTTCCATGATGCACAATGCGGAGGGGTTGCGATGGCCTGAGAAATGCAGAATAATTGGATGCAACAAGGAATGGAAGCAAACACGAGATGGCTTGGAATTCGACCCCATACAAGTGTCAGAGTGGTAGAGATCCGGTGTTTTGTTTGATGGTTTGCCTTTCAGTCGCTCCTGTCATGTAATCAGAGGCTTGAAGCCAGAGCTCAGACTGACGAATTCACAAGTTCAGCCGCAGGGTAGGAGCTGCAAGCAGCCCTTTGTTGCAGCAATGTAGCAAAGGGAAAAATAACAAGAAAGGGATGTACGGACAACGACAGGGATGGCTGCAGAAAAGCAGCTAAAAGATTGAGAGGGAATAAAAGAAATCAGAACGGTGAGTTCTTATGGTCAGGATTGGACAGCCTCATCAAGGTGCGGTCTTCGCCCCCCCCCCCCCCCCCGATCCCCTGCCCCTCCCTCCCCTCCTCCCCCCACTCCTCCCCACCCTCCCCTTATCCCCCCACCGCCCTCCCCCCACCACCATCACCACCAGCAGGTCAATTAAATGATCATTTACTTCAGTGGGACAGTAATGTCCAGTCGGGTGGGAGGGAAAGCAAAATCCTGGTTGAGGCTATTGGAAAAGTATGGTACGTTTACACTGCAACTTTAATCTTGACTTCATTGTTATTCTAAAATTACAAGCTAAATCTGGTCCTGGTAAAAAGTGGGGCAGAATGTTTGGGCCCCACTGAGGTTGGAAATAGTGCTGGCCATTTTAGGGGAGTCATGTTCAGGGCCCAGCAGAACCCCCCCCTCCCCGAGGCAGGCAGGCTGCTGAGCTCTTTTAAGAGCACTGGCCTTATCCTTATCTGAGGAAAGATGTCCTGGCTATAGAGGGAGTACTGCAAAGGTTTACCGGGCTGATTACTGGGATGGCAGGTCTGTCATAGGAGGAGAGACTAAACTTAAAGTTAAAGTTAATTTATTAGTCACAAGTAAGGCTTACATTAACACTGCAATGAAGTTACTGTGAAATTCCCCAAGTCGCCACAGTCCGGCGCCTGTTCGGGTCAATGCACCGAATCAGCACGTCTTTCAGAGTGTGGGAGGAAACCAGCGCACCTGGAGGAAACCCACGCAGACACGGGGAGAGCATGCAAACTCCGCACAGAGAGAGTGACCCAAGCCGGGAATCGAATCTGGGTCCCTGGCGCTGTGCAGCAACAGTGCTAACCACTGTGCTACCGTGCTGCCCCTAAGTCGGTTAGGATTGTGTTCATTGGAGTTCAGAAGAGTGGGAGGGGATCTCAAAGAAACATACAAAATTCTAACAGGGTTAGACTGGGTAGATTCAGAAAGAATTGTCCGAATGGTGGGGGAGTGTAGAACTAGGGGTCATCGTTTGAGCGCACAGGGTAAACGTTTTGGAACTGAGGTGAGGAGAAATTTCTTCACCCAGAGAGTGGTGAATGTGTGGAATTCACCATCACAGAAAATAATTGAGACCAAAATATTGTGTGATTTCAAGAAGAAATTAGCTCTTGGGGCTGAAGGGATCAGGGGATATGGGGGGAAGGGTGGATCAGGATATTGAATTTGGTGATCAGCCATGATCATAATGATTGGTGAAGCAGATTTGAAGGGCTGAATGGCCTACTCCTGCTTCTATTTTCTCTGTTTAATCTCATCCCTGGCTTCGTTTTCCATTCCAAAATGAGCATTCAGCTTGTGATGTGAAATTCCCTGGAGGGGGAAACCTCAGGGTATTTGGGTCTGATGCTGCATGGTGAATGTTGTATAATCTATTGAGGCTTCACTAAAATGTTTGCCAAGTGCGGATGTTAGGATTTACACTGTACAAACATTTACATTTAACCTGCTTGGGGGCAAACAATCTGAGCTCCTTGTTTAATTCTAAGCAGGACTGTAAAAGGTGCATTTACAACCCCATCGGAACTCTCTATTTCCACCTCTATCTACAATCACACTCCTCTCCCTTTATCTCCTGCTTAAATCTACAGTGCATCGTTGTTATATTATTCCTAAAGAGTTAGAAACTAATTGAAAATGTACATTCAGGATACCAATCCGACTCTGATTGTTGTATGGAAGTTCGGTCCCATGGTTTTTCTGAGTCAAGGAGAAAGCAAATTTATTAATGACTAAATCTGAGAGAAATAGAAACCTCAACTGTTTTCATAGAAACCCTACAGTGCAGAAGGAGCACCCGGAGGAAACCCACGCAGACACGGGGAGAATGTGCAAACTCCACACAGACAATGACCCGAGGCCGAAATTGAACCCGGGTCACAGTGCCACCCGTTGAAATAAAAACATAACGTCACACACACACATATCAGAAATAAGGGAAGTTAAGAGTCCAGCACAAAAATCATTAAAAGATTGTGGGATTCTCCCAAAAGAAATTAAGTGGCCAACGGGTGGGAGAATGGAAGTTTCTCCCAAAATAAAACTAGGGAGTAAAATTGCTGACCTGTAAAGACTAAAGGCTGAGCAGGACATTGTGTGGCTATCTGGAAACAAGCGTGAGGAAGAGAAACTGCATTTAGCAGTGAAGGCATCCAAGAGGGAGATCTTGAACATTGGTCGGAATTCCCCAACCTTTCACGCTGGATGGATCTGGCGGTCCTGTCAATGAGAACAGAGATTCCAATGGATCGCCGACCCCGCCACGGGCCGGACGGGAAATTCCGGCCATCGGATCGGAACTCCAACAGCGCGCTTGCTTCGAACTGAAAAAAAAAACTTGCAATAAGAAAAGAGTGGCAGTGCTGGGTTCAAGACAGCAAGTTAGTGAAGTGCAGACGCAGCTAAGCACTACATCACAGTCAGGGAATGATTTACTGGCAGCCATTAACAAATTGCGAGGAAAGACTGGAGAGTTTGAAAGGGGAAATATGAGCTGCAGGAAGCCAAGCAGAGCAGGTACAGCAGGCAGCTTCACGGCGAGTGGAAGACAGCCACACAGAGTGGCTTCGAAGAGGAACATAAGTTGCAGAATCATAATGCAGAGCTTGAGGAGAAGCACTGCGAGGTCAAAGATTGACTGCAGTGCGCTGCCTTAGCTCAGAAGTAGATGCAGCATTTTACCACCAAAACAATCCCGCACATAATGAGAAAAAGCAAGATATAAAAGACTTTTAACGTTTATTCATGGAAGCCGATTGTCAATCTTCTTTACTTTTATAAAAGTATGACAATTTGAACAGTCATGTTGATCTCGTGGGTTTCCTCTGGGTGCTCTGGTTTCCTCCCACAGTCTGATAGACGTGCTGGTTAGGTGCATTGGCCATGTTAAATTCTCCCTCAGTGTACCCGAACAGGCGCCGGAGTGTGGCGACTAGGGGATTTTCACAGTAACTTCATTGCAGTGTTAATGTAAGCCTACTTGTGACACTAATAAATAAAATAAATAACCACTTTTTTAAAAAAGAAAGCAGGATATTGCATTGTTATATTATTCCTCAGGAGTTAGGAACTAATTGTTATGAGAATGTGTATCCAGGGTGCCACATTTACTGCTGCACTGCAGTCAGTTGCCGGGCAACAATGTATCAGTCCATCAGCCTCATGGAGACCTGTCAGAAATACACTGGATGTAGCTCCAGCATTTTCAATCTAAAAGTATAATTATTTCAAACTTCAGGGCAGATGAAGACATAATACACTGTGATCATCATCAACATCTCCATCGTCTATAGGTTCCATTACTCCTTTCACCAACCTCCCTAGGTGTACCCTGCATGAATCTTTCATCCCTCGGCCATCCATATCCCAGCCAACATTAATTCCTGTATCCCAACCGCCAACCTTTACCGGTGTGGCCTTCCTCAGTGCATCAAATTCAAAATGCTCATCCTTGTCTACATCTTTCCCTGGCCCCCGAGCCAGGAATCAAACCTGGGTCCCTGGCGCTGTGAGGCAGCAGTGCTGGCACAGTGGTTAGCACTGCTGCCTCACAGTGTCAGAGACTTGGGTTCGATTCCAAGCATGGGTCACTGTCTGTGTGAAGTTTGCACGTTCTCCCCGTGTCTGCGTGGGTTTCCTCCGGGTGCTCCAGTTTCCTCCCACAGTCCGAAAGACATGCTGGTTAGATGCATTGGCCACACTAAATTCTCCCTCAAGTGCACCCGAACTGGCACTGGAGTGTGGGGATTTTCACAGTAACTTCATTGCAGCGTTTATGTAAGCCTATGTGTGACAATAATAAATTAACTGTTAAACTTTAAAACTCAACAAGCTTTTCCAGGGTTAAGTGAAATCCTTGCTGCCCTGCTCATCCAACTTTAGTCTCCTTTCTATCCCCTGTACTGCCACCATTCTACTTCTGGCCCCAGAGCCTTAATTCCTCTTATTTTAAAGCAAAGACTGCGCAATCTAGAATCTGAAACAAAAACAGAAAATGCTGGAAAATCTCAGCAGGTCTGACAGCATCTGTGGGGAGAGAGTAAAGCCAATAGAGCTCTGAGCCCTGTCAAAGGGTCATCCAGGCTCAGAACGTTGGCTCTGTTCTCTCTCCACAGATGCTGTCAGACCTGCTGAGATTTTCCAGCACTTCCTGTTTTTCCTTCATTCCTTAGTTCCTCACTCTGGAAAAGCCCCTTAAATCCCAAAGTCTCAGGGCTGAATTTTCTGCCCCTTCATGCCCACCTTCCGCCCCCCTGCCGTGGCTGTTTCCACATTAACCTTGTATATGCCAGCCCCTTCCACTGCATCGTACAGCCCGAAGTCCAGCTTTGGGCATAATGTTGTGCTGAAGGTGCTATGTAAATGCATATTATTGTGTGAGTAATCATATGTAGAACTCTCTCCTGGGAAAATGAAGAGAGTTTCCAGCAAGGCAGGAAGTAAGTAATGTTAACTGGGTGCTACCTGGTACTAGATTCCATATCGCAGCAATCAGTCTCCTATATTGGATATATATTTTGGTGAAATAGAGAGAGAGGGACTTGCATTTAGAACAAGCAAAAATACAAAGGAAGCAGCAGCGAGCTGTTTGTGTTGTTTTTGTGTTTCGTTTCTCCTGCTACATTTGCATGCGTATGTCAAATAGAACAAAAATACAAAGAAACTTACAGAATTGAGTAACACCCATCGGAAAAATCTTGTTGGCACGTGAGAACCTTGTGAAACTACAGCATTACCTGGGACACCCTGTCCACAATTTGTCAGAATAATCATAGTTATAAGGCTTCATCGGAATGAGAAAAAAGAACAAAGAACAGCCTTTGGTTAGCTGTGTGACTGCTAACAGACACGTAGCCATGAGATTAGACAACAGTACAAGCAAATATTGTAACACATATAAGATGCATGCTCCTTTTTTAACTTTTTCATTCAAAGGATGCGGGCGTCGCTGGCGAGGCCAACATTCATTTCTCATCCCCAGTGGCCTTGAGAAGTGGAGCTGACCTGTTACTTTCGATCGCTGCAGCCCATGTGTTGTGGGTACATCCCCAGAGCTGCTGGCAAGGAAATCAGGATCTTGACACAGTGTCAGAGAAGGGACAACAATGTAGTTCCTTCACCATATAGATGGTGTGGGGTTTGGAGGGGAACTTGCAGATGGTGGTGTTTCCATGCATCTGTTATCCTTCTCCTTCTAGGTGGTTAAGCTCATGTGTTTGGTAGATGTTTTCGAAGGAGCCTTGGAGAGTTGTTGGTACACAGCGCTGGGGCGGGGGGGGGGGGGGGGGGGGGTGGGATAGGGATGCAGGGGGGGGTGGGTGGTGGAGCAAATGTTCAAAGTGGTGGATGGGGTGCCAATCAGATGTATTGCTTTGTCCTGGATGGAGTTAAGCATCTTGAGTGTTGCAGGTGCACTCACCCAGGAAGTGGAGAATATTCCATCACTTGAGATTTGTAGATGGTGGACAGACTTTGAGGAGTCAGGAGGTGAGTAACTCGCCTCAGAATTCCCAGTTTCTAACCCTCTCTTGTGTCCACAGTATTTCTCTGGCTAGTCCAGCTCAAATTCTGGTCGATGATTACTCCTAGGATGTTGATAGTGTGGATTCAGTGATGATATTTCTAACGAATGTCAAGGGGTGATGGTTAGATTCTCCCTTGTTGGAGATGGTCATTGCCTGGCACTTGTGTGGCATGAACATTGCCTGCCACTGGACATCCGAAGCCTGGTTATTGCCCAGGTTTGGACTTCAGTATCTGTGGAGTCTCGAATGTTGCTGAACATTGTTCAGGTGTCAACAAACATCCCCACTTCTGACTTTTATATAGAGGGGAGGTCATTGATGAAACTGTTGAAGGTGGTTGGGCCTAGGACACTTCCCTGAGGGATTCCTGAAGTGATAACCTGGGACTGAGATGAATGACATCAGCAACACAATTATATTTCATTGTGTCAGGTATGACTCCAACCACTTTTCCCCCAATTCCCCATTGACTTCAGTTTTATAATGCTCCTATCAGAATTCCTTTGTTTTGACCACAATGGCTGGGAAAGAAGAATGTTTTTTTTCCCCAAATGCCACTTGCAAGGTTGAAAACCTAATAATTTTGCCAAATTGGCAGCACAGTGGCACAATGGTTAGCACCGCTGTCTCACAGCGCCAGGGAACCGGGTTTGATTCCCGGCTTGGGTCACTGTCTGTGTGGAGTTTGCATGTTCTCCCCGTGTCTGCGTGGGTTTCCTCCCACATTCTGAAAGGCGTGCTGGTTAGGTGCGTTGACCTGAACAGACTCCGGAGTGTGGCGACTCGGGGAATTTCACAGTAACTTCATTGCAGTGTTAACGTAAGCCTTACTTGTGACACTAATAAATAAATAAAATATTTATTTTTCCAGATTTGTGCCTGGAATGTGGATGATGCTGACAATGCTGCTTTAATACCCTACTCCAGGAGAAGCTGGTGGGTGAGGGCTTCCTTGAGTTGTTACAGACTTTTGGACATTTGTGTTATCGTGATGGTGGTTAGGTGGAGCCATTGTGAGAATTCCAGTTTCATCAAGGAAAAAGGTGCCTTTTTCAAAACTCGATGGGTATACTTCATACTGCCACAAGGGGGTGGTAGTGCATCAGTAAATCTTACTTGAGTTCTGGCAAAAATCTTTTTCACATTTTAACTATTGCACACGCAAAGTAGAGGTCAGCCTTAGACACCGTAGCAATTGATGGTTGTACCCTAATCTCAAATGATGTTGAGTCCTGTACTGAAACTGATACCCTGTTATTCAGTGCACACCCAACTCATGACATTTAAGAACTCAATCTAGCGAAAGGAGTTTGTCTTGAACTAAGTTTCTTTGAGGGTGAAATATAGAATTGGGGATAGAAACATGTATCCAGTGGGCACTTACGTATATCAGAATTCAGATACCTCCAACTACCATATCTAAAACCAGACTTCTGCCAGTTATGCAGGTAAATAAATTTAAAGTTTAATTATTTGTGTCACAAGTAGGCTTACATTAACACTGCAATGAAGTTACTGTGAAAATCCCCTCATTGTCACACTCCGGCACCTGTTCAGCTACACCGAGGGAGAATTCAACATGGCCAATGCACCTAACCGGCACATCTTTCAGACTGTGGGAGGAAACCGGAGCACCCAGAGGAAACCCACACAGACACAGGGAGAACATGCAAACTCCACACGGACAGTGACCCAAGCAGGGAATTGAACCCAGATCCCTGGTGCTGTGAGGCAGCAGTGCTAACACTGTGTCACTGTGCGCCCCTGAGGAGTGTTTGAAGACTCTGGGCTGTACTTGATGGAGTTTAGAAGGATGAGGGGGGATCTCATTGAAACTTACAGAATACTGAAAGGCCTGGATAGAGTGGACGTGGGGAAGATGTTTCCATTAGTAGGAGGGACTAGGGTCTGAGGGCACAGCCTCCAAGTAAAGGGATGGCCCTTTAGTACTGAGATGAGGAGGAATTTCTTCAGCCAGAGGGTGGTGTATTTATGGAATTCATTGCCACAGGAGGCTGTGGAGGCCAGGTCATTGAGTGTATTTAAGACAGAGATAGATAGGTTCTTGACTGGTAAGGGATCAAAGGTTATGGGGAAAGGTGGGAGAATGGGGTTGAGAAACTTATCAGCCATAAGTGAATGGCAGAACAGACCCAATGGGCCGAATGGCCTAATTCTGTTCCTATATTTTATGGTCTTATGGATGGGTCAAGAGGAAATGGTGGCCGAGGATTGTGAGAGGAACAGTGGCAATCGAGAATGGGAGGTGAGGAGGCTGTCAGTGAAACAGCAACATCCTGTGATTGTGGGATTAGAGGGGTTGTTGGTGGTAATCTGTTAAAACCATACGTAGGCCAGACCTTCCTGAGTGTAAGCAGTCCTGGCTCTGACTCTGTCAGGGCAGCAGTTCTCAAAGTGTGGTTAGCGAGGGTCTTCGAGGTGGTCTGCGGGCTGGTCTAAAATTCACATCACCAATGCTGCTATCCAGTAAGAACAGCTCGAGAGGCTTTTGGCTCCACATTCGGCCTAAGCATCACTGACGCAGGACTGAAGTGGCTGCTGCTATTCCCGACAACCTACCACTGCGAGATCGGATTTCCAACACTTGTGAAGCTGTAAACGAGGAAGAGAAACCAGCTGGATGTGGGCCCAGCATGTAACTGGTGCTCTCCAACTTGAAACCAAGCATTACTTCACTGCACTACCTCACGCAGTGCCATTCTGGCCATTCATTCTGATGCATTTATTTGGCGATGCCAAGCTAAAGTGGGTGGGGGGTGGTACTAGTAAGTGGACCACATCGAAGTGGTCCGTGGATGAAAATGTTTGAGAACCACTGCCTCAGGGCAAAGCAGCCCTACAGTTGGCATGTGAAGCAGACGCATCCAATGCCCTGACACCTCTTTCACGCACAGTGACATTTTGACATTTGCCAACTCGGGCGAGCTTGTGCGTCTTGCCCGCCATATTGGCAGCACAGGAGGCTGTCCAGTGGCCACTTTCCCAGGCTGCCGATGCTCAACGTTCAGTGTTCAATGTCTGAAACTTAGCCCCACGATCTTTTAATCAGAAGAAAAAGAGATTGTTTTAAGAAATGCAAATTATTCAAATTGGAGCGCGACGGACCTGTGCCCGATGAGAGTTTCAGAAACTTGAAGCTTTAAGCTTCAAAATGGGGAGGTAGCGGCGCAGTGGCATTGTGTCTGGATTAGTAATCCAGAGACTCAGGTTAATTCCTGGGGACCCGGGATCGAGTCCCAGCATAGCAGATGGTAGAATTTACATTTTGGGGGCGGCACAGTGGCACAGTGGTTAGCACTGCTGCCTCACAGCGCCAAGGACCCGGGTTCAATTCCTGGCTTAGGTCACTGTCGGTGTGGAATTTGCACATTCTCCCCGTGTCTGCACGGGTTTCCTCCGGGTGCTCCAGTTCCCTCCCACAGTCCAGAGATGTGTGGGTTAGGTTGATTGGCCATGCTATATTGACCCTTAGTGTCAGGGGGATTAGCAGGGTAAATATGTGGACCTACAGGAATAGGGCCTGGGTGGGATTGTGGTCGGTGTAGACTCAATGGGCCGAATGGCCTCCTTCTGCACTGTAGGAACTCTATGATAATGTCGCAGATTAACATTTTAATTTAAAAATATCAGGTACAATCAGAGATATCAAGTAAATGGATTTGATCTTCCTGTTTATTATTTGACTGCTGGTGTTGAGCCTGGATGATTTTGATGATATTGGGCGACTCGCTTTAATTCAGCCCAGTGCATTTGCTGAACTTTAACCAGGTTGTTAAACAGTGCAGAAATGAGCATTGTAAACTCAAATCGCCATCTCTGATTTACAGCGTTCCGAATGTGTGCACATTAGCTGTAAAGCTGTCACATCGCTGAGATATTCCCCGGGCCTTCCGCCATTTTCACTTAATTTGCAAACAAGCTAAGTTGCTGTGTCAACAATTGAGTTCTGGCCTTCTGAGGCGGAACTGGACTGGGTCGCAATACACCCACTGGCCTCGGGCGCCCAAAGGTATGGTGTATAGTCGACTGCAAAGGGTAAGTCAGCAAGCACAAGGTTTAGCTTCCTTGGATGAAAGCCAGATTAAACACTGGCTCCTCAAACAGACAGCATTTTGCACATAAACATCTTGCCGGATTAAATCAGCGGAAGGATATTCTTCAGTGAATTAGTGGAAAACGTGGAGGTGCTACCGATGGGAGGAAGAGGGTCAGTGCCTTCAAATTTGGATATTCTTAATTGTTTTTTTCCAATCTTCTCGCACAGGTTTACACATTGGAGTCAGGAATCCACATTTTGTTCAGGTGATATTTGGTGAGGGTTGAGAGGATTTTAACTCTGACTGGAATTCAGTTGGGACTGGCACAAGCAGTTTGGGGCCTGGGCGGTTCGAACTCCAAGCCGTCAGTTACATCCTGTCACCCAGCTGCCTACCCTAGTCAGGCAAAAAGAGACAGCAGGCCTGGGGCCTGTGGGCCAACTGGTTAACATTGCAAGGTGGCTGACTGACAGACTGGCCGTTCAGTCAATGACCTCAAAAAAAATGGCTGGAATTCTCACAAAAGATTTCGAGTTTCGAATTCACGTGAAAACTGGAGTAATTCACGCTGGTTTTTTCCAGTGGGAGTTCAGAGAGGATTCTCCCAGACTCTGTGCACTGCAGAGGCCACCAGCGTGAATATCATTAAATTTCAGGGGACGGGGCCTATTCCCGCTGCAGAGGCTGAAATCCGCGAGTTGAGCGGGGCCACTGCGCACGCGCTGATCTGTCAGCGCCGAGATCGGCGCACGTGCAGTGGCCCCACACTGATTGCTTCCCGATTGCTGACCAGCCCCGCGATCCTCACAATGTCAGCTCTCCACCCCTCCCACCCCACATACAGCCCGATCGCTGCACTCCCCTGACCGTTCCTGGGCCTGGCCTCGAACCCCCCCCTCCACCACCGACAGTTACCTCCCCCCCCACAGTCCCAACCCCCCCCCCCCACAGCAGTGCCGACCCCCACCCGCAGTGTCGACCCCCCCCCCCACAGTGCTGATGCCCCCCCGCAGTGCCGCGCCCCCCACAGTGCCGAACCACCCCCGCAGTGCCGCCCCCGCCCCCCACAGTGCTGACGCCCCCCCCACAGTGCCGCCCCCCCCCCACAGTGCCGCCCCCTCCCCCCCCCCCCACAGTGTCGACCCCCTCACAGTGCCAACCCCCCCCGCAGTGCCGGCCCCTCCCCACCTCTGCAGTGCCGACCCCCCCCGGGAAGTGTCGACCCCCTTCCACAGTGCTGACCACCCCCACGCAGTGCCAAACCCTCCCCGCAGTCCTGGACCGCCCCCCCCCCACAGTGCTGACCTCCCCACAGTACTGACCACCCTCCTGCAGTGCCGACCCCCCCCCCAGAAGGCTGACCCCCCCACTCCCCCCCCGGGCTTACACTGCCCCTCCAGCCCACCCTGATTGCTGACCTGCCTCCTTCCCCCACCCTCCATATGCCTCTCCCCTTGGCGCTGCCTCATACCCAGTAGGAAGTGCTAATGTGCCCCCTGGGCATTGGCACTTTGCTCATTGGGCAGTGCCGGGGACCCAGGCTGGCACTGCCAAGGTGCCAATGCCCAGGGGGTAACACCCCCCCACCACCCGACCCTCTGGAAACCCAATTCCACCCCCCACCCCCCTTCACTCCAGCAGGGTCGGGCCACCAGCTCCCAGAAAGTTTGGCTACTGTGGTTGGGGGAGAGTGGCAGCAGGACCCCTCACCCCCACTGATAGACCCCTCCCCCATATGCCTGAAACCTGATTAGACGGATTCAGACATGAAATTCCAGGAAAGATGAGAATGGATTTGGGAAGGGACAAAATGTTTGAGAACTTTAGAAAGGAAAGTGAGATTGGAGATGGAGTAGTACTTTGCAACAATGGAGGGGGGGTCAAGCATTTTTCTTTGAGGAGAAAGGTGATGATGCAAAGAAAGAAAGAAGACCAAGTTGACAAGAGTATGTGATATCCAGTTCTGATGGTGTATCTCATTTAAGCTTAGGGCCAGTCTGGTTGCTCTTGTCCATATCCTACCCATTGATCTTTTTGGAGGCCAGATTGCGGATTCAGACCCAGACAAGCAATAAGGCCAGAAAATGTAAATATAACTGAGTGAAAAAAAGATTTAAAAGAAACTTGAGGAAGATCTGTAATGAAAGAGTAAAACTTTGACCCAATGGGCAAATATCTCACCTCCATCCAAGTTGTCTCCTGACAACTTGACAGAATGTCACCTCAGGCCTGAACTCATCTTGTTGTTAAAACAGCAAATGCTAGAAATACTTAGCAGGTCGGGCAAGGATTGCAGAGAGAGAGGAACAAAGCTGACTGGCTGAATTTTTCCTCTGTTAAAAATCTGTATGGAGTCATTTAGAATGGAAGTTTTGTTATCCGCTTGGCAGACCAGTAGGGTGGAATTTTCCCGTTTCACTCGCCACGGGAATCGTAGCGGGCGGGACACGGACCATACAAAGGTCCATTGACCTCGGGCAGGATTTTCCAGTCTTGGGGCGAGCCCGGCTGGAAAGTCCCACCCATAATCATTTGTTCATCCGTCAGAAGAAAGTAGGCCTAACCTGGGGCAACAGTCGTCGGAACTCTGCAAACAAGTCACTCATTTTGATTAAACTTAATGCTTACTTTAAAACTCACTTGGCTCAGAGATTTGTACCGGGATTTGTTTAATTCATAAAACATTTCCGTAAATCCTTTGCTGGATGGCCCCGTGAACAATGGTGTAACAAATTCCTCTCAAGGAACTGGAACATTTTGATGTTGGAAGTTGTAATTGGGTTATCGCATTATTTGATAAGGTGGATCCTTTCTCGAAATAATCTCTAATTAAACATCTTTCTTGTTCAGTTTAATCAAAAAATATAATAGATGATCCTCCCGGAATTTCATGCATATTATCATCTTCCCTAATTTAATTCTTCATTTGGTGGAATTAGATTCCAGCGGAAGTGGTATCGATATCAGTGAATAGAAAAAACACACACATTAAACACACAGAGTACATTTATGCTGCTAACCACAACTTGAACCCTGAGGAATAAGAATATTTAATTTTCAGATCTTTGGTGGTTTGAAAAAACAAATCCAACAACTTTTCAAGAATTGGCTGCAAGTGTTTGATTTTTTTGATTTGATTTATTATTTTCACATGTATTAGTATACAGTGAAAAGTATTGTTTCTTGCACGCTATACAAAGCATAGCGTTCCTCAAGAAGGAAAGGAGAGAGTGCAGAATGTAGTGTTACAGTCATAGCTAGAGTGTAGAGAAAGATCAACTTCATGCGAGATAGGTCCGTTCAAAAGTCTGATGGCAGCAGGGAAGAATCTGTTCTTGAGTCGGTTGGTATGTGACCTCAGATGTTTGTATCTTTTTCCTGACAGGAGAAGGTGGAAGAGAGAATGTCCAGGGTACGTGGGGTCCTTAATTATGCTGGCTGCTTTTCCAAGGCAGCGGGAAGTGTAGACAGAATGGATGGGAGGCTGGTTTGAGTGATGGATTGGGCTACATTCACGACCTTTTGTGGTTTTTTTGTGCCAAGAAATAAGCATGACTCTTTAGGGTGGCATGGTGGCACAGTGGTTAGCACTGCTGCCTCACAGTGCCAGAGGCCTGGGTTCAATTCCAGCCTCGGGTCACTGTCTGTGTGGAGTTTGCACATTCTCCACGTGTCTGCGTGCTTTTCCTCCGGGTACTCCGGTTTCCTTCCACAGTCCAAAGACGTGCAGGTTAGGTTGATTGGCCATGATAAATTGCCCCTTAGTGTCAGGGGGGGTTAGGAGGGTAAATATGTGGGGTTACAGGGATAGGACCTGGGTGGGATTGTTGTTGGTGCAGGCTTGATGGGCCGAATGTTCACCTTCTGCAGTGTAGGGGTTCTATGATTTTAACTATGATTCTGAAGCTTGTGAGATGGTTTTCTTACCTCGTTATCTTCACCTTTCATTCTGCTGCCAAGTCCGCATTGCTTGATGTGCTTACTCATTGGGACCAGAGGATAAATATCATTGCTGAAAATGAGATTAATGAGAAGTAACCAATAACCTTTCCTTACATTTACTATGGGTGGGATTTTCCGGCAGTGCTCATCCCAAGTCTGGAGAATCCCACCCGAGGTCAACAGACCTTTGTATGTTCCGTCTCCTGCCTGCTTCGATTCCCATAGTGGGCAGGATGGGAAAATTCCACCTGAAGACTCAGTTTATCTCACTTGTTGCCACAGGAAACTCCCGAGTACAAACCTTGATGTTTCAATTGACTGATATATTTTGTGGATAACATATGCAATGCTATAAGGAGGTTGTGCAGGTGTAAGTAACGGGTAATGATCAGGTGCCACCTCATTGCCCCGACTTTAATGAAATGCACAACGTAGAATATTAGATTCAGGAACAGTTCAGATTCGTTGGAAAATTTCAACAGATCTGACAGCATCTGTGGTGAGGGAATAAAGCTAATGTTTCCAATGGGTATGTCTCGGAGGTACCTATAATCCTGGGCGGATTCAAAATATGAAGGGTGGAACATTAATTGGAATCCATGTGGGCTAAGTCAAAGCTTGGGACAATCACTAAGGAAGGAGATGTGAAAGCAAGTTTTGGTAAACATCTTATTAAACACGTGGTAAAAAATACTAAGTAATGAAGGTGAAAGAGACAAACAGAAATCCTGTCAGAAAGAAGAACCGAATTTTTTCAAGATAGGCATTCCTGGAAAATAAGTGGCAGTGAACTAAGCACTAACATAAATAAATAAAATAGCATTGATGCTGTAGATCTGAAATAAAACAAAAAATATTGGAAAAATGTTGAGTTCTGAAGAAGAGTCATATAGACTCTAAATGTTCCTCTCTCCACCTGACAGACCTGCTAAATTTTTCCAGCACTTTCTATTTTTATTTCAGATCTCGAGCATTCACTTTTTGCTTTTATTAAAGAATGGGTACTTTCTCATGAACATACCAACACAATTGAGATACGTCTCACAACCCTGTGTATCACACTTCAGGCACATATGTAGCATTACCAGAACAGTTACAAAATATCTCCCAGCTTTCCAACAGGCTCACTTCTCCCCACCTTGATATATCAAAACTCCTAGTGTCATTCAAAAATTGTTCCACTCAGCTCTGGTTTTCTGGAACAAATTTTCACTAGCAAGGCCTGTCTTGGTGACTTCCTGTTCCTTGGATCTCTAAGAGTCCCAACTGTTCTCTTCCTTTCAAACAGAAAACCAATTCTTACCAGCATCCTGCTTGGTTGTTAACACAAGAATAGTCCTTCTCTACTTTTCCACAACGGCATCTTCTTTGTCTCTCTGCCCCAAAAATAGCATTAAAATTATCCTTGTTCTGAGAGACACTGTATATGAAAGTTGTTATGGCTGTCACCTGACATTACAAGAGGTTTCTGTTTGAGTTTCACTCCCTCATGACAGCCAGATCATATGGGCATGCCTCCGAGCAGATGTTTATTATTTCCCACCTTAAGTTAAATGGGACATTTAAAACGTGACTGCCATCCAAAGCTCAGCATGCATGATAATTCGCTATTCAATTCACTTTTTGTTTTCTCTGCCTTTTGGCTAAGATCAAGTGCAGTATGAAGAGGATGCTGCGCTTGGTTGCGGTCATTAGGTTACATTTAAGCTTCATTTTCATATGAAGCAATTTTTAAAAGCGGCATCTCGGCCTTTTGGCTAAGATGCAAATGAGATCAAGCCTTGGAGGAGGTGAGTCTGCACCTACTCCAATCAGCTTGGCTCACGTAGATCAGGCCAAAGACAGGTGTGGAGGCCCTGTCTTGTCAGCTTGGATCAGAAATGTCTCAACTTGTTGAGACTCTGAATTGGACTTGATTTGATTGAATTGGAAAAGTATTTTAAAAATAGCTGCACTTCAAGGTTTTAAACATAAAATGACCTCACGGTGTGATTCTCAATATGCTCACTAAAGACAAGACAGACTTTATGAAGGCGTGAGAGAAATCTAGTAATTAAAATGAATTAACTGATGGTGTTTCCCCTTTTGTATAATCCAGCACATCACTAAAAGTCTCACCTGGATCTCAAGGGTAGGATAAACAGTCTGGAAGATACAGGCATTTGGGATCTACTGTGATATGTTATATGAGAATAAAGTAATTTAGAGCTAGGATTCTAGGAAAGAACCAAAAATATTAAGAGGAATATCCTTTGCTGAATATCATAAGCTGGTCACATTTATAGGTAAACTATAACTATAGCAGATTTATGTATTTTATACCCAGCCTGGAACTGCAGTGCATCAATATTGTTTTCATATTATTATCTGCTCAGATCTTATTTTATCTTTTCAGCAGAAAAGCCAGTTTTAGTAAATCAATATTTGTTTAACTATTTTACTTTTTTATAAAGCAAGGAGCCAATATACTGATAATTCCAGGATATAAATAAAGCAAACATTCTTGACCTGAATTGCAGAAAGAACAATTAACAGCAGTGACCTGCAAGAACAAAACAGCCAAAGCCAGTATTTTGCCACAAGCACACATCTCTGAAATGAAACAGCGCAGATTAACCTTTGTGGTTATTGACTGTCTTCAGAAACTGGTCTATTCCTTCACTGCTAAATGTGATTGTGACGTCCAGTTCAAACCGTAAAGAACAGCACTTGCCCCGAGCATGTTTTTTGAAGCATTGTTGTTCATTAGAGCAACAGCTGTAAAAGATAAAGGGTGGTGTTACCCTTTTAGGGAATTGTAACAAGAGGCTCAATCCACAGGAGCGCCCTGCCCAGATGCATTGAGCTGCCATGTTGGCAGTCTTGCTGGTTTCCACCACAGATGTTAGATCCAGTGGGGCTTTCTTCAATACGGTTCATGTCCTTTTGTCTCCACTTTAACAAGAAGCATACCGCATCATTTCCAACCACAAGAAAGTTCATCTTGTGTTTGTTTTTCGAATTTTTGAACAGACCAGTGGCCAGGTTATATTGGACATGTGAGGCAGTTTGGTTCTGCATTCACACAAGCCACTGTGTGGCAATTAGCTCCTATCTAATTGCGCAGAGTGCAATTAGATTAGACGTAGCTTCACACCATAAGGCTCATCTTAACTCCATTCCAGTGCAAAGTAAAGATTGAAGCATTTGCTGGCAATGTAATGAAACAACTTGGAATTTCTTCAACTTGATTTAAAGGTGTATATTGCCCCCGGTTCATTGGTGTTACTTTCGAAGAAGTCTATTTGTAGGAAGCATGAAGAACATAAGAACTAGGAGCAGGAGTAGGCCATCTGGCCCCTCGAGCCTGTTCCGCCATTCAATAAGATCATGGCTGATCTTTTCGTGGACTCAGCTCCACTTACCCGCCCTCTCACCATAACCATTAATTCCTTTACTGTTCAAAAATTTATCTATCCTTGCCTTAAAAACACTCAATGAGGTAGCCTCAACTGCTTCACTGGGCAGGGAATTCCACAGATTCACAACCCTTTGTGAAGAAGTTCCTCCTCAACTCAGTCCTAAATCTGTTCCCCCTTATTTTGAGACCAGGCCCCCTAGTTCTAGTTTCACCCGCCAGTGGAAACTACCTCCCTGCTTCTACCTTATATATTCGCTTCATAATCTTATATATTTCTATAAGATCTCCCTCATTCTTCTGAATTACAATGAGTATAGCCCCAGTCTACTCAGTCTCTCCTCATAAGCCAACCCTCTCACTCCGGAATCAACCTAGTGAATCTCCTCTGCACCCCCTCCAGTGTCAGTATATCCTTTCTCAAGTAAGGAGACCAAAACTGTACATAGTCCTCCAGCTGTGGCCTCACCAGCACCTTATACAGCTGCAACATAACCTCGCTGTTTTTAAACTCCGTCCTTCTAGCATTTGCCTTCTTAATTACCTGCTGCACCTGCAAACCAACTCCTTGTGATTCTTGCACAAGGACACCCAGGTCCTTCTGCACAGCATCATGGTGCAATTTTTAACATTTTTATACTCAAGTAACTTGAATCTTTTCAATGTTAGTGGAGATCCAATAACCTGTTAACTCAAGGTTTTCTCTGCGTTCTTCTTCGGAACCCAGGCATCAGGGTCAGCTGGGGGTCAGAGGTCCACATTGTGCGGCAAAAGGTCACTCATTGTGATTTTTCTCAGACTGGCCAGTTAATGCTTTGGGGTCCATCAGAGGCCTTCCAGAAAGCAGCAACAGGATACCATGGCAGGTAAGTGAAAGAGAGACAGAGAGAGAAAGAGGGCACCCCAACATGGAAATGCCCTCTCCCCAACTTTTGAGAATTTGAATTAAAAAATAGATTTGGCAGCCAGACCAGCACCGTGGTTGCTTGTTTCTTTCTTTGGGCTGTTCTTACATTCTGACCTCGAAATTCATATCCACAGAGGATGTTCAGAGACCAATTCTCCGACCGCAGCTTCAAGGCAAGCAATGTGTCAGGTGTCTGAAGACCCAACAACCTGTAAACTCAGGGTTTTCCCTGCGGGTTTCCCCACAAGCAGGCTTCGATTAACAATTAATTGCAGGCATCTCTGAAGGGTTTGTGAGGAAAGTCTGTCACTTGCTGCAGCCACAGCTTCATGTACGAGCAGGGCAAGGATCACATTGCCTGAGGCTATCGAAGTGACTGGCCCTGAATTTCAATGTACCTGCCAATGTACCTGGAGGGGGTGCAGAGGAGATTCGCTAGGTTGTACCTGCCAATCTGCTGCCGGACATAACTGACATCGGAGGTCGCTGTCTACACGGAGACATCGCCTTTCTGCTGACCATGGGGGGATAGGTGGACTGAGAAGGATTATTTGCCAGGATTACAGGCACCCCCCAGGGTGACATCAACTATATGTTGCTTTTTGCACATGTCTACACTGCCATGGATCTAAACCAAAAGAGATTCCACTCCCTCAGTGTGCAGCTCGTGTGTCGTCCGAATGCATAAATAAAAGCCAACAGAAAATATGCTTTCCAGTTCCCGTATGTAAAATAAATCATGCCACCGTGAATACAGTAATAAATTAATCGCTCTTGTGCATTCCTTTAGTGCCTCGGGTCCTACTTCAACCAATGGCTACAAAATGGGTGGTGGAAAGCTGTTGGCTTTTAGTGGAAAATTGTCTAAACGGTCTTGGGGAGGGAAAAGAATCTCAAACAGTTCCAGAAGGCCGGGTTGCACCAATCTATTAACCTTACTTCTCATTTCCATGCATTCACACACATGCACACTCACCCTGAAATAGGTTCTTTTACTTCTCCCTTACTCTGATCTTATCTAATAACTTACTATTGCCTACTCTAGTTCTATCATGCTCTCTAAATATTCTATTTACCATGATACTACTCTCTGATATATCCTCCTTATCAGTTAATAATTCCCAACTTTGCACTGCTGCTTTTTCTCCGCTCCACTCAACTTTCTCTCAAGTTCCCGTCCAATGTCAAACCTATTTCTTGCAGGAATTTGAAGACTGCTCTCATTGGATGGTCATAGAATCATCAAATCCCCACAGTGCAGAAGAGGCCATCTGGCCCATCAGGTCCACACCAACTCTCTGACAGAGAAACTTACCCAGGTCCTCTCCCCCGCCCTATCCTCATAACCCCACGCATTTTCCATAGCTAATCCACCTAACCTACACATCTTGGGACACTAAAGGGCAATTTAGCATCGCCAATCCACTTAACCTGCACATCGTTGGATTGTGGGAGGAAACTGGAGCACCCGGAGAAAACCCACACAGACACGGGGAGAACTCGCAAACTTCACACAGACGGACACCCAAGGCCGGAATTGAATCCGGGTCCCTGGAGCCGTGAAGTAGCAGCACTAACCACTGTGCCACCGTGCCACCCTAACGTTCTTTCCTTGATGAACCATGTGAGAGAATGTCATCCATTGGGAATATTGTTCCTTCCATGCCTTCCAGGGTCTGACTCATCGTTTTGGAATATCTCAGGTATAGAAGCAATTCCAAATGGTAATCTGTTAAAATGATAACGACCAAACCGGATGATAATAGTGGATAGTAATCTGGATTCTTTGTCCAGATACAACTGTCAAAAGTTTCTGTTAGCCTTTTGCCCCAATGGCGAGACTTACACCCACTGATGCCATCGGGTGGCTCTTGCGCTCTTCTGATTTGTTTGAGTTACGTCTACGCAAATTCTAATAGAAGCATAATGCTTTGCTATAGTGATCAACCCAGAACACAACTTCGTCAATGTGACTACTGGAGAGACAACTCCTTGTTGGAACATGCGTTCAATCTATCTCTGGACTCTGTCTAAGAGTGGGTGAGTGACCACCCTCATTGTGAAGAGATATATAGGCTTAGCATTCCCCTAGGGGGATATGTAATATTCTGTTTCCAGCTTTCCAATGCTTGAAAATAGGGATGGAAATTCCTTTCTGAATACAGGGGTCACGAGAAGGCCCTGGCAGGTAGGATTAAGGAGAACCATAAGGCGTTCTATAAATATGTGAAGAGTAAAAGGATGAGACGTGATGGAATAGGGCCTATAAAAGGTGAAGGCAGGAAAGTCTATACGGAACCAGTAGAAATGGCAGAGGTGCTCAATGAGTATTTTGCTTCGGTTTTCACAGAGGAGAAGGACCTGGGTGGATGTACTGCGGGCGTGCGGTAGACTGAAAGGATTGAGTATGTGGACTTTAAGAAAGAGGTTGTGCTGGAATCTTTGAATGGCATCAAGATAGATAAGTCGCCGGGTCCGGATGGGATGTACCCCAGGTTACTGTGGGAGGCGAGGGAAGAGATTGCAGAGCCTCTGGCAATTATCTTTGCGCCGTCGATGGAGACGGGAGAGGTGCCGGAGGATTGCGGATGTGGTTCCTATTTTCAAGAAGGAGAATAGGGATAGCCCAGGTAATTACCGACCGGTGAGTCTAACCTCAGTGGTTGGTAAACTGATGGAGAAGATCCTGAGGGACAGGATATATGAGCATTTAGAGAGGTTTAGTATGCTCAAGAATACTCAGCATGGCTTTGTCAAGGGCAGATCGTGCCTTACGAGCCTGGTGGAGTTCTTCGAAAATGTGACTAAACACATTGACGAAGGGAAGGCGGTAGATGTGGTTTATATGGATTTTAGCAAGGCGTTCAATAAGTTCCCGCATGCAAGGCTTCTAGAAAAAGTGAGAGGGCATGGGATCCAAGGGGCTGCTGCCCGGTGGATCCAGAACTGGCTTGCCCAAAGGAGGCAGAGAGTGGGTATAGATGGGTCTTTTTCTAAATGGAGGTCGGTCACCAGAGGTGTGCCCCAGGGATCTGTTCTGGGATCCTTGCTGTTTGTCATTTTCATAAATGACCTGGATGAGGAAGCGGAGGGATGGGTTGGTAAGTTTGCCGACGACATGAAGGTTGGTGGGGTTGTGGATAGTCTGGAGGGATGTCAGAAGTTACAGAGGGACATAGATAGGATGCAAGACTGGGCGGACAAGTGGCAGATGGACTTCAACCCAGATAAATGCGTCGTGGTCCATTTTGGTAGGTCAAATGGGATGAAGGAGTACAATATAAAGGGAAAGACTCTTAGTACTGTAGAGTATCCGAAGGACCTTGGGGTCCGGGTCCATAGGACTCTGAAATCGGCCCCGCAGGTGGAGGAGGCGGTTAAGAAGACGTATGGTGTGCTGGCCTTTATCAATCGAGGGATTGAGTTTAGGAGTCCGGGGATAATGATGCAGCTATATAAGACCCTCGTCAGACCCCACTTGGAGTACTGTGCTCAGTTCTGGTTGCCTCACTATAGGAAGGATGTGGAAAAGATTGAAAGGGTGCAGAGGAGATTTACAAGGATGTTGCCTGGATTGAGTGGCATGCCTTATGAGGATAGGCTGAGGGAGCTCGGTCTTTTCTCCTTGGAGAGATGAAGGATGAGAGGAGACCTAATAGAGGTGTATAAGATGTCGAGAGGTATAGATCGGGTGGACTCTCAGAGGCTTTTTCCCAGGGTGGAAATGTCTGCTACGAGAGGACACAGGTTTAAGGTGCTGGGGGGTAGGTACAGGGGAGATGTTAGGGGTACGTTTTTCGCACAGAGGGTGGTGGGCGAGTGGAATCGGCTGCCGTCAGTGGTGGTGGAGGCGAACTCAATAGGGTCTTTTAAGAGACTCCTGGATGAGTACATGGAGCGTAATAGGATGGAGGATTATAGGTTGGTCTAGAAGGTAGGGATGTGTTCGGCACAACTTGTGGGCCAAAGGGCCTGTTTGTGCTGTAGTTTTTCTATGTTTCTGTGTTTCTATTACTGGACTGCTCATCAGTAATTTCATCAACCTTATAAATTAGCTTCGACTGCAAGCATGCATTTCAGCTCAACAATGATAAATCTTGGTTCTGTATAACATTCCAGTTCAATCATTTATTTATCTTCCTATCTTAATCTTGCCATATGTTAGCCTATTAGCTGTGCTGCAGTCCCTCCTGCACCATGTAACTGGATTGTGGAAGGATGCAATGTGATTTTTTTTAAGCTATTTTACTTCATCGGATAATGCTGAAACATTGCAGCTGCTTAAATTCTGTGTGGTCATCAACTTCTAATTTAATGCTGCAATAATGATTTTCTGTTTCGATAAGTTCTCAGAAGGAGATCATTTGTTTCTTGTAGTGACACTTCCGCCTCTTAGATTTTACTTGGTTTCATTGTTACCTCTTCCTTCCTGAGCTGTGCGAACTTTGGATCAGTGAGTATTTTTAAACTGTCGTTTTTTCTAATCCTTCGTGGGACGTGGGCATCACTGGCTAGTCAGCACTTATTGCTCATCCCTAGTTGCTGTTGGAGGGCAGTTGAAAGTCAACCACATTGCAGTGGATCTGGAATAACATGTAGGCCAGACCGGGTAAGGACAGCAGATTTCCTTTCCTAAAGGATATTAGTGAACCAGATGGCTTCTTCTGGCAATTATTTCAGAGTCATCATTAGATTCTTAATTCCAGATATTTTTTATTGAATTCAAATTCCACCATCTACCATGACGGGATTCGAACCTGGGTCCCCAGAATATTAACTGAGTTTTTGGATTAATAGTTTAGCGATAAGACCACAAGGCCATCACCTCCCCTAACCTCCACAGTTACGATACTCAGCTCCCCCTGCTGGACATTCTTCTCACTTGTGTCGGGATTTCCACCCTCACACACAAGTAGCATCTCAAGATGGCAGCTGATGTGCTTTTTCACAATATTATGGGCTTTTGCATCATTATCCTTTCTCGTTTTTGTCCAACATGTTGAATTGCATCACTCGTTATTTTCCAAGGGATATCACGGGGGCGATTCTCCCAAAAGTGCTGAATTGGCGGGAAAACTGTTCTAAGTCCTGACTGTTTTGTCAGTTCAACTTCTCACCTGAATCTCTGCATTCTGTGCAGTGCAGAGGTCCCAGTCGTGAATCTCATTAAAAACCCGGGGAGGGGGCGGGGCCTATTCTCGCCGAGTTTGACAGTTCTGGAACTCTGGGCATGCGCAGTGGCCCCGATCTGTCAGACTCTCCATTTGCTGGCTAGCTCAATTGCTGGCCAGGCCGGGACCCCCGCAATGCTGCCCCTCCAGTGCCCCCCACAGCCTGATCGTGGCCCCTACAACAATTCCCGAGCCAGCCACAACTTGCCCCCCATCCCGGAGTGCCCCGATGCACAGCTCACCTGCCCCCCCAGCAGTGGCAATTCCCCCCCTCACCCCCACCCACATTACTCCGGCAAACACCCCGCCGCTGACACCTCCTCTTCCCCGGGGTCAGACCCCTCCTGGAGACAGGCCCCCCGCAGCAGACCAATCCCCCCAGCCAACCCCAATCGCTGCCCTCCCTCCATCCCTGACCGATCCTGTCTGCAGAGTGGCAGTGGGACCCCTCACCCCACCCACAATAGGCCCCGTTCCCTTGGCACTGCCCGATGCCCGATGGGCAGTGCCAAGGTGCCCCCTGGGCATTGACACTTTGCCCCTTGGGTAGTGCTGCGTGCACAGGCTGGCACTGCCAGGGTGCCCATGCCCATGGAGCACCACCCCCCTGCCGCCCAACCCCCTGGGGGGGCTCCGATTGCCACTCCCTTCATTCCGGTGGGGTCTCCCGCTAGCTCCCAAAATGTGGGGAGCTACTCTCAACCCCGCTGGAATGACGTACTCCTGGCGGGGAGGGAGATTCAATCGGGACCTGAAAGGTCCCGATAATGAACTAATAAACATATTTAAAACATATTTTTAAAATATTCAAATTACTTACCTGCCCGCCGGTTTCCAGCGTGGTCTGACCGGCAACTGTTCGCCGGCTCTGGGAGATGTGCATGTGTTCCCGATGCATGTGCAAATCCCCGTTCAAGACTGGCGACGCGCATCTCCCACCGCAACCTGACAGAAAAGTTGCGGGTCACGATGGGAGAATCACGGCCCACATGTCTCACAAACAACTGTTCTGCTTACCTTCTGCACTCAGATATATCATGCTCTTTGTACTGTCTTTATGAGCTAAATCTTCCCTTGTTTTCAAAAGGTCAAATAAAATCACATCTAAGACCCCAACTGCTATATAATCATGTATTAATTCATCTTTGAGGATTCCATAATTGCAATCTATGAGTCTGCACAAAAATTAACCCATTGGTTCAACTGGCTTGTGCCTCCTCTTATTAAATTTGCTCTCTCAATCATCAAATTTTTTTGAACGCTTGGGTATAAATCAAATGCCTGGAGGACTTCCACATATGAGATTGAAGCTTCATCCATGACCTGTTTTCCAATAACAGCATCTTCAATGGCTCCTATTGAATAGAGAAATACAGACTCAAATAAAGCTCGGCACATTTCAGATAAAGCTCGGCATTTTTCAGATAAAGCTGAAAGGTAGGGCAGTTGATGTCATATACATGGATTTTAGTAAGGCGTTTGATAAGGTCCCCCATGGTCGGCTTATGATGAAAGTGAGGAGGTGTGGGATAGAGGGAAAGTTGGCCGATTGGATAGGTAACTGGCTGTCTGATCGAAGACAGAGGGTGGTGGTCGATGGAAAATTTTCGGATTGGAGGCAGGTTGCTAGCGGAGTGCCGCAGGGATCAGTGCTTGGTCCTCTGCTCTTTGGGATTTTTATTAATGACTTAGAGGAGGGGGCTGAAGGGTGGATCAGTAAATTTGCTGATGACACCAAGATTGGTGGAGTAGTGGATGAGGTGGAGGGCTGTTGTAGGCTGCAAAGAGACATAGATAGGATGCAAAGCTGGGCTGAAAAATGGCAAATGGAGTTTAACCCTGATAAATGTGAGGTGATTCATTTTGGTAGGACTAATTTAAATGTGGATTACAGGGTCAAAGGTAGGGTTCTGAAGACTGTGGAGGAACAGAGAGATCTTGGGGTTCATATCCACAGATCTCTAAAGGTTGCCACTCAAGTGGATAGAGCTGTGAAGAAGGCCTATAGTGCGTTAGCTTTTATTAACAGGGGGTTGGAGTTTGAGAGCCATGGGGTTATGCTGCAACTGTACAGGACCTTGGTGAGACCACATTTGGAGTATTGTGTGCAGTTCTGGTCACCTCACTATGGGAAGGATGTGGAAGCGCTGGAAAGAGTGCAGAGGAGATTTACCAGGATGCTGCCTGGTTTGGAGGGTAGGTCTTATGAGGAAAGGTTGCGGGAGCTAGGGCTGTTCTCTCTGGAGCGGAGGAGGCTGAGGGGAGATTTAATAGAGGTTTATAAAATGATGAAGGGGATAGATAGAGTGAACGTTCAAAGACTATTTCCTCGGGTGGATGGAGCTATTACAAGGGGGCATAACTATAGGGTTCATGGTGGGAGATACAGGAAGGATATCAGAGGTAGGTTCTTTACGCAGAGAGTGGTTGGGGTGTGGGATGGACTGCCTGCAGTGATAGTGGAGTCAGACACTTTAGGAACATTTAAGCGGTTATTGGATAGGCACATGGAGCACACCAGGATGATAGGGAGTGGGATAGCTTGATCTTGGTTTCAGATAAAGCTCGGCACAACATTGTGGGCCGAAGGGCCTGTTCTGTGCTGTACTGTTCTATGTTTCTATGTTATGTTTCTATAAGCTCGGCACAACATCGTGGGCCGAAGGGCCTGTTCTGTGCTGTACTGTTCTATGTTCTATGTTCTAGTAACCTGATCCCTTTGGCTCTTTCTTTATGCAAACCTGAAGCTGTTCAATATTTGGAAAAATCTCTTCTTCCAATTGTCTCAGCCTATTGCCAGCCTGCAGTACTTCGAATGTTTCTGGGAGTGGCAACGCATTCTCCATGCTTACCCTAAGCTTCAGTAGCTTGGCTTGTAGATTGTGATCTGTAATCATGTTGTCTGAACTCTGGGTCTAATTGTCCGCTTACACCTGCAGTACCCATAATTTTCCATTCTCAGGCAAGTCTTCAAATCATTCTTCTTGTCCCTTTTCCAAGGAATGATAGGTCTTTCAGGTCTGCAATCTTTACTAGGAGATTTTTTTGGTCTTTACACTCTGTCTGCTGCCATCATGTTTTATCTTGAGTTTGAGGTCCCGATGGTATTTCTAAGATGGATACAACAGATTGCTATTCATAAGAAACAATGTTGTTTATTTACAACTCTGTAAACATTTCAGTACTCTGTGCAAGTTTGTATTTCTGTTTCCACCAGATCTCAGTCCCTTAGTCATGTGACATTGCATCGGAGTTACATTAGGAATTACACCAGTAGCGGCTGCTCCTGATGTTAACCCTTTACCGCTCAGTTATGGATGGACTGAGGAAGATGGGTCAGTGAGAAAGGGGCAGTTGGTAGCAAGAAAATACTTCACTATAATTGTTCAATAGGCTGAAGAATAAAGATATATATTGAAATGTATAAAAAATGACAGTGCCTTAAGCATTAATCATAGAATGCAGAAGGAGGCCATTCAGCCCATCCAGTCTACACCAACCACAATCCCACCCAGGCCCTATCTCCATAACCCCATGCATTTACCCTAGCTAGTCCACGTGACACTAAGGGGCAATTTAGCATGGCCAATCCACCTAACCCGCACATCTTTGGACTGTGGGAGGAAACCGGAGCACCCGGAGGAAACCCACGCAGACACGGTGAGAATGTGCAAACTCCACACAGACAGTGCCCCAAGCCGGGAATCAAACCCGGGTCCCTGGCACTGTGAGGCAGCAGTGCTAACTACTGTGCCACCGTGCCACCCTTAAATGATCTATTACTGGAATGTTTGCACTTCTGATGAGCATAGTAATTGGTCCTGTTCATTAATGGAACCCAACAGCAAACCCTGCCCCCTCCCCTAGTTAAATCAGTTATTAAACACCTATTAAAAATTGGACATGAATATCAATAGTCGCTTCCACTTCATAATATAATTAATTGAGCTCAAAGTTGGAAATGATCAATAAGTCTACAAAATTTTTATTTTATTAGATCCTACCTGTTGTTTAATTTGTGCAGTATTGATTAGTCTGGCTTCATAAATAAAATGAGAACATTTCCACTGTTAAAAGTGCAATTAACTTAATCCATTCAGTCCTCTATTAAAAAGGAGTGTTAATTGTCACGGTGCCATGGATGCTACAACTCAATTGCTAAATATATGTGAATGAGATGCCATTGGTTTATCATCATTCATGAGTATGTGGTACAGTTTTTGCTCCTAACTCATGCTAGGGAATGAATACACTAATGCCAGCAGTGTTCCAGTCTCTCGCCATGGTGATGTTTCATCACACATGAACCTAGAGAGAGTGAGTTAAATTATCCATAAGACCATAAGATATAGGAGCAGAATTAGGCCATTCAGCCCATCAAGTCTCCTCTGCCATTCGATCATGGCTGATAAGTTTCTCAACCCCATTCTCCCGCCTTTTCCCCGTAATCTTTGATCCCCTTACCAATCAAGAACCTATCTATCTCTGTGTTAAATACATTCAATGACTTGGTCTCCACTGCCTTTTATGCCAATGAATTCCATAGATTCACCATCCTCTGGTTGAAGAAATTCCTCCTCAAGGTCATCCCTTTACTCTGAGGTTGTGCTGTTGGATACTAGTCTTTCCTACTAATCCACTCTATCCAGGCCTTGCAGTATTCTGTAAGTTTCAATGTGATCCCCCCTCATTCTTCTAAACTCCATCGAGAACAGACCCAGAGTCCTCAAACACCCCTTTTATGTCAAGCCTTTAATTTCTGGGATCATTCTCGTGAACCTCCTCTGGACCCTCTCCAAGGCCACCACATCCTTCCTTAGATACGGGGCCCAAAACTGCTCACAATATTCCAAATGTGGTCTCACCAGAACCTTATACAGCCTCAGCAGTACATCCCTGCTTTTGTATTCTAGTCCTCTTGAAATGAATGCCAACGTTGCATTTGCCTTCCTAACTATCAATTCAACCTGCAAGTTAACCTTAAGAGAATCCTGAAGCAGGACTCCCAAGTCCCTTTGCACTTCCAATTTCTGAATTCTCTCCCCATTTAGAGGATAGTCATTTGCCTCTGTTCTTCCTACTAAAGTGCCTCACACTTAACCATGTTGTGTTCCATCTGTCACTTCTTTGCCCACTTTCCTAACCTGTCCAGGTCCTTCTGCAGTCTCCCCGCCTGCTCAATACTACCTGTCCCTCCGTCTATCTTTGTATCATCTGCAAACTTAGCCACACTCCCCTCAGTTATCATTATCCCCCCTACATGTCGAGCACTGCCTGCAGTAAATCCGGATGAGAAGCTCAGGCACCTAAAGCAGAACTTGCCTGATGTTCCATCCATTAACATTAATGTTTGGAAGAGAAAAATGAAAATCTACCACAGTGATTATTGGTGGGTTATTTAACGTGCACCCACTTTGTCATCTTCAAACTCGTTGGACTTTGGAAAATCTCCACAAGATTGCATCATCACTGATTGGGATATTTCCGAAAAACTTGGTGTGATAACCAAGATTCCCTGGGAAAATGATCTTAAATAATTTACTGTCTGGTTCAGGACCACTAATTATGTTGTATGGTTGACAGAATTTAAACCCCAGTTGCTTACTAACAGAATGAAGTCACAAGATTCTACGTTTTTTAAACAAACAGAAGTATTTTACAATACAAGAGTCAACAAAGCGAATAGTCAATACAAAGAACAAAGAACAGTACAGCACAGGAAACAGGCCCTTCGGCCCTCCAAGCCTGTGCCGCTCATTGGTTCAACTAGACCATTCGTTTGTATCCCTCCATTCCCAGACTGCTCATGTGACTATCCAGGTAAGTCTTAAACGATGCCAGTGTGTCTGCCTCCACCACCCTACTTGGCAGCGCATTCCAGGCCCCCACCACTCTGTGTAAAAAACGTCCCTCTGATATCTGAGTTATACCTCGCCCCTCTTACCTTGAGCCCGTGACCCCACGTGATCGTCACCTCCGACCTGGGAAAAAGCTTCCCACTGTTCACCCTGTCTATACCCTTCATAATTTTGTACACCTCTATTAGGTCTCCCCTCATTCTCCGTCTTTCCAGGGAGAACAAGCCCAGTCTACCCAATCTCTCCTCATAGCTAAGACCCTCCATACCAGGCAACATCCTGGTAAACCTTCTCTGCACTCTCTCTAAAGCCTCCACGTCCTTCTGGTAGTGCGGCGACCAGAACTGGACGCAGTATTCCAAATGTGGCCTAACCAGCGTTCTAAACAGCTGCAACATCAGACTCCAGCTTTTATACTCTATACCCCATCCTATAAAGGCAAGCATACCATATGCCTTCTTCACCACCTTCTCCACCTGTGCTGCCATATTATCTAGATATTATCTATCTAGCATGTTAACATCCAAAATCAACATGAGGTAAACAATAACTAACAGGCAAACTATGGTTGAACACAAACCACAAACTGAACAACAAATTGCAGACGCAACCAAGATAAACTCCATGATTTTTCTCTCAGCCCATCCAGACATCAGTGACAACTGTGAGTCATAAAAATATCCTTTAAACTCAGTCTTTCTCATGAAGGATTTCAGCTCCTTTCATTCAAGGATATTGTCTCTGATTTCCCTTCAATAATTGTCCCAACTTACACTGCCCAAATGACTACTCGCCGCGCAGTTGCTCAATCTCTTCTCCCATGACTGCATCCCAGTGGATTCACAAGGCTGCACCCCAACATCTAATCACTGACATGATCGCAGCTCTCCAGTTACGTTGACCAGAATACCACTGCTTGCACTATTTCTTTACCCCAACTCCCAGCTTCACAGAGCAAACACCACCTCAGCTACACTGAACTGACACTGTTTGTGATCCTCCCGGAGTCCCAGGTTCCCAGTTGCGCAGTTATCAACTACTTATTGCCGACTTATTTGTGCCAAATCCTGTCCTATGAATGCTCTCCTTGCTACGTTGCACACAATCCTGTGATAACATATTTGCACTGCACAATGTTTCCCTGGTTGTGTTTATGCACCATCTCTGAGCTTGTGTGACCTGTCCCCCTGCCGCTGTCCATACTTACACTGGAGGTTGAGAATGCTGGGAGTTGTAATTCTTGGCTCTGAAAACACATAACACAAACCCAGAAACACAGAGTCCCTCACAATAATGATCCTTCTTCCTTATCAAATAATATAACAGAAAGAAACGTCTGTCTCAGATGACCTAGTTTATAAATTACAGACATATCTGCATCATATTTGCACGTAAGAAACAATACTTTTTGTTGTATTCCAATACATGTTACAATAATAAATCAAATCAAGTTTATTTCATTTTGATTAATGCAACAAGATCCTAGCGACCCCTCCCTTGATATATTCCTATTTAACAACCCCCTCTGCTCCATCCAGTCAAAATTGATCATAAAGGAGCAACATTCTGCAGGAAAACATGGGTGACTCATTGGGTGTGTCTGAAATAATTTAATGTAGTTTAAGCATTTAGAACTTTAATTTTCAAAAGGTCAGAATGCGAAAGATGTATGAACTCACCTCACAAATGTGACAGATGACATCATTTCCCTCTAACATCTGATGTATGTGAATGGTTTTAAAAACACTTCTCTCTTTATACAGCCAATAGTAGTATGTCTGTAAAACATTCACAGGGCTTTTCTTTATTCATTCGTGGGACCTGGCTGTTGCTGGTTGGCCAGCATTTATTGCCCATCCCTAGTTGCCCTTGTTCAGAGGGCAGTTGAGAGTCAACCACATTGCTGTGGCCCTGGACTCACGTGTAGGCTAGACCAGTTAAGGATGGCAGATTTCCTTCCCTTAAGGGACATTAGTGAACCAGATGGGTTTTTCCAACAATCAACAATGATTTTGTGATTCTTACTTGCAGATGTTTTTTATTGGATTCAAATTCCACCACCTGCCATGGCGGGATTTGACCCAGGACCCCAGAGGTTAAATTGGAATGAAATGGCTAGGACATTTTAGAAACTCTTTGTTGGTTTCAATGCTGAATCACAGTATCTTTAGATTGCAGAAGGAGGCCATTCGGCCCATTGAATCTGCACTGGCTCTCTGAAGGGGCATTCCACCTAATCCCACACCCCAAACTTACCACTTAACTTTTCACATTATTTATTTTCAGATAGCAATCCAATTTCATTTTGAATGCCTTAACCGAACCTACGTTCACCATCCCCTCAAGAAGTTCATTCCAGACTCCAACCACCCTTTGGGTGAAAAAAGCTTTTCTCTTGTCGCTTCGACTCTTTTTACCCATTCTTTGAATCTGTGCCCTCTAGTTCTTGATGCTCTCTTGAGTGGGAACAGTTATATTTACCCTGTCCCTACCCCTTCAGGATCTTGAATACCTCTTTCAAGTCTCCTCCCAGTCTTCTTTTCTCCAAGGAAAATGGATGCCTGGATTTAAAACACGGGAAATAAAAGCACAAATAGATCATGAGGCCTCTATGGCTATTAAATCAGGTCATGACGGAACAATTCCTACGTCAGCTTCACCTTCCTGCGCTATCCCCAATTCCCTGGCTTCCTTTTGTACCGAAAGTTTTATCGATTATTTCATTTTCTTTGAAAATTCTGTATAGCCATTGTATTGGAAGTTGCCAACCAGCTTGGTAAATGTATCCAGGATGCAGAATTTAATTTGCATAGAAAGTACTTTGTGTGCCAGGTGTACCTCTGCCAGATATGATATAAAGCTACTCATCCATTCGAACAATGCGCCCACAGTGCCAACTTCAGAGGCCCTCCCTCAACCCTCTATCCCATGTTCTGCCATGCATCATACCAGCAATCTTTGCAATCTACTTTAAGGTTATTTGGCAGTACTAACGGATAAATTATTCCAAGCAATGCTTAAACCTGAGGAACATTGTTCAATTGCTTCAACCAGTGTAGCACTTAAGTTGGGCACAAATACCCAAAGAAAACATGGATCTTCCTCGCTACTGATCTAAATAAAAGGCCATTGGTTTTATATTCACCTGCGCACCAGCTGCAGGAGACCTGGGCTGTTGGAACCAGCAGCTGAAGATCATTAGAAAAGACAAATTGGGCAGGTTAATATTGTTAACTTCACTTGAGCTTAGTGTCGACTGGGTTCACTGTGCCTCAAACCCTTACGCCCACTAAATACATTTCACCCTTCAGTCCAGGCTGGATGAAAACACAAGCTGCAGAATTGAAATGATATTTTGCTCACATTATAACGCAGGCGGGTAATCAAAATGGGCTCCCGCCCGCCAAAATATGCCGTAGGGAGGGCAAAAAGTCCCATGGCATGAAGAGCAGGGGAGTTTTCACAATGTCCTGGCTAATGTTTAGCCCTCAGTCATCGCCACATAAAATAACTCATTAGCTGAAAAGTGCTTTGCAACATCCTAAAGACGTGAACGGTGTTTTTAGAAATGCGAGTTCCTTCTTTGTGACAATCACTTTAATGTGCTGGCTGTGGTTGAGTGTCTGTTTGGACTGTGCAAAAGCTGTGATTCTCTGACTCTGTAGCATGTCGAGTTAATTTAATCTCCGTTGCTATGGTGCAGGGTTCAATCCATATGTGTTTAACATTTGCATTATTCTGCTTCAGCCTGTGAGATCATGCCCCCAAATGGGACCCCATTGTATCAATGAGAAACAGCTGTTTTAGGCATGATGCAATGTTGCTCACATTTATTGGAACAAAACATTCACAAATGCTCACGTAATGCGTTTGTGATCTCCTAGCGCAGATACTTTCCCATGTTCTTGTCAACAGCATGGGGAAGAATGGCAGCCATTTTATCTTGTATTTCTCACCACAACATGCTTTCCTTACCTATTCCTCTCACTTCACACCAGGAACAACAGTTGGATCCCTGCCTCTGTCTTTCTTTCTCTCTCCTTCTCTCTCCCAACTATCAACAATTACATTCGGCATGGCATTTACTTTTCTTTACTGAATTTGGAACAGCACATTTTTTAAAAGGTGAAATGAATCCAATTGTGAAATTGCTATTTTGTAACAGATATTGTTAAATCTGTTTTACTGAGGTTTCTCCTCAATAACTGCTCCACAGTCAGGCGTCAAGTAATACAGCTCTTTATTCAGTCTACTCGGTCCACACTCCAAACAGTGACTGTCCACACGGGGCAGTTCTCTAAAGCTTACCCCACACCTGTGGTCACATGAGCCATCCCCTTAAACATACATAACACTGAACAAAGAACAGTACAGCAAGGAAACAGGCCCTTCGGCCCTCCAAGCCTGTGCCGCTCATTGGTCCAACTAGACCATTCGTTTGTATCCCTTCATTCCAAGACTGCTCATGTGACTATCCAGGTAAGTCTTAAACGATGTCAGCGTGTCTGCCTCCACCACCCTACTTGGCAGCGCATTCCAGGCCCCCACCACTCTCTGTGTAAAAAACGTCCCTCTGATATCTGAGTTATACCTCGCCCCTCTCACCTTGAGCCCGTGAGCCCTCGTGATCGTCACCTCCGACCTGGGAAAAAGTTTCCCACTGTTCACCCTATCTATACCCTTCATAATTTTGTACACCTCTATTAGGTCTCCCCTCATTCTCCATCTTTCCAGGGAGAACAAGCCCAGTTTACCTAATCTCTCCTCATAGCTAAGACCCCCATACCAGGCAACATCCTGGTAAACCTTCTCTGCACTCTCTCTAAAGCCTCCACGTCCTTCTGGTAGTGCGGCAACCAGAACTGGATGCAGTACTCCAAATGTGGCCGAACCAGCGTTCTATACAGCTGCAACATCAGACTCCAGCTTTTATACTCTATGCCCTGTCCTATAAAGGCAAGCATACCATATGCCTTCTTCACCACCTTCTCCACCTGTGCTGCCACCTTCAAGGATTTGTGGACTTGCACACCTAGGTCCCTCTGTGTTTCTATACTCCTGATGGCTCTGCCATTTATTGTATAACTCCCCCCTACATTAGTTCTTCCAAAATGCATCACTTCGCATTTATCTGGATTAAATTCCAGATAACTGTATCATCATAACTCATCACTGTAAGCAACAACCCCCACCAAATATCGCAAACATGTCATTGAGCTTATCCAAGGTAGCTCCCATGGTTGTCGATTACACACAAATCATTTCTGGCCACTTCGAGTGTGCATCATCGGCCACCAACAGCATCTGACCTTCTACTAGTCCCACAAGATTTATGTGAACATGCTCCCAAGGCCCCTATGGCCATTCCCATGTGTGCAATGGTGACACAGTTGCTTTTCAAATCTCGGCACACAAGCCGCACAAGCCTGCTCTCTGCTCAATGCAGGCGTCTATTTTCAGCCTTGACACATAACTGTGGGCCACCTCTTTCATTTGCACCACCCCTGGGCGCCCTTGATGCAATTGTTCCAATGCTCTCCACCTCAAAGACTAGGAAATGATGACCGCATGCCCCACAACAAACAACCATCTTGCGCTGACAATTCCCACTGTCGACTTACATGTGGGGCAGGATTTTGCCTTGCTCAAGCGAGACTGGAAATTCCGACCTGAGGTTAATGGACATTTCCATTGTCCACCCCTTGCCCGCTCTGATTCCATGGTGATGGGGCAGTCAAATTCCGGCGATGGGTTCAGTTTTGGATGCTTTAGTCAGCTTGTTAGCCCACTGTTGACCAAATCAAGAATTTGACTCAGTAGCTTGTTTCACGTTAGCAGCTGTCATTTGCTGGTACCTTATCCTCTCGTGAGAAATACATGATCTGGATAAGCTCGTCCAAGGGGCTCTCTCTGACACAGCAACAGTAGTCTGGATAACTCATCCGCATTTGCATGCTGTTCCAAATGTTGACAGTGCATTTCATACAAGTTGCCCAGCAATATCAATGCCCACCTCTGCAACCAAGCTGAGTTGGGCCATAGATGGAATCCCCAAGTGAGCTCCCAAAATCTTGGTCAGCGGTCCATGGTCTGTCAGCAAAACAAAACTTCCTGCCACACAGGTAGTGGTAAAACTTAGTGATGCTGAAAATGATACCCAATACTTCTTGTTCTATCTGAGTGCAGTTCTTTTCCGCCTTCGAGAGTGATCTCAATGCAAATGCAATGGGCCTCCTTTCTCCATTGGGCGTCACATGGGATATCACCGCTCCTACACCATACAGCGATGCATCACAGGCCATCTGCAGAGGTAACTTGAGTTAAAAGACCCCAGACTCCTTCAATGCCTTCTATGCCTTCTCATGCTCCGGCACCCACTGCCATGCCTGTCCCTTCATCAGAAACCGAAACAGGGCTTTCAAAACTGTCACCAAATCAGGCAAAGATATGCCATAATAGTTTGAGTTCCAGGAAAGACCTCAACTGGGACAAGTTTTCTGGTCCTGGCACCTTCATTATGGCTCCTAGCTTCTTTAGTGCCTTATGCAACCCATCACCGTCGTTAACTTGACATAAATACTCAGCCGAGTCTTCAAATATTTCGCACTTACCTTTCCTAATCTGCAGCCTCTGTTCCTGCATCTCTTCAAAGTCTCTTTTTGATTCAACAAATGTTCCTCATCTGTGGAACCCATCATCAGGATGTCATCCAAGTAACTTTGGACCCCTGGAAAACCACTCAACACCTGGTCCATTGATCTTTGAAAAATGATTGGGGCCGACGTGATCCCAATAGGCAGTCATTTATAATGGAATAACCCCTTTTGGGTAATAATGGTTAACGTTGGCTGGGAGTCTTGGTAAACTTCAGACCTCCAGCAAGGCCATTAAAAGGTCTTCAATAAAGGGCAACAGTGTTGATCCACTCATAAGTCAGGGTTCACTGTGACTTTAAAGTCTCCACATAGCCTCACTGAATCATCGGTCTTCATTACAGGGACGATGGACGTGGCCCACTCTCTCATGGTCACTGAAATAATATTTTTTTCACGTCACAGGTGGATAGGGTCGTAAAGAGTGCCTTTGGTACATTGGCCTTTATAAGTCGGAGTATCGAGTATAAAAGTTGGAGTGTTATGGTAAGGTTATATAAGGCATTGGTGAGGCCGAATTTGGAGTATTGTGTACAGTTTTGGTCACCTAGTTACAGGAAGGATGTAAATAAGGTTGAAAGAGTGCAGAGAAGGTTCACAAGGATGTTGCCGGGACTTGAAAAGCTGAGTTACAGAGAGAGATTGAATAGGTTGGGACTTTATTCCCTGGAGCGTAGAAGATTGAGGGGAGATTTGATAGAGGTGTATAAGATTTTCATGGGTATAGATAGAGTGAATGCAAGCAGGCTTTTTCCGCTGAGGCTAGGGGAGAAAAAAACCAGAGGCCATGGGTTAAGGGTGAAAGGAGAAAAGTTTAAAGGGAATATTAAGGGGGGCTTCTTCACGCAGAGAATGGTGGGAGTGTGGAATGCGCTGCCGGATAAAGTGGTAAATGCGGGGTCACTTTTAACATTTAAGAAAAACTTGGACGGGTTCATAGATAAGAGGGGTGTGGAGGGATATGGTCCAAGTGCAGGTCAGTGGGACTAGGCAAAAAATGGTTCGGCACAGACAAGAAGGGCCAAAAGGTCTGTTTCTGAGCTGTAATTTTCTATGGTTCTATGGTTCCAATACCCCCAAACCTACTAATCTCTTGAGTTTGGCCTCCACTTTAGGTCTAATTGCATACGGCACAGGATGTGCTTTCATGCTTTTCGATTATGTACCTGTTTTCATTTATAGACTCAACTCCTTTCATCTCTCCCAGGTTCCATTAAACACCTTCTTACATTTTTCCAAGATGTCATTCAGACTCGAACGAGCCTCAGTTGATTCACCTCTTCCCAGTTTAATTTCAGTTGTATCAGCCAAGATGGTCTGAACAATACGAGATAATCACCTTTCACCACAAACAAAGGCAGCTGCACACACTGGTCTCTCAGCTGTACCTTGGCTGAGACATAGCCTTTCAGAGGAACTAACTGCTCCGTATATATCCTCTGGATGATGTTTGTAGGCTTCGGGGGATGGTACTGCGACTTTGCTTTGTATATTGACTCTGGAAGCAATGACACAGCCGCCCCCGTGCCCACCTCCATCTTTACTAATTTGCCATCAACTTTTGGCATCACCCAGAACCTGTCCACTTCACCTCACACTGACGGGATATTTAACTTCAACTGTGGCTTCTCAGCTTGCTCTGTTCTATCTGCAGACCCCATGGACTCCTGGGCCTCATCTCCATTGGCCACTTGCCTCTTCCTTCAGGGTTTGCCTCCTGACCGTTTCAACTTTGCACTCTCCTGGGACATCAGTACTCCACAGTTTCAGGCAACTTAACCTGATTTCTGGCAGTTCCAGTACTGAGCTCCTTTTGCCCAATAACTGGACTCTTCGTGACATCCATGACAACAAAGGAGATATTCCTTGGTCCCTGACTGGCTCCTCGGTGCTTCTGATACCTTGTGTACCCTGGTATTACATCCTAAATGTGTTCCCTCCCTACCAGCCTGTTCCATTTAGATGGCAGTCTCCAACACCTTCTTCAAATCCAACCGTGGTTCAGCCAACAGATTGCTTCCTACTGGAGGCCACATACAAGCCGGTCCCAGAACACATCTGACAAGAAAGCCCTGAAGTCTCAGTGCTCCGTGAGGCTCTGCAAGGATGCCACAAATTTAGGGATGGTCTCACTCTCCATCTGGTCCTATTTGTAAAACCTGAACCGCTCTGCAATCGGCAGCGGTTTTGGTGCAAAGTGCCTCTCCAGTACTGTACACAATTCTTGAAAAGATTTTCTGGCTGCAGCAGGCATCTCAAAACAGCAAATGTTTTGCTCCCCATTGTGTTCAAAAAGACCGGCACCATACGGTAATCTGCCACCCTATTCGTGGTGACAGAAATGCTGAACCACTCAATGTAGGGCCATCCAGAATTATAGCCCCTTCAACGAATGTCCCAATCGACCTGAATTTTCCAGCCATTTTGTTTTATCGATGGCAGGAATTTTCCCACCCCCGGATTAGGCCTGAAGCCTGTTTTTCCTGCGTTAACTCCTGCACTCGCTTCTCCCGAGTGCTCGGTATTCCCACATCTGCCGACTGAGTCACTTCGATCACCCGCAACTCGATGCCACCAATGGTCATGCGGACTGACTTTAAACCTTTGACGGCTTCCGAGTTTGTCCACTCACTGTCTCCCACCATGCCCTCTTAACCTCGTGGTCCTACCCATTCTCCGAGGGTTTCCTTCTCTACTGTGCACTGTGGATCTCCAGACGGTCCTTGTTGAAGGTTCCTGTACTTCACTTTATAGGCCGTCGAAACACGCCACCTTTGTCGCCAGTGTTCAATCCTGTCGTACTGAGGCTCCTTCTCAATAACTACTCCATAGTCAGGCGTTGGGGAACACAGCTCTTTATTATGTCTACTCGCTCCACACTCCAAACGTTGACTGTCCACATGGGGTGCTTCCCAACAGCCCACCCCATACCCAAGGTCACATGACCCATTTCCTTAAAGGGGCTTTGCCCCAACATACATAACCGATATGGTGAAAGTTATTGTAATGTACAAGTATGGAAGCCTGGTGTTTATAGCACTGGACTGGCAACCCATGGAAAATCGGGGCGCCAAATTCAATAGAAATTCTGTTATACCAGGAAACAGAACCAGAATGGTCATCCAGATCACCTTCATGAACCAGGTGTTTGGTTCATTAGCTATAAACCCGAGGCCTAACACCTGTTGGAAGTCCTTTTCCAGTGGCCTGTTAGAAAATGTCACCTGGAAAAGGAAGTTAAAAACATGGATGTGGAAAGGAAAGGAGCAGCAATGCCCCACATTGAAACTGAGGGCAATTCAGCTTTCTTCATTATTCAACTTCTTGAACAGAGTAAAATTTGTTACTTTGTTCTTCATGCCTTCCTCAACATTCCCAGTCGCCCCACAGAATTCTCCTCGATCTGACCTCCATCTAATTTCAAGGATAAACTCCTCTCAATGTTAACAATGATTACATTAAAGCATCCTCATATTTTTGCCACATCCTTTCTCTTTGTTGTTTATTCCATTTCATTTCCTTCATGTGTTTCCTATAATGGTGGTTTGCCTAAAACTGACCTCTGTAGACTTCCTTTGACTTTCCATGTCTGTTTTCCCTTGAAAGCATCAATGCTATGATCACTTGGCCCAGAAGTTCCTTTGTTACCACTTAATTTATTGCCTCCTATTTTTCAGGTCATGTTGAATCTAGTATTCGAGTATTGCCCCTTGCCGGTTCACCCGCTCGCAATTTCACAAGCAAATTCACAGAAAGAATAAAATTCAAAGTCCATCTAGTCCACTTTTTACCATCCTGGCAATTGCATTATACAATGTTCATGGAGACAGTTACTAATTATAGCAATCAATTTTTATCTCTAGACAACAAACCCAAGCATGAGGATAATAAACATCTACTGATAGAGAGCTTTGGGAACCATAGCTTCAAGGCCACCTATTTTTTGTTATTTACCAAGGTGGGGAAGGGGCCTGTGATTATAGAATCCCTACAGTGCAGAAGGAGACCATTCGCTCCATCGAACCTGCACAGATAACAATCCCAACGAGACCCTATCTCCGTAACCCCATGTATTTACCCAGCTAATCCCCACAGACACCAAGGGGCAATTTAGCGTGGCCAACCCACCCAACCTGCATAGCTTTGGACTGTGGGAGGAAACCGGAGGAAACCCATGCATCATGGGGAGGACATGCAAACTCTACACAGACAGTGACCCCAAGCCGGGAATCGAACCCAGGCCCCTGGCACCGCGAGGCAGCAGTGCTAACCACTGTGCTACAGTGCTGCCCCAAGGGGGGAGCATTAAGATGGGGAAGGGGACTGTGATTCTAAAATGTGAACCTTCTAAACGCAGGGATCAAAGGGTGAAATTGAGATGATGTGATAGTTTTTACCAGCCACCATAGAACTCAAGCAATGGTGTTCATGGGCCTTTTTTATCTGAGCATAAGACAAGACGAAACAAGCTAGTAGACGCAGCCTTCTCATCAATTCCTCCTCAGATCAAAGGGCTCTGCGTACACCCGCAGCCCCAGGTATCCCATTAACCCGGTAAGTTGCCATTTACTCTACTTCGCATTTTGCTCTGATCCATTGAATTTTAATTCTTTATCGGTTCAATTATTTAATAAAAATTACACTTTTCAAAGTATTATTACAAATATGAAATTCATAATGCGAAAAGGTGAAATTCAGTTGCCTGAACGGAGTGCAGTGTGTGGAACAGATTTAGGGCTATGAATGGTCAGAAATAATTGAGCAGATTTTGAAATTGTGTCTATGCTCGCTGTCGAAGGCGGTGTATTCTGTGATGGATTTGAAACATTAATGTATTTGATCCTTATTTAGCTTGTTGTGTGCACTATGTTGCAAACCCTCTACTAAGAAACCCAACCATAGTAAATGTAAGTAAATGTGATGTTAATGAACAATCGATTCAGTTCCAAAATGACAGGTGTGCCGTGGAATTGTTTGTCTCACTGAAGTGCGCCCATGTTACTGAAAAGGCTGGTAATCATTGCTCTAGCTTACTTCTAGAATCATAGAATCCCTACAGTGCAGAAGGAGGCCATTCAGCCCATCAAGCCTGCACCGACAACAATCCCACCCAGGCCCTATCCCCATAACTCTCTGTATTTACCCTGGGACTAAGGGTCAATTTAGCGTGGCCAATCCATCTAACCCTCACATCTTTGGACTGTGGGAGGAAATCGGAGTACCTGGAGGAAACCCACGCAGACACAGGGAGAATGTGCAAACTCCACACAGACAGTGACCCTAGGCCAGAATTGAATTTGGGTCCTTGGCGCTGTGAGGCACCAGTGCTAATCACTGTGCCCCTGTTTAACTTGGTATGAATTACAAGAACACCATTTCATACTCCTGTTTGGCCAGTTGAATACTTCTCTTGCCTTTCTCAGCCTCGATTCAATTCCTTGATGGTTTGCATGGATGTGCTTCAACATCTCTCCTCTCAGCTCCTCAGGGATGATGACTCTGTTTCCTTTGTATAAGGTACCATCTTTGGCTATCAACTCATCTTGGTATGCCCAACATGTTCTTATAACCACAAGTGCGTCCTTGATGTTTTCAGTCCTTCGATTCATCACTACCTCCTGTGACAATTGGAGACATTCCTGAAAGGCATCCAGACTGTAGTTGGAAACTATTGCTTTCATCCAACTTCACTTTCCAGTAACTGTCTTTCGCATCTACGATAGTAAAGATCTTTGCCTTAGCAAGTTGTGGCAACATTTCTTCAATGATTGGCTTAGAGTAGTGAGATCTCTCCAGTGTTTTATTTAGATTCTTAGGTGAAGTTTTCCTGATCTGCCCGCCACGGGAATTGTAGCGGACGGAACAGGACCATACAAAGGTCTGTTAACCATGGATGGGATTTTCTGGTCTTGTGGCTGGAAAATCCTGCCCTTAGTATTTAAGCACACTCTAAGCTTTCCAGGCTGTTTCACTGCAACCCTGCTGCTAATCCAGTCTGCAGGACTTGTCACTCCTTCAATTACTCCCTTCTTTTCCAGCTCTTCTATCTGTTTTTATAGGTTTGTCTTGAGGGCAGCTCTTCCCGGCAAATGCTGAATTGGTCTGACACACTCATCTACTTCAAGATGATGTTCTCCGGGTGGACATCCAAACTATGTAAACACATCTTTATACTCCTCTTGGATCTGATCAGCAGTCAAAGATTTTGTGTGCTGTGACACATTGTAAATCTCTGTCGGCTTTTAGGGTTACCAGTCCAGACTTTAGATTTGCTCCAGCTGAGATGAGCAGCTGTTCTATATTGCCTGTAATCTGGAACCCCAGATCTTCATTCTTGTCATTACATTAGGCTCTCAGACTAATCTTTCCTCTCTGTATGGGTATTGTACCATCATATTGCCTCCATCTTGTTCTCAAGGGCTTCGTTTTTGGGTCACCACGTTGAGCCGCTTTCCATAGATCTGTGAAGTTCACAATGATGCATAATGCATGATGTCTATCTGACCTTTCATGATGTCTCGACGCTCCCCCTCTGTGGTCATCATTCTGACAGACACAAACCATTTATCACCTGTAGACTTGACGTGGACAACCTGGTGTATTATGTATAGTCCTCATCAGACTCTTGTGCTGATATCTCTCCAATGGCTTGTCTTGCTTCTTTCTAGCCAAAAACCTGTGTGCAAAATGATTCAGTTAAGCTCCTTGCAATTAAACATGGCTTTCCTCTCACTAGACAGTCCTTCTTTTCATTTGTATTATGTCTTCTGCAGTATTTGCATCCTACCCTTTGTCCGTAATTGTTCTGCTCTTTTGGTCTGGAATGTCTCTCAGCGTCATGTATCTGCTGGTCTGTTCTGCTGTACATACGCTCTCTTGATTTTCCACAACCTCTGTGTTTCTGCATGCCCACTTTTCTTGAGAGTAAACTTGCTCTCACGGTTGGATCTGTTATGGCACGGCAATTCTACCTTTAATGAGATCATCTTTTAATTGCCCCAATTGACATGATTCTGTGAGCTCTTACTGAAGTCACATACTGATCAATGGACTCATTTTCACCTTGAGCTCTGATGTTGAACACATACCTTTCATGAGTTACGTTCACTAGAGGTTCAAAGCGTGTTTTCAAGGCTTTCAAAATGTCCGCAGTCTTTTTTTCTGTTCTTTGGATATATTTAGGGTGGAATATGACTCGTGGTAGACTCTCTCTAGCAATGTTAAAAATGTTGCTACTCATATTGGATCCAGTTTGTTATTTAAATATTTTGCAATCTCATAGTTTTGCCATTGCAAGCGGAAAATGTCCAGTTCTGCCACATATTTTGTTTATTTATTTAACCTTTATTTAAGCAGATAAGTCAATTGAGAATCAATTCTCATTTACAATAAAGACCTGGTCAAAAGGTTAACATCACAGCAACAGAAATTACACAACATTACGATTCATTTAAATACTAAAAACAATGCAATATAAAGTAGCAGTGAGCTAGATTTGCTTAAAGCCAGATAAATGACAAAATAACCATGACAGACAAGACAAACAAACCAAAGGTGCTCTCATTTGTCATTGGGAATTCTTACAGTGAGGAAAATACCATCAACTCTCCACCCGATGCCACCATTCCTCTGAGCCAGTGCCCATTCTGGCCACACTCTTGGTGTCAGCGCTGCGACCACTCCCGATCCCAGTGCTCTGGTCACTCCCGGGGCCAGTCCTGCTCCTGCTGTCAGTGCACTGGTCATTCCCGGTGCCAGTCCTGCTCCTGGTGCCAGTGCACCGGTCACTCCTGGGGCCAGTCCTGCTCCTGGTATCAGTGCTCTGGTCACTCCCAGTACCAGTCCTGCTCCTGGTGTCAGTGCTCTGTTCATTCCCAGAGCCGGTCCTGCTCCTGGTGTCAGTGCTCTGGTCACTCCCGGTGCCAGTGCTGCTCCTGGTGTCAGTGCTCTGGTCACTCCCAGAGCCAGTCCTGCTCCTGGTGTCAGTGCTCTGGTGACTCCCGGTGCCAGTCCTGCTCCTGGTGTCAGTGCACTGGTCACACCTGGTGCCAGTCCGGCTCCTGGTGTCAGTGCTCTGGTCACTCCCGGTGCCAGTCCTGCTCCTGGTGTCAGTGCTCTGGTCACACCCGGTGCCAATACTGCTCCTGGTGTCAGTGCCCTGGTCATTCCTGGGGCCAGTCCTGCTCCTGGTGTCACTGCTCTGGTCATTCCTGGGGCCAGTCCTGCTCCTGGTGTCAGTGCTCTGGTCATTTCTGGGGCCGGTCCTGCTGCTGGTGTCAGTGCTCTGGTCACTCCCGGGGCCAGTCCAGCTCCTGGTGTCAGTGCTCTGGTCACTCTTGAGGCCAGTCCTGCTCCTGGTGTCAGTGCCCTGGTCACTCCCGGGGCCGGTCCAGCTCTGGGCGTTGGCGTTCCGGCCGCTCCTGGTTACTCACCCATTACTTTACTTTCAATCTTTAACTTGTGTTAGCTTTTCCTTGTCTGTGATTGTTTTAGCAGCTTATAGCAGTTTGGGACAATTCTGTGTCCCTCTTTCAGCAGCTGTGACATATCTTACAGCTTCTCAAAACTCAATCTTAGCTTCACTAATGACATCATGTTAACGAGTTCCAATTCTACAGTCTTTCTCGAGTGGTGCCTTTATGGAAGTGAATATAAGATGGCTGCCAGCAGTGAGTCCCTCATGGCAGGTCCAATGACGACAGCAAGCCAGATAGAGATGTAGTAATGATCACATTTTAAAACCCAAACAACAGCCACCTGCAAACACCCATTTGCCGTTGCATGTACAGAGCATCTCGGGTTGAGACCAATTATTTGTAACCATGGGATCTCACCTGACCCCGAACTCAGTTTCTGACTCAATGGGCAGGATTCTCTGGTTGTGCGCATCCCAAGAACGGAAATGCTTGCCCGACTTCAACAGACCTTTGAATGGTCTGCCAAATTTTCCGTTTTGCCCACTATGATTCCCGCGGTGGGTGAGATGGGAGAATTTCAGCCGATATCTTCTCCATTACTGAAACTACCTTTATAACATCTCTGTCTATACTCCTGCCACAGCTCATCCACCATCTGAAATCATAATCCTTGTCTTTGCCACCTCTGGACTCAATCATTCCAATGCTTTCTTGACTGACCTTCCATCCTTCAGTCTCCATAAACATCAGCTCAGCCAAAACAGCTGATCACCTATCACAGACTGTCACAATCCATTCACTGCAATCTGCCCTCAACCTGAAGCTTCCACTTTAAAATTTTCATCACAATGTTCAAATCCTTTATTCCCCTGCTACCCTCTATCCCCGTTATCTCCTCCTGCCCGACACTATTCCAAGGGAACTTCATTTATCCATCTCTGATACATCCCCCATTCCATTTTCTCTAACACCATCTATAAGCTATCACCTCTCACATTTTCTTCTGTCACCCATCTCTATCCATCAATCTCTCCTTCTGGGAGACCTCTTTGATTAAACCTTTTAGTCGCCCCCCTCCTAATATCTCCTCCCTTGTGTCAATTTTTGTTCAATTACATGTCCTGGGACATTTTCCTATGCTAAAGGATGTAAGGTATTGTTGTTGAAGAACCAATATGGCAACACAAAGAATCTCGGAAAAATATATTGTTTTTAGAACATAGAACATAGAAGAAATACAGCACAAACAGGCCCTTCGGCCCACAAGTTGCGCCGGTCATGTCCCTACCTACCTAGGCTTATATATAGGCTTACCTATAACCCTCAATCCTATTAAGTCCCGTGTACTCATCCAGAAGTCTCTTAACCCTATCGAGTTTGCCTCCACCACCACTGACGGCAGCCGATTCCACTCACCCACCACCCTCTGAGTGAAAAACTTACCCCTGACATCTCCTCTGTACCTACTCCCCAGCACCTTAAACCTGTGGCTTTCTTTTTGGCTTTCTTTATGTGAGATAATGATTTCCAATTGTTGGATTCCTTTTGAGTGAATGAATATAAATGCTTCTGTTTATCAGTCATTACTCCTTCGTGGCCAAATATTTTTTTCCATCTCAATTTATTATCATTTCATTTTTGGCTTTCGCCACCTATGTTATTCCGATAAGTTTCTTACTTGTATCTTAGCACCAATCGCCTGTATTCCTGACTTCATTGCAATTAGAAAATTATGCATACTGCTATCAGAGTAAGCTAAATTTATTTATTATTGTCACAAATAGACTTACATTAACACTGCAATGAAGTTTTGCCACACTCCAGCATCTGTTCGGGTGCACTGAGGGAAATTTTAGCTTGGGCAATGCACCTAACCAGCACATCTTTGGAGTGTGGGAGGAAACCAGAGCACCCGGATGAAACCCACGCAGACACAGGAGAATGGGCAAACTCCACACAGTCAGTCATCCAAGCTGGGAATTGAGCCCTGGCACTGTGAGGCAGAAGTGCTAACCACTGTGCCACCGTGGCGTAGTTTATGTGGAGCCAGTTTTATTTGTGTGTCTCTGACAAAATGTTTTCTGGAGTGGAAGTCTTTAGTTACATCAGATGATGGAATTTGAACTCAATAAAAAAAATCTGGAATTAAGAATCTACTGATGACCATGAAACCATTTTCGATTGTCGGAAAAACCCATCTGGTTCACTAATGTCCTTTACGGAAGGAAATCTGCCGTCCTTACCCGGTCTGGCCTACATGTGATTCCAGGGCAACAGCAATGTGGTTGACTCTCAACTGCCTTCGGGGACTAGAGATGGGCAATAAATGCTGGCGAGCCAGCGACACCCATGTCCCCCTTGCTGTGGGCTGGATTTACTGGCCTCTCTGCAATGTATTTTCCAGTGGCAGAGGCAGCCCACCATTGGCCGGCAGTGGGATCTTCCAGTCCCGCTGATGTTGACAGGGCTTTTCACTCCCCTCACCCTCTGCTGCCAGGAAACATGTTGTGGAGGAGGGGAGTCAATATCGGTGGGACTGCAAGATGCCGCCAGCTGGAAGGACTGGAAGATTTCGCCCAGTGAATTTTTAAGGAAGAGTTACAGCAGTCAGCAAAATTTGGGAAAGGAAAACAAAATGACAACAATTGTACTTCAGAGAAAAAGTGGCAAGATTCAAATGGGAAAACTTCCATCGTCATTACTAGAACAGTAACCTGGTGAAGTGAATGGGGCAGCAAAATGGCACAGCGGTTAGCACTGTTGTCTCACAGCACCAGAGACCCTGGTTCGATTCCAGCCTTGGGTGACTGTGTGGAGTTTGTATGTTCTCCCCGTGTCTGCGTGACTTTCCTCCAGGTGCTCTGGTTTCCTCCCACAGTCCAATGACATTCTGGTTCGGTGGATTTGCCATGCTAAATTGCCTCTTTGTGTTCCAAGATGTGTAGGTTAGGGGGATTAGTGGTGTAAATATGTGGGGTCACGGGGTAGGGCCTGGGTGTGATACACTGTCGGAGAGTTGGTGCAGACCTCATTGGCCGAATGGCTTCCTTCTGCCCTGTAGGGATTCTATGAAAGCCACTGGAAGCTAAGATTGTGGGTGTTCTGTAACACATACTCTGCCAGTTTACTGTCTGAGTGGTAAAGGTGAATATTTCCCCCATTACCACACATTGGTTAGAATGACAATCTTCGTTACAGTGAAAATTCTATTTTTTCTCCACTCCCAGGTAGTTTGTGATGCGCGATTAAATCACTCAGGAGGCTAGATTGTACCCGGGAAATAAAGGCTTTTATTACTGACAAGAATGGAGCACACTATATACAATACAATCCCAGACTAAAGGGTCTCCAGGCAGTGCAGTGACCTTTATACTTCCCCTGGTAGGCGGAGCCAACTGGAGTGTACCACAGAACAATATCAACAGGTAGAACAGCCCAACCCTAACCCCAACAGTGACAACAGTAACATATCTACAAACCCCATAGTGCTGACCATCCATGGCTCAGCACTCATAGTGGTAACCAACTATGGTTCACCACAGTTTGTGAGGCTCAAAGTTAAAAATCAGTGCTTTAAAGTGTTTCAAGAAAGTTTGTTTATTAAAGATGCTTCAGCTTTCCACATGGGACAACCTTTTCAAATCCCAGATCAAAATGACTAATTTCCTGATTGCATGTGGTTTTATTCATCACAAAGTGCTCCATCTGTCTGAAGCACAACTCCCCTATGTTTAGGCTTGTTTCCCAATTGCAGCTTGCAGCTGGAAATGTGTAAGGACTGACTTTCACAAAAAAAAGCCATTTAGGTCCAAGTTGAGCTTTGCTTTTGGCCAAGACCATTCAACCAGCCAAGCTAGGATAAGCTCATATTTCTGGCCTAGATTAAAACGTATTCCCAGCTGGTATTGATCGTGTTGTGTTAACCACCTAACTCTTCTCAATAACTGAGTTCTCAGCTGGGACATTGGGCGCAGTTTTCCTATTCACCCAGCAGAAAGGCGCAAGCTCAGCATATCAGAGAGTCGCTAGTTAAATTGCCTTCCCAGCTGAAAGGATTTAGGGTCAAAGTGGGAAAGCTGTAAATTAGAAATATAACTAGCAGAACTACAAACAATAAGCAAACGTTATTAGCACAACCATAATGGGCCAGTTCAACATCGACTATGAGTGGGATTTTCCTGTTGCTCCCAACCAGAGACCAAAAGTTCCCACCCAAGGTCAACGAACCCTTAAATGGTCCACCAAATTTTCCATTCTGCCTGCAATGATTCCTGCAGTAGGCAGCACCAGAAAATTACCCTAACATTTTTAAAAATGTAAGTTTTATTTAACTCTCAAAATGACCTTCATCCATCAAGGTTACTTTTTGAACAAGGGAAGAGGGTACTCAGTAGAGCGCATACCTCTACCATGGTCTTTTAACTCAACATTCTCACAATTATATAACACTTCCTTGATGAGTTCCCCTACTTATTTGATTCTCTGTAACTGCAGAGGTGAAAAAGGGAATCATTTTATTAAGAGCTTCCATCTCACCGAGGGGGCTTCAGGCCAATCCACATCCAACAATCTGCTCTGAAAACTCTGCTCACATTTTGACAGCTCAGACAATCCACAACATTACCTCCTCACAGCTTCCGTGGAGGAGATAACTGAAAACAAGGAACTATGAATGACTGATGCCTGGATACCCTGAAAACTAAAACGATCCCACTTTTTGAATCCTGCAGCAATTATGAGTTTGCAATTATATCACTGTCACTGCTGTATGGTATTGCAAGAGGATTTGAATACTTGAGTAAAGAAGCCTTCCTGCACTTGTATAAAGCCTTGTGAGACCAAACCTGGAGCAGTATTGTATATTGTTTTGGTCCCTTTACCGAGGGAAGGACATACTTGCCATGGAGGGAGTGCAGCAAAAGTTCACCAGACTAATCCTTGGGATGTGCGATTGTCCCATGAGGAGAGATTGAGGAAATTGGGCCTATATTTTCTCGAGTTTAGAAGAATGAAAGGTAATCTCATTGAAATATACAAAATGCTTGACAGGGTAGATGCAGGAAGCATGTCCCCCCTGGCTGGGGGGCTTCTAGAACCAGAGGACATAGTCCCAGAATAAGGAGCAGGCCATTTATGACTGGGATGAGGAGGAATTTCTTTCCTCAAAAGGAGGTGAATCTTTAATTCAGAGGGGTGTGGTGGATTAGCCATTGAGTATATTCAAGACAGTGACCGATAGACTTCTAGATATTAAAGATATCAACGGACATGATGATAGTGTGGAAAAATGGTGTTGAACTGGAAGGTCAGTCATAATTTTGTTGAATGATGGAGCAGGATCAAGGGGCCGAATGATATTCTCCTGCTCCTATTTCCTATATTCCTATTCTTTTTATGCTCTCAATTAATGTTTGAATCCCGACATCAAAGCAACTTTCTTTTGTTTATTAATATGATATTGGTGTCTCTGTCAAGGCCAGAATTTATCGTCAACGCTAATTTATTGTCAAACTACAACAAACAGCATGCTGCAGGTGCACCTACCGTGCTGCTAGGGAGGGAGTTCCAGGATTTTGACCTAGTGATGATGAAGGAATGATCAGAAAGTATCGTAGAATCTTAACAGTGCAGAGGCAGGCCATTCGGCCCAGCGAGTCTGCACCAACCACGATCCCACCCAGGCCCTATCTCTGTAACCCTAGCTAATCTCCCTGACACTAAGGGCCAATTAATCATGGCCAATCCACCTAACCCACATATCTCTGGCTGGACTGTGGGAGGAAACCGGAGCACCCGGAGGAAACCCACGCAGACACGGGGAGAATGTGCAAACTCCACACAGGCAGTCACACAAGCTGGGAATCGAACCTGCGTCCCTGGCACTGTGAGGCAGCAGTGCTAACCACTGTACCACCATGCCGCCCGTGCCGATGATATACTTCCAAGTCAGAATGATGTGTGACTTGGAGGGGAACTTACAGGTGGTGGTCTTCCCATGCGTCTACTGCCATTGTTCTTCTAGGCAGTAGGCATCACAGGTTTGGGAAATGCTGTCAAGGGTGCATTGAGGTGTTTCTATGGGGCATTAGGCAGATGGTACACATTGCACCCGAAGTGCAACAGTGGTGGATGGCGTACCAATCAAGTGGGCTGCTTTCTCCCAGATGTTGTCGAGTTACACTCATCCAAGCAAGTGGAGAGTACTCCAGCATAATCCGGACTTATATCTTGTAGATGGTGGACATGCTTTGGGTGAAGGAGGTGAGTTACTCCTCACTGAATACTTAACCCATGATCTGTTCTTGTCACCACAGTAGTCATGTGGCTGGTTCAGTTAAGTTTCTTGTGAATGCTGAATGTCTCACCCTCCCCAGGATGCTGATGGTGGGCACGTTCAGTGGTGGCATGGTGGCACAGTGGTTAGCACTGCTGCCTCACAGCGCCAGGGACCTGGGTTCAATTCCGGCCTCGGGTGACTGTCTGTGTGGCGTTTGCACATTCTCCCCGTGTCTGCATGGGTTTCCTCCGGGTGCTCTGATTTCCTCCCATACTCCAAAGATGTGTGGGTTAGGTTGATTGGCCATGCTAAATTGCCCCTTAATGTCAGGGGGATAAACAGGGTGAATATGTTGGGTTACATTGATAGGGCCTGGGTGGGATTGTTGTCGATGCAGGCTCGATGGGCTGAATGACCTCCTTCTGCACTGTAGGGATCCTATGATTCTATGATTCTATTCTAGGATTCTAGGATTCAGTCTTCAAATGTCAAGGGGTGTGGTTAGACTCTCCATTGTTGGAGATGGTCATTAGCCTGTCACTACTTGTTCTGAACATTGCTACTTGTCAGCCCATGCCTGAACGTTGAGGTCTTTCTGCATGCAGATATGAACTGTTTAATTATCTGAGGAGTTGCAAATAGTACTGAACATTGTGTAATTACCAACAAACATCCGCACTTCTGATGTTGGAGGAAAGGTCATTGCTGAAGCGAATGAAGAAGGCTGGGCCTCAGCACTATGCTGATGAACTCCTGCAGCAAAGTCCTGGGATCTACAACAGCCACAACCATTTTCATCTATGCTAGCAATGGCTCCAGCCAGTGGAATGTAGTTTCCCGATCCCATTCGCTTCAATTTACAAGGATCTATGATGTCACATTCGGTCAAATGCTGCCTGATGCTTAGGGCAATCATTCTCACCTCATCTCTGGAATTCAACTGTTTTGTCCATGTTTGGACCAAGTGATAATGAGATCTGAAGTTGAACACTCTTGCCAGAATCCAAACTGAGTTATGTTGAGGTTATTGGTGAGTCAGTGACACTTGATAGCACCACTGAGAACATCTTCCATCCTTTGGCTGAAAACTGAGAGTTTGACTGATGGGGCAGGGACTGAATAGTGTGGATTTATGCTGCTTTCTGTGGGTAAGACATACCCAGGAAATTATTCACATTATTGGGTAGAAGCCAAACTTGTAATTGTACTAGGACTGGCGAGAGGCATGGCTAGTTCTGAGGATAAGTCTTCAGCACTACAATCGGATATTGCCAGGGCCCATTGCCTTTGCTGTTTGACGTTTCGTCACTATCCGATTTTAATCACCCCAGCACTGTTGGTGTGCCTTCAACTGACTGGGCCATAAACTCTAGAATTGCCTCTCTAAATCTCTCCTCCCCTTTACCTCAATCTTTTCCTCAGAATAGAGCTTTTGCCCATCTGTCCTAATATCTGTCCTAATATATGTTCAAGCGATTTGGTGTTAAAATTTTCCCATTAAACCTAAATAGCTGAGGGCACTCCCTAACAAGGTTTAGGACAGGAGCTGTAGAATTCAAGGTATATAAAAATTGTCCAACCAAGGCACACACCAATAAGAAAAGAAATAAATAAAATCTATGATACAAAAGGGTCCAGAGGGGCACTTTTTTCACACAGAGATTGGTGAGCGTCTAAACAACCTGCCAGAAGTGAGTACAATTTTGCCTTTTAAAAAGCGTTTAGACAGTTACATGGGTAAGATGGCTATAGAGGGATATGAGCCAAACGCAGGCAATTGGGACTAACTTAGTGGTTAAAAAAAAGGGGTGGCATGGACAAGTTGGGCCAAAGGGCCTGTTTCCATGCTGTAAACCTCTATGACTTTTTGACTCTACTCTAATTATCTTACACACTCGGGAAAATAAAGCATCCAGAAATTTGCGCTCTCATTGTTTAGAAACATTAATGGAACCCATGTTCTGTATTATGTTGAATTAAAACTTGACATTAATAACTCAGTCTCGTTGCACTAACTCTGGAACCTGAACATTGTTGTTAGAGTCCATGGTGCCTTCAGAATCCCTTGGCTAAATCACAGTCTATCACGGTTTATTTAACAGTCAATATTCTTTCAATGAGATAAGTTCAATAGCCTGAATTTTTCACCCATCGGGCTTGCACACTGGGTGGTCGCTGAAACGGGTGTGGAACTCGTTCCTCGTCATAGAATCATAGAATCATAGAAACCCTACAGTGCAGAAGGAGGCGATTCGGCCCATCGAGTCTGCACCGACCACAATCCCACCCAGGCCCTACCCCCACATATTTACCCGCTACTCCCTCTAACCTACGCATCTTAAGATTCTAAGGGGCAATTTTCTTTAACCTGGCCAATCAACTTAACCCACACATCTTTGGACTGTGGGAGGAAACTGGAGCACCCGGAGGAAACCCACACAGACACGAGGAGAATGTGCAAACTCCACACAGACAGTGACCCGAGCTGGGAATCGAACCCGGGACCCTGGAGCTGTGAAGCAGCAGTGCTAACCACTGCGCTCCCGTGCCGCCCTTGGTCATGGTTGGCCCCAGAGTGCAATTTCACACTGGCTGGCCAATTAGTGGGCAGGCAACGGGTGCGAGGAAAGGCTGAGCACTGCCAGGGAGAGTGGGAAGAGGGCGGGTGCTAAGAAAAGGACATGGGGGCAGGAACTTCTAATGTGTTCCCTCGGGGGTAGTGGGGATGGGGGGGTGGGGTGCCGGGGTGGTTGAGGGTGCAGGAGGAGGGAGACACTCACTGCGGAGCTGCCTCAGGGAGCTACAGACCCGGGAAAAATCAATAGCAGCAGAAACAAAATGATGCAAAGAGTGCCTCGTCAACACATTCAAACACAAAACTCAGTCCCCACACACATTTTTAGATTTTATTTCAGCCCGGCCAGTTCATCCCCATCCTGCATCAAGGTTGAAACCGCAATGTAGCGTAGCATAGCATCCTACAGTGCAGAAGGAGGTCATTCGGCCCATCGAGTCTGCACCGACCACAATCCCACCCCGACCCTAGCCCCATAACCCCATTCATTTACCTTAGCTAGTTCCCCTGACACTAAGTGGCAATTTAGCATTGGCCAATCCACCTAACCTGCACATCTTTGGACTGTGGGAAGAAACTCGAGCACCCGGAGGAAACCCACGTAGACACGGGGAGAACGTGCAGACTCTGCACAGACAGTGACCCAAGATGGGAATCAAACCCGGGTCCCTGGCACTGTGAGGCATCAGTGCTAACCACTATGCCAGTGTGCCGCCCAATGTAAGGGCTGCCTGGCCAATCGGCCCGTCCGCCAACTGCAAAAGCAGACGGGCCACGTAAAATGGCGTCCAGGCTAAATTGCCATCTTAGTATTTTATGGGTGCATTTCCGACTCACGCACTCATTCTGACCAAATATTGCACATCCCGAACAGCATTAAATTCTGGCCAGTACTCAGCCAGTAAAAGGAAGGTTTCCACTGCACGCTGGCTGCAGCCAACTTGTGAGCATATCTTATATAAATATCCTTATACCACATCTCGTACACAGAGGAAGCTTCTCCCTGTGATTCTTTTCTCAGTAAAATGTGATGTTCTTTGTGCCAGTTAAATATTTCTGTTCCAACATATTAATTTTGGTTTGAGTCTGCCAGATAGTGGCACTTAGAAGGATCGTAGCTGCGGGATAGATTTCTGATTCCAGTCATTTTGTTTTTACAAAAGGAGTTAAATATTTTAAAAGCAGGAAGTAAGATTGTAAAGGGATTTTGTAATCCCGGATGTAGGGTTTGGGGGGGGTGGGCGGGGAGGGAGGGGGGGGGGGGGGGTGGGTGCCCATTGTAGCAATGCCGAGCCTTAAGTTGGTCATAAAAAAAGACATTGCCTTAAAAGGACAAAAAAGAAAATCAGTTTAACATCCAGGATAAAGAGGAAAGAATCAGAGGAAATGACTGCAAAGTGGTGGTGAGACAGCATCTTGCCAATCGCCTATATTAGTGCTCTAGTCATGTGGGTAGCCATAGGTGGGCACAGGCTGCCAGTCAAAAAGGGCAACTCGGTGGGCCTGATAATGCAGACGTTGCAGTGAATATAGTGCAGGGAGTGAGTTAAATTAAAATCCAATGTGATCAGCCCGGTGCAGAGGCTAAGAGATATAAAGGATCCCAACAGCAGATTAAAATCAAATGTTTGGCTCGACCTCTTTGATGTTAATCATAATCACTCTGCGATTGCAAATCACCATTTGAATTTCACAAGAGACATCGTGTGTTCAAAAAATATAAGGCAAGCTAACTGAGCCGTGATGGTACGAATTAGCAGAATTCCATCCCCACCCCCCCGCAAAATTACAGCTCCCCCCATTCTAGACTCCTTTACAGATTATAGTAGATCTGGATGTGATCATTCCCGGTAAGACAGTCTCTTCTGCAGGTATGCAACTTTTGGTAGACCCTTACTTTGTCCAGATATTAATTCTGGATTGCTGATAGTTGCTGCGAATAAGGGTTAGTATAAATCTGGACTTTGGGCACGGATCCAGAAAGCCTTGTTTCCATGAACCTGAATCCAAAGTTTTTAACATTACATCAGTGAGCAATAAACCACCACGCAGTTAACATCTCAAGTCCATCCTGAGAGCATATGTGGAAATAATTGTAGTTTTGACCATGCTTCTTACCATAGGTCCAGCTCTTTTATAAAGCCATGGGCACTTTGGGATCAATAAACATTCGATCCCTCCATCACTTACGAACATTAGCAGCCTTGTGTACCATCTACAGGATGCACTGCAGTTCAACAATGCTCCTTAGGCAATGCTTTTCAAACCCACGACTGCTAAAGGGATGAGAGCAGCAGATAAATCGGAACACCACCACCTGGAAGTTCCCCTCCAAGCCACTCACTGTCCTGACTTGGAAACATATCGCCGTTCCTTCACTGTTGCTCAGTCAAAATCCTGGAATTCCCTCCCTAACAGTGCTTACACCACAGGGACTGCAGTGTTCAAGAAGGCAGCTCGCCATCAACTTCTCAAGAGCAATTAGGGATTGGCAATAAATGCTGGCCCAGCCATCGACGCCGACATCCCACAAATAATTTTTAAAAAATCATTCAGAAGGGACGCGTAACAACAACTTGCATTTATGTAGCGCTGTTAATATAGAAACATATCCTAAAGTGCTTAAAATCAAGGTAGACTCCAGTGCAGTACTGAGGGAGTTAGCATTGTTGGAGGTGCCATTTTTGGATGAGACTTTAAACTGAGGCCTTGACTTCCCTCTCAAGTGGATGTGAAAGATCCCATGGCACTATTCTGAAGCAGATAGCTTTTTGATTTACATGTAAGACAAGGGTTATGTCAAGCAGTCAGAAGATTGAAGCTAAGGCCACAATCAGATCAGCCAAGGCCTTTGTAATGACTTCAATCAGGCTATTGAAGTTGGCCTATTGGAATATGAACTCCCTGATTAAGGAGTTAATTGATGGACCAATCAGGGAATCTTTCCTGAGTATTTAACCGGGAGTGTCTGTTCCTCTGGCACTCCTGAAGGTAAACCGCTGACTGATAGCACTCTGTGTACTGCTGTTGGAATAGTAAATAAAGGGATTTTGGTGAAGGGACTTCTGCCTCTGCAGACTTATTACAGTCTTATTAAAAGACAGAGCAGACTCGAGGGACCAATTGGCTTACTCCTTCTCCTATTATGTAAAGAACTTACCCCCAGTGTCCTGACCAATTTCTATTCCTAAATCAACATCACTGAAAGTGACTGTCTTCTGGTCATCAGCGTATTGCTGTTTGCGGGAGTTTGATGTGTCCAAGTTGCGGCATTGGCCATATTACAATGGTGACCACACTTCAAAAGATACTTCATTGGTTGTAAGGGGCTTTAGGACATGCTTTCCTTGTGGAAGGAGCTATATAAATGCAATCTTTCTTTCCTCACAGAAGCATTATAGAATGAAAATCAAGTAACCAACTTGTGAACTGTGTGCTACTCAAGATAAATGAATATAATAATAGGTAGTGACTCACTGATTCCTGTTCACTTCCCCCACACTAAACTGCCTGGAATAAAATTAATTTCCAACACTTCATTGTATGCAGGAGATGGTGGCACAGTGGTAATGTCGCTGGTGCTAGTAATCCATGCTAATGCTCTGGAGACATGGGTTCAAATCCCATTATGGCAGCTGGTGGAGTTTAAATTCAATTAATAAAATCTAGTTGCATTCATGGCGATTGTGAAATTATCAATGATTATCATAAAAACCCATCTGGTTCATGAAAGTCTCTTAGAGAAGGAAATCTGCCATCCTTCCCCTGTCTGGCCTACATGTGTTTCCGCTCCCACATCAATGGGGTTGACTCTGAACAGCCCTCTGAACTGCCACTCAGCTTAATGGCAATTAGTGATGGGCAGCAAATGCTGTCACTGCCATGACGCTCACATCCCTTGACAGAATAAAATAAAATGTGCCTTCTCTACACCAATACCCAGGATCAATCATGTGTTTATCTCCCTCTTTTACCTGGACTCAGGCATATTGCCATAAGCAGTTAGACTCTGCCTCATTTAATTGTGGGAGCAATCACACTATTTTCGAGTTACGTGTCAGTTATTGCTCCACCCTTCCCACTAGAGTGAGTTAATTCCACTCTACATACCGTGAACCCTTTGAATAAGGTGACGTTCCATGCCTATGAGTTAACCAGATTCTCCAGTGAATGAGTTGTTTGCTGCACTCACGCTTCCTGTGGTTCATACTATTTGACCATTGGCAGCTTGGATCAACGTTCCTCGATTTATTTCCTTGGAGGTTCAATTCCACTTCTGTAATAGTCAGTGTCCTCTTGATCAGCCTTGCTGGGCACGTTTATGGCTCGCCCAAGTAGAAATTGTTTTGCTGCCCAGAGCTGGGATTTTGTCCACTCATATATGGACCCATTTTCATCCACCTCGCGTTTCTCAGGTTTGTGCATTTTGATCAACATTTATCCAACATCCTAATGGGTTCAATCGATCACAAATCCATCATGCAAAAAGCTATGATTAGGTTCCAGGACCATAGCCTGTGATACATACTGTCTACACTTCAGGAAGGAGATTGGCAATGCATCAAACCATAAAGGATTAATCACAGCACTATGCATTACTCATTTAGAGAGAGCTTTCAGCCTAAAGGTTATAGTTTCTTCTTTATCTGCGGGAAGGTTAATTCGTATTAGGTAATAATGATGGAAATGACAGACCTGAATGAATTTTACACAGTTTTGGAATGAAGTGATTTCATTACTGGGTCAATAAACAATAAAATCAGTCAATCATAGTCAAAAAACCCTGTTACATTTCACAATTTCACACAAGGCACCCCAATGCTGCGTAAATGCTGGAAGTTTGGTTAAATTTGTTTGGAGTGCACCAGATTTGTGCAAAATGGCTAATCAACATTTTTAACCCATGAGCCCATGGGATTGTTCTCTGCTACCGTTGTCAGAACTACTCAAAAGACAAGAATATTTTTATTATTCTGAGATGTTCTAATATTTTCCTATGAATTCCTGCCGGGATCACAGTTTCCAACTGATCCCTACCTTTTCCTGAATGTCTTTACAGCCTTGTGTGATAACCCTACATAATAAATATATGTTGATATGCATTCACAGAAAAACTAGAAAATTAGGACATTGTTCAGGAGTTGAAAATAAATTCATTTAACATGTGAGTCATTGTGATGACTAATACAATAGCTCAGGCTGGGGCGTGGACTTGACTGATCTAGGCCTAAATCCCACTTTCCTCTGTAGTTTGGACTCATCAGTACTTTTACATTTCATCTCTCCAGCTCATAGTTTCCTATTCCTCATTCTTTAATCCTTGATCCTTCATTCACTTCTCTTTGGCCTCCCAGGCTCCCAGTCTGAGTACAGCAAACATCTTATGCATTCAACATTAAGTTTAAGTTCATTTATTAGTATCACAAGTAGGCTTACATTCACACTGCAATCAAGTTACTGTGAAAATCCCCTAGTTGCCACACTCCGGAGTCTGTTTGGGTGCACTGAGGGAGAATTTAGCATGGTCAATGCAACTAACCTGCACATAGAACATAGAGACATAGAAAAACTACAGCACAAAACAGGCCGTTCGGCCCCACAAGTTGTGCCGAACATATCCCTACCTTTTAGGCCTACCTATAACCCTCCATCCTATTAAGTCCTATGTACTCATCCAGGAGTCTCTTAAAAGACCCTATTGAGTTCACCTCCACCACCACAGACGGCAGCCGATTCCACTCGCCCACCACCCTGTGTGAAAAACTTCCCCCTCACATTTCCCCTGGACCTACCCCCCAGCACCTTAAACCTGTGTCCTCTCGTAGCAGCCATTTCCACCCTGGGAAAAAGCCTCTGAGAGTCCACCCCATCTATGCCTCTCAAAATCTTATATACCTCTATTAGGTCTCCCCTCATCCTACGTCTCTCCAAGGAGAAAAGACCAAGCTCCCTCAGCCTATCCTCATAAGGCATGCCACTCAATCCAGGCAACATCCTTGTAAATCTCCTCTGCACCCTTTCAATCTTTTCCACATCCTTCCTGTAATGAGGCGACCAGAACTGAGCACAGTACTCCAAGTGGGGTCTGACGAGGGCCTTATACAGCTGCATCATTATCCCCGGACTCCTAAACTCAATCCCTCGATTGATAAAGGCCAGCACACCATATGCCTTCTTAACCACCTCCTCCACCTGCGGGGCCGATTTTAGAGTCCTATGGACCCGGACCCCAAGGTCCTTCTGATCCTCTACAGTACTAAGAGTCTTTCCCTTTATATTGTACTCCTTCATCCCATTTGACCTGCCAAAATGGACCACGACGCATTTATCTGGGTTGAAGTCCATCTGCCACTTCTCCGCCCAGTCTTGCATCCTATCTATGTCCCTCTGTAACTTCTGACATCCCTCCAGACTATCCACAACCCCACCAACCTTCGTGTCATCGGCAAACTTACCAACCCATCCCTCCACTTCCTCATCCAGGTCATTTATGAAAATGACAAACAGCAAGGATCCCAGAACAGATCCCTGGGGCACACCACTGGTGACCGACCTCCATTTAGAAAAAGACCCATCTATACCCACTCTCTGCCTCCTTTGGGCAAGCCAGTTCTGGATCCACCGGGCAGCAGCCCCTTGGATCCCATGCCCTCTCACTTTTTCTAGACTTCTTCACATCTTTTGGACTGTGGGAGGAAACCGGAGCACTCGGAGGAAAGCCACGCAGACACGGGGAGAACGTGCAGGCACAGACAGTGACCCAAGCCGGGAATCGAACTGTGGTCCCTGGCACTGTGAGGCAGCAGTGCTAACCACTGCATACAAATCAAAAGCTTTCCCTCAGAGGAGCCATGGTGGCTGTTGGGCTGTGTTGAGTCATAGTTTTGTTTTATTGTTTTTTTGTCCAATGGAAAGTAGGTGTAGGGTTGTTCCCCTTATGTCTGAGTGTCTATATATTATTGCTTATTGTATATAATGTAATGAACAACATAATGGGTAACTGAGTTGTATAGTACCGAAGACATAAGGAACAAGCAACATGAAGCCAAGACAGTGAGGTCAAAATAAAATATTAAAAGGGATAATACAATAGAGTTATTTGCTGCAACTTGGAGGTCTTGTGATGCAGTTGATTGGGTCACTGCCTCTGAGCCAGAAGCTCCAGGTTCGAGTCCCACCCCAGGACCTGATGGTCAAGTAAGGAGCGTTCATAATGTGGTCAAACAGGTTGATTGCCAACCTGCAAAATCCTTCCAACATGTGGCAATTGGCAGGTGGTAAGAGTGGGAGAGACTCCTGGTCAGCCGTGCTTGATAAGGAGTGGCGCCCTTGAAGCTATAAGCCTCTGACGACAGACTAACATAGAACATAGAACAGTACAGCACAGAACAGGCCCTTCGGCCCACGATGTTGTGCCGAGCTTTATCTGAAACCAAGATCAAGCTATCCCACTCCCTATCACTAGCGACCTGTTTCAGCGATTTCTAGCTATATAAACAGATGAAAGTCTGCCTTAGAGCGCCACTAGGTGCAGGAAGAAGAAGAAAACTTTCTGCACCTGCATGCTGACTAATGCAGGAATGCTGCAGTGATTGCAGTGCGCATGCACAACTATTTCTGACACCTTTCCAATTGATGGTAAGTGGGAATTTTTGCCTAAAGCCTGGATTACTCTGACACTTTTGATTTTGTGACTGGTAGAAAAACTATAGAAAGTGAACTAACAATTCATGCCCCTTGCAGGGTGGGGTGGCACAGTGGCACAGTGGTTAGCACTGCCGCCTCGCAGCGCCAGGGACCTGGGTTCAATTCTGGCCTTGGGTGACTAGCCGTGTGGAGTTTGCAAGTTCTCCCCGTATCTGCGTGGCTTTCCTTCGGGTGCTCTGGTTTCCTCCCATAGTCCAAAGATGTGCGGATTAGGTTGATTGGCCATGCTAAATTGACCCTTAGTATCAGGGGGTTTAGCAGGGTAAATATGTGTGGTTATGGGGATAGGGCCTGGGTGGGATTGTTGTCGGTGCAGGCTCGATGGGCTGAATGGCCTCCTTCTGCACTGTCGGGATTCCATGATTCTATGTATCTGGGGTGGGGTGGAAAAAGGGCCAACAGCTGGCAAACTTGGCGGTACAGATTTCCCACAATTCCTGCTGGATTTAATGACAGGATCTGTTTTGAATGTTTTGACTCAATTTCCCAGTCAACAGTGAGAAGAAAGGCAGCTGCTGAGCTGTAAGGCCTGTGACATCAGGCTGCAGCTGGAGTGTCATCAGACTGAAGGAAAGATGTGGCGGGGCTTGGGTGGGTGTTGGGGGCGCGGTGGGGGGGGGGGGGGCTGCGGGAAGTGGGGGGGGGGGGCGGGTGGATGTGGGTGGCATGGCACCATAGAGAAATGAAGAAGAGATTGAGAGGTCACAATTAAAAAAAGATCACAGAGGAGATCAGGCGACCTGTTGGAAAGAAGCAGGAGAGACTGGGGGAGCATTTTTGAATATATCTAGGTTACACAACAACAATTTCCAGACAGTCTGTTCCAAATCTGTACAGAAACGTGGCAACCTGGCATCAGAGTACTGTTTAGAGAGAGAGGAAATGGGCCCAAGTTTGAGCAATGTTCCCACATAGTGATTGTCAGTCCCATCCGTTCCAGGCCACAGAACAAGGAGGCAGACACCAAGTAGAGTAATAAGGGGGGAAAAAATGCTGAACAACAGTGCAGAAATGCCATGAGCTATTCCAATCTGTCGAATCCTGTGAGAATTGTCAACAAGTCCCTTCCTTCAACTGGAGCGCCAATTTCCTATTGCATATGTCAATAATTATTTACACTACTAAGTTTAGCTTGTGTACTGGAATCAATCACTCAAAACAGGTCCCTGCTGGTAAAATGTAGCTCTTAGGCACAGCTCTGCTGAAATCAGATTCTGATTTGGATGTAATTTATTCAGGTATAAAACTTCGATTTAATTGACAGTGTAAGTGCAGCTCTTATCACACCAGGTCCCAGTCCTTTGTGGCAAAGGGTTGTTCATCTTGACACAACTGAGAGGTGCTGTCATTATTACCCTTTTGAAAATGATGCAATGAAAGAAAAGTTTACTCCTTGCCTGTTCAATTGATTCCTTTCTTTAAGAATTAATATCACTTCAGCAAGGGCTGATGACATTTAAATAATTGTATTTCATTTACACAATGAGTGCTGATGACATTACCAGGGGAAGGAAAGAGTGGCATGCACATTAACATGCACAGTTGAAGCTGAAACCCTTGCAAGTCACTGACTGCATCTTTACCAATGTTAAATCAGTTGTCACATTGTCAGCCTCAGTAATGAGAAAGGCAGAAATGAATGAAGAGCGTGGAGGAAAATACTTTTGTGTGATGTTATTGCCAAATAGTCTTCCTATCCATCTTCCTATCAATTAGTGAGAAAGAAAGACATACATTTATATAGCGCCTTTTCCAACCACAGGAGATCCCAAAGTGCTTTACAAGCAATGAAGCACCTTTGAACTAGAGGGCATAGGTTTAAGGTGAGAGGGGAGAGATACAAAAGTGTCCAGAGGGGCAATTTTTTCACACAGAGGGTGGTGAGTGTCTGGAACAAGCTGCCAGAGGTAGTAGTGGAGGCGGGTACAATTTTATCTTTTAAAAAGCATTTAGATAGTTACATGGGTACGATGGGTATACAGGGATATGGGCCAAATGCGGGCAATTGGGATTAGCTTAGGGGTTTCAAAACAAATAAGGGCGGCATGGACAAGTTGGGCCGAAGGGCCTGTTTCCATGCTGTAAACCTCTATGACTCTATGACTCTAAGTGTGATCACCGTTCTACAATGAGATACATAGTGGCCAATTTGTGCACAGCAAGCTCCCACAAACAACAATGCGATACAATCTGTTTTTGTATTTTGATTAAGGAATAAACATTGGTCAGTTTTGGAGGGCGTTCACTCGACTGATTCCTACGATGAAGTCTTATGAGGATAAGCTGTGTAGGTTGGGCCTATCATCATTAGAGTTTAGAAGAATGAGAGGTGATGTTATTGAAATGTATAGGCCAGAATTCTCCGGCTGTTCTCACCGGCAGGATTCTCCAGTCTCACTGGCAGCGCATCCCCGTCCACGGGTGTGGGATGACGTCAATGGAAATTCCCACTGACAGTGGCGAGATCAGAGAATCCCGCCGCTAGCAAACAACGTGCCACCTCCTGCCGGCGGGAAATATTTTTTGATTTGATTTGATTTATTATTGTCACATGTATTAACATACAGTGAAAAGTATTGTTTCTTGTGCGCTATACTGACAAAGCATACTGTACATAGAGAAGGAGAAGAGAGAGTGGAGAATGTAGTGTTACAGTCATGGAGAATTAGAAGGTATGCTGGCACAGCTTGAAAAAGGTTTGAATGCTCTGGTGCCGTCTTCTGAGTACGCGTGGCTGGGAGGCGGGAGAATCTCACCCATAGGATTCTGAGAAGGTTTGGCAAGATGGATTCTGAGGGAATGTTTCTCCTTGTGTTAAAATATAGATATGGGGAGCACAGTTTAAAAATAAGAGCCACCAGCTGTATCTTCTGGATCAGAAAATTCCGTCCAAGGAGTCTCCCATTTAAGATGGAGGTGAAGATGATTTTTTTCCTCTCAGGAGGTTGTTAGTCTTTGGAATTTTCTTCCACAGTGGAAGTTGGATCATTGAATACTCAAGGTTGAGTTGGACAGATTTTTGTCCCATAAAGGAAAAGGGGGAAAGGCAGGAAAGTGGAGATAAGGCAGCAATTGTTTCAGCCATAATCTTATTGAATGCCAGAGCGGGCTTGCTGGGCCAAATGACCTCCTCTCCTCTTTCTTAAAATTTATGATCTAGAACTAGAATTTATGATCTAGGGGCGGCACGGTAGCACAGTGGTTAGCACTGCTGCTTCACAGCTCCAGGGTCCTGGGTTCGATTCCCGGCTCGGGTCACTGTCTGTGTGGAGTTTGCACATTCTCCTCGTGTCTGCGTGGGTTTCCTCCGGGTGCTCCGGTTTCCTCCCACAGTCCAAAGATGTGCTGGTTAGGTTGATTGGCCAGGTAAAAAAAAAAAAATTGCCCCTTAGAGTCCTGAGATGCGTAGGTTAGATGGATTAGCGGGTAAATATGTGGGGATAGGGCCTGGGTGGGATTGTGGTCGGTGCAGACTCGATGGGCCGAATGGCCTCCTTCTGCACTGTAGGGATTCTATGATTCTATGAGAACTTCAGGAATAACTGTCCTACTCTTCTTCAAAATTGTTCCATGGGTTTCAATAGTTTATGTCCACCTGGGAGAGCAGACTTTGGTTTAAGGTCTCATCCAAAAGTTGACAGCATCAACTTTCATCTTATTTTTGAGCTCCTGGGATGGATGTTGAATCCACAAACGTCTGACTCCAAGGTGGGAGCTGCTTGCTCTTCCAGATGGTCCACAATAGGGGACATAATGGCTCAGAAAATTATTTATGTTGTGCCTGTCCTATTGATGTAAAATTTGGTGTCTAACTATCCAATATTGTATGTGCCTTTTCCATCCACATAACATACCAAGTGCACCCATGGCTACATTTTAAGGCCATGTTTATTTGTACCGCAACAGAAGAGGCAGTATTTCCAGCACATGCATAGTGTCAGCTGATGCATTGAAGGTATGAAGTGTCAATCCATTTCCGAAGGTTTTACTACAAGTCACAAAATCAAGACAGCTTAAAAATCAAAGTAATTATCCAGGATTTAGGCAAAGATTCCACCCTACCAACAACTGGAATGGCATCAAGATTGGCATCAAGAGTAGTTGCGCATGAGTTGAGGTGAAAGTGACAACCCTTGACATCAAGGCCGCACTCGACTGAGTGTGGCATCAAGGAGCTCTAGTGAAACTAGAATCAATGGGTATCGGAGGGCAAACTCTCCGCTGGTTGGAGTCATACTTGGTATATAGGGAGATGGTTGTGGTTGTAGAGGGTCAGTCATCTCAGCTCCAGGACATCTCTGCAGGAGTCCCTCAGGGTACTGTCCTAGGCCCAACAATCTTCAGCTGCTTCATCAATGATCTTCCCTCCATCATAAGGTCAGAAGTGGGGATGTTCGTCGATGATTGCACAATGTTCAGCACCATTCATGACTCCTCAGATACTGAAGCAGTCCATGTTCAACTGCAACAAGATCTGGGCAATATCCAGGCTTGGGCTGACAAGTGGCAGGTAACATTCACACCACACAAATGCCAGTCAATGACTGTCACCAATAAGAGACACAATAACCATCACTCATAGAATCATAGAAACCCTACAGTACAGAAAGAGGCCATTCGGCTCATCGAGTCTGCACCGACCACAATCCCTCCCAGGCCCTACCCCCATATCCCTACAGATTTACCCACTAATCCCTCTAACCTACGCATCTCAGGACACTAAGTGCAATTTTTTTTTTAGCATGGCCAATCAACCTAACCCTTGTCACTCCTTGACATTCAATGGTGTTATCCTCACTGAATCCCCCACTGTCAACATCCTTGGGGTTACCATTGACCAGAAACTCAACTGGACTCACCACATAAACCCAGTGGCTACAAGGGTCAGAGGCTAGGAATATTGCAGCGAGTAACTCTCCTCCTGATACCCCAAAGCCTATCCACCATCTACAAGGCACAAGTCAGGAGTGTGATGCAATACTCTCCACTTAGCTCCAACAACACTCAAGAACCTTGACACCATCCAGGACAAAACAGCCCACTTGATAGACACCACATCTACAAACATCTATTCCCTCCACCACAGACGCTCAGTAGCAGCAGTGTGTACTATTTACAAGATGCACTGCAGTAATTCACCAAAGATCCTTTGACAGCACCTTCCAAACCCACGACCACTTCCATCTAGAAGGACAAGGGCAGCAGACACATGGGAGCACCACCACCTGCAAGTTTGTCTCCAAGCCACTCACCATTCTGACTTGGCAATATGTCACCATTCCTTCGCAGTCGCTGGATCAAAATCATGGAATTCCCTCCCTAACGGCATTGTGGGTCAACCCACAGCACATGGGCTGCAGCGATTCAAGAAGGCAGCTCACCACCACCTTCTCAAGGGCAGCTGGGGATGGGCAATAAATTCTGGCCCAGCCAGCGACACCCATGTCCCACGAATGAATAAAAAAAACACTGCAACTGCCGCAGGAGTCCCTCAGGGTGGTGTCCTAGGCCTAACCATCTTCACATGCTTCATCAATGACCTTTCCTCCATCATAAGGTCAGAAGTGGGGATGCTCATCAATGACTGCACAATGTTCAGCACCATTCACGATTCCTCAGATATTGAAGCACTCCATGTTCAACTACAACAAGATCTGGACAATATCCAGGCTTGGGCTGACAAGTGGCAAGTAACATTCACGCCACACAAATGCCAGGCAATGACCATCACCAATAAGATGCAATAATGCATTTGTCTGTATGAGGGTGCAGTATGTAATTAGGAAGGCAAATGGCATGTTGCCCTCTGGTGCAAGGGGTTTGGAGTACAAGAAGAAGAAAGTCTTCCTACAGTTGTATAGGGTTTGGTGAAAGCACACCTTAAATACAGTGCACAGTTTTGATCTCCGTATTTAAGGAAGGATATACTTGCCTCGGAGTCAGCACAGTGAATATTCACTGGTCTCCTGGGAAGGGAGGGTTGTCCTCCAATGAGAGGCTGAGTAAATTGGATCTATATTCTCTGAAAGTTAAGAGTGGGAGGTAATCATCATTATAACAGACAAGATTCTGAAGGAACTTTACATGGTCGACTCAGAGAGATTGTTTCCTCAGGATAGGGATCCGATCATTTAGGACTGAGAAGAGGACGAATTTCTTCACTGCAAGGGTTGTGAACCTTTGACAGTCTGTACCTCAGAAGGTTGTGGATGCTCCATCATTGAATATATTTAAGCTTGAGATAAACAGATCTTTGTTCACTCAAGGAATCAAGGGATACGGAGAGCAGATGGGGAAATGGATTTGAAACCAAAGATCTGCCATGATCGTAATGGCAGAGTAGTCTTGAATCATCATGTGGACTACAGCACAGTGGCACAGTGGTTAGCACTGCTGCCTCACAGTGCCAGGGACCCGGGTTCGATTCCCAGCTTGGGTCACTGTCTGTGCAGAGTCTGCACTTTCTCCCAGTGTCTGCATGGGTTTCCTCCAGATGCTCTGGCTTCCTCCCACAGTCTGAAAGGTGTGCTGGTTAGGTGCATTGGCCATGCTAAATTCTCCCTCAGCGTCCCTGAACAGGCGCCGGAGTGTGGCGACTCGGGGATTTTTCCAGTAACTTCATTGCAGTGTTAATGTAAGTCTACTTGTAACACTAATAAATAAACTTTAACACTTGCTCCTATTTATTATGTCCTAATGTTCTTGCTACTCAATCTGAGCCCCAAAATATGTCAAAGCAAATTTCGGCCCCACTATATTTGCTATTAATGGGATCTGAGCCAGTCACAAATTAACTATTAGGTTGTAAGTTGTCATTTGTGCTGAGGGTCTTTCATGCAACTTTTAATCTCGGCAAGAAAAGCAAAGAACAGACTTGACTCAATTGACACTACTTTTTCAAAACATATGATCCAGTATTTTCCATTAAATAAGACTCTCCCACACAGTCGCATTCTCCTTCAACATAACGATGATTGCCTAATAGAATTCCAATTTCACCATAGGTTGTATCTTCCACTTTGATTGTACTGATGCTTTTAATGTCGAAAGCAAAGGAAGACTTGCAATTACATAACACCTATCATGGCTTCAGGCTGCCCCCAAGGATAGTCCGTGAAATACATTTGCTGTGTAAGCCACTGTTGTAATGTAAACATTGAAATATAGAAACATCGAAACGAGAAGCAAGAGTAGGCCATTTGGCCCTTCGAGCCTGCTCCACCATTAGTTTTGATCATGGCTGATCATCAAACTCAATATCCTGATCCCGCCTTCCCCCATATCCCTTGATCCCTTTAGCCCCAAGTGCTACATCTAATTTCTTCTTGAATTCACACAATGTTTTGGTGCCAACTACTTTCTGTGGTAGTGAATTTCACAGATTCACCACTCTCTGGGCAGGGGGCTGTATGTAGAAACTCTATTTAGGATTCTCGCCGGAATTCTACTGCCTTTGCCCGCCACAGAATTGGAGCAGACGAGGGACGGACAAAGGAAATGTCCGTTGACCTCGGGCAGGAATTTCTGTCTCACTCGAGCAAGGCCGTAAAATCCCAACCAATATGTAGAAACATGGCAGCCAAATTGCTCAAAGCAAATGGCCGTGAGGTACTTTTAGAGATGTTGCATGTGGGGTGAATATTGGCCAAGATACTGGGGAGAGGTTTTAATGTTGCATTTGTGGCCAAATGTTTCAACTACTCCAGTGTCACCTTATCAGGAAACAGGTCAGGAAAAGTCCATCCCATGTCCTGTTTTCCCTTCTCCATATGCCTGTGATGGCAGCTGCCTCGTCCTGAGGCTGGACTGAGCGGAAGTGAGGCTGCCAATTTGTCAACAGGTAATTGGTGCAAATAGCAGTTAAATCAGCAAGAGAATTGGGCTGCAAGTTTGCATTTCAAGGGTGGACTCTGCCAGCTAGTATTTCAGAAAATGTTTGTGGAAACAATAGTGTCAACCTTTCCTGAAAGGAAATGAACATCCTCATTAATAAAATCCTGAAAGAAATGAGGAAGAGTCTGTTTGGGAAAGACGAGAAAAAAAACATACTTCTTCAGTCAATGTGGGTTCCAGGGTGGAACATGCAGGAACATTATTCTTCCTCAAAAATTTGAATTAAAGGCTCCTCTGAGCTACTTTGAGTTTAATCTCATTCGTTTGCATCTTAATTTTTGCTATGTGTTTTGTCATAACTGTGGTAGCATGGCCCCTTTAAGGGGGCATTCCCTGAATGCCACTCAATCGGAGCGGACCCTGGGGGCTTTCGAATCTGGAGCAAAGGCTAATATCCTGGTCGGGATGGTCCTGTTGTTGGAGCCTGGGAGGAGAGTTGTATAGTCGCATAATTGATTCTGTCTGACCCTTTGTTATAAATATTTATTTATCGTTTGGAATAAATCCCTTTGATTCACATCGAGTTACCCTCGATGTTTTACATTGGCGATGAGGAAAAACTTTCCAAGTCGCCGGAGATTGCAGTGTGCAGCTAGAGGGGGAGGAGACTTGAGTATCAAGAGTATGAAGAAGCAAGGCACTTACGCATGTTAAAAAGCCTTTAATTAGAAAGATTGAACCATTTGAAGCTGAAATGGAAAATTGGGGACAATATATTGAAGGGCTGTGTTACCTCTTTGTAGCAAATGAAGTAACAGCTGAAAAACAGCGAAAGGTTATTCGGCTCACAGTCTGTGGCCCACCAGCTTAGAGAGAAGTCTTACATTCCCAGATGTTCCAGACACAAGTCCCAGAATCAGGGCGGGCGAGGCTCACAGAAGGGCTCAGGTGGGATTTTACGAGCTTTGCCCAAGCAAGGCCATAAAATTCCGGTAAAGGTTTTTTGACCAGATCGTTGCGAATAAAATAATTATTTCAACCCCCGTCCCTCAATCATTATTCTGAGATAAAAACTTCATTTGGCAATCTGGGAGCCAGGGGAGGTAGTCTCGGGCTTCATGGTCAGACTGAGAGGGTTAGCAGAGCACTGCGAGCTCGTCCCAGCTTTAGGAGAAATTTAAGAGACCGTTTGGTCTGTATAAGCAGTCTCATCGTACAAAAGAAGTCACTGGCTGAGACCAAAACCTCTTTAGAAAAAGCTGGGGAATTGGCCCAGGTGACTGAATGTGCTGAGCAGGGTCTAAGCAAGTCACAAGGTGTGCCAAACAAGGAAACCATTTTTGGCGGGAAACAGCTGTTACGAAGAGAAACCTGGCTGTAGGCACAGCAGACCCTGAGGGAGGGAATACGGGAGTGACGGCTGAAGCTTGTTTTTGATGTGGAGAAGGACACTCCCCAGAATGTGGCCGATGCAGGAATTATATGCATTTTAGGTGCAACAGAAAGGGTCATTTAAAAGTGTGGTGCAGAGTAAAGCAGTCAGAACAGAATGTGCAAAAAACCTCCACAACGGTTAGTTTAACTCCCTTAAAAAATTTGAATGGGGAGCCCGACAAGGGACCCAAGACATTCACCCTAAACCAGGTCCAACTAAGTAAAGTGGTCCCTTTAGAGGTTACCTTGATGGTAAATGGCAAATCTTTAAAATGGAAATTGACATAGAGGCTGCAGCCACAGTCACAGTCAAAAGGCCTCCAACCATTGAGATTGAGCGTGTCAGGAGCCATATTGTCTACATATACAGAGGAGACATTGAAGACCTTAAGGGCAGCAACAGTGGCAATGTCCTATAAAAACCAAATAGCACAGCTACCTGTCCTAGTAATTGAAGGTCATAGACCTTATTTAATGGACCATGATTTTATATATATATATAAATATTTATATATATATATATTCAAGCAGATAAAATTAAACTGGTTGGAAATATTAAACCTACGGAATGGACTTTTTCAGGAGCTGCAGTGTAAATAATCAGAGGTCTTCCAAAATGAGCTAGGATGAATAGAGGGAGCAAAAGCCAAAATTTATCTGAATCCTGATGCAAAGCCCTATGCACTTCATCATAAGGTTGAAGTTGAGCTCGGAAAATTGGAAAGTGTAGGTATTACAACACCCGTACAACTCTCCGAATAATCCCCATCCTCAAGCCAGATCATACTGTAAGAATTTGTGGGGATTATAAACTAACAGTCAATTGAGGAGCTCAGATAGACAGATCCTCATTCCTAGAATTGAGGACCTCTACGCCTAACTAGTTCAGAGTTTAAAGTACACTAAGTTAGACCTCAGTCACGCCTACCAGCAGCTAGAGTTTGATGACAAAGGTTGGTTACTATCAACACCCACAAGGGTTCATACCAGTATACATGTTTGCCTTTTGGAGTCTCATCAGCCTGTGCCATTTTCCAGCGTACAATGGAGAGTCTATTACAAGGCAGCCCAAATGTAGTGGTTAACTTGATGATGTTTTAATTACAGCAGCCTCACCTGAAGAACATAGGTCAAATTTGGAAGTACTGTGAAGATTTAAGGAAGCTGATGTTAGATTGAAATGGGAGAAAAGTACGTTCTGGGCAGAGGAGGTTACATATTTGGATTTCAGTATAGACAGAAAAGGGTCACACCCTTTGGAAGATAAAGTTAAAGCCATTTAGGAGGTTCCACAACCCAAAAATCTATCAGAGTTGAAGCCATTTCTTGGCAAGATGAACTATTATGGTAGATTTTTGACAAAATGCATCTACCTCCTTAGCCCCATTCCACCAGCTGTTAAAGAAACATCAGTGTTGAAGGTGAGGACAACAAAAGGAAGCCTTCATAAAAATTAAGCAGGTTCTGCAGTCGTCAGCATTATTGGTGCATTTCAATCCAACCAAATCTTTCGTCGTTACCTGCGATGCATCACCGTATGGAATGGGAACAGTTTTGTCCCACTGGACGCCCGATAGAGCGGAAAGGCCAATTGCCTTTGCGTCTAGAATGTTGTCAGATGCGGAAAAAAAAGTACTCCCAGGTAGATAAAGAAAGATTGGCTGTCATTTATGCAGTCAAAAAGTTTAATCAATATATTTATAGACCGCACTTCGCAATAGTTTCAGATGACAAGCCATTGTTAGGTCTATTCAGAGAGGATCAGCCAGTGCCACCAATTGCCTCTGCAAGGGTACAGAGGAGCGTCCTATTGTTAGCAGCGTGCTGTTATACATTCCAGCATCACCCAGGGACACAAATATCAAATGCAGATGCACTCAGCCATTTGCCCTTGCCGCAGACAGTAGCATCACCACCAGTCCCACAAGTGGCAGCGCTGGCACTGCACCTGATAGAGACTTTGCCAGTCTCTGCTAAACACATAAAGATGTGGACAGAAAGTGACTCAGTGTTAATTAAAGTTAAAAAGATGGTAATACAAGGGTGGCGCTATGAGAATTCAGAGCTGCTTAAACCTTACCGACACAGAAGGATGGAAATGAGATAACCTGTGAAGATGGGGTGTTGTTGTGGAGGGCTGGAGATATTGTCCCACAGTCAGAGTTTTAACAACACCAGGTTAAAGTCCAACAGGTTTATTTGGTAGCAAACACCATTTGCTTTCGGAGCGCTGCTCCTTCGTCAGATGGAGTGGAAATGTGCTCTCAAACAGGTGTTTGCTACCAAATAAACCTGTTGGACTTTAACCTGGTGTTGTTAAAACTCTGACTGTGTTCACCCCAGTCCAATGCCGGCATCTCCACATATTGTCCCACCCCAGGGAGAGACAACTTTTATCACAGGAATTGCATGACTTCTATCCAGGACAAAGCAGGATGAAGGCACGAGTCGGACGTTAGGCCAGGCTTTGATGAAGAAATCGTTAGTCAATTCCCTAATTTTGTAGATCAACAGACCTTGCCACTGTTGGTGAATATGCACAGTAAGAAGTTTAACAACACCAGGTTAAAGTCCAACAGGTTTATTTGGTAGCAAAAGCCACACAAGCTTTCGGAGCACTAAGCTTAGAGCTCCGAAAGCTTGTGTGGCTTTTGCTACCAAATAAACCTGTTGGACTTTAACCTGGTGTTGTTAAACTTCTTACTGTGTTTACCCCAGTCCAACGCCGGCATCTCCACATGGTGAATATGCAGCCATGGGAGTGCCCTGGTAGACCCTGGCAAGAAAACATATCGACTTTGCTCAACCATTTATGGGTCATATGTTTCTTATATTAGTAGATCCAGAGCAAGATTTTCCACCACTCTTACCCCAAAAACAGAAAATCCTACCCAAGATCAACGGACCTTTGCATAGATCCCCCCGCCCGCCCGCCAAGATTCCCATGATAGGCAGAATGGAAAAACTCCTCCTCCCCCCTCTCGCTCTCACACACACACACACAAACACTCTCTCTCTCTAAGCGGTTGGATGTGCAGTTGATGAAGCCCACAACAACCACTATCACCATTGACATTTGAGGAAAATGTTTGCTATTCATGGCATTCCAGAATTCGTAGTGTCACACAATGGCACATCATTCACAGCGGAGGAATTCCAAACATTTGTCAAATCAAATGGGATTCGCAATGTCAGATCCAAACCTTACTACCCAACCTCAAATAGACCAGTGGAACGTGCAGTGCAAACGTTTAAGTCGGCGATGAAGAAACAAGTCATTAGGCCTCTCCCTTTAATTATAGCCAGATGTTTGTGTCTTGCAACACCACACCAAATGTGACCACGGGGATCACACCAGCCATGCTACTAATGGGATGCTGCTTCAGGATATGATATTCCCAGATTTGGCAGGGAGGGTGGATGAAGCCTCTCAGAAAGCAAATCATGATTCAAGAAAAAAAGACAGAGTATTCCAAGTTGAGGATTCAGTCGTGGTCAGAAACTTTGCAGCAGGAATGGCATGCATGGCTGATAAGATTGTGGAGAGAATAGGACCGGTCTTCTATGTCATGCAGACACAAGGTTGTAATCTCAAGAAGCACGTTGATCATTTGCAGAGGAGAGCAGTGACTTATACAGGGAATGAACTGGCGACCCCTGCAGTAAATTCGAAATTGCCAGGATGGGTTACCAAGATCCCAGTTGTAAATGAGTTTGCCTTTTGCATCCAACCAGCCTGATTCTTCAAATTCTGAACAGCCCACCACAGAACTGAAGTGTTCGACCAGAATTCCCTGAATTAACTAAACTTCTGATGAGTTTTTCCCTCATGTCTTTTAAAATTTGGTTGCCTATACTCATTGTGATAACCACGAGGTCCATGGGGAATCATTGAGCCCTTTGGGGCTCGCTGAGTACGAGTTCCCCTGGTAACAGGCAGTGGCCTGCCCAGCTGGAACTCATTACCTCAGCCTTTTATAAGACATGCCTAGGACTGGGCCTGCTGAACTGCAGGTGGTTTACTTTGCATTCTGTAATAAACTATGCTCCTTCCAGTCGAGCTTTCTGAGTCATTACACTAAAGATGTTCTTTTGTTTCATCTATAAGTGAATTTGGGCGTTGGGGGGGGGGGGGGGGAAGGAGTGTGGTAGCGTGGCCCCATTAAGAGGCATGTGATGAGGCTGGACCCCTCCACTTTCTCAGAAGATTAAGGAACTTTGGCATGTCATAACAGATGCACTATGGCAAGCATTCTTTCTGGTGGTATGGATCTTGCTCTGCCCAAGACCGCAAGAAACTACAAATCAGCCTCCCATCCATTGACTCTGTCTACACTTCCGCACTGCCTTGGAAAAGCAGCCAGCATAATTAAGGACCCCACGCATCCCGGACACTCTCTCTTCCACCTGCTTCCATTGGGAAAAAGATACAAAAGTCCGAGGTCACAGACCAACCAACTCAAGAATAGCTTCTTCCCTGCCGTCATCAGGCTTTTGAATGGACCTATCTCACACTAAGTTGATCTTTCTTTACACCCTAGCTATGACTGTAACAGTACATTCTGCACCCTCTCATTTCCTTCTCTATGTACGGTATGCTTTGTCTGTACAGTGCACAAGAAACAATACTTTTCACTGTATACTAATACATGTGACAATAATAAATCAAATCAAATCAAATCAAATTTATGGACTGTCGTGGAGGGAAGCTGAGCCAAACGGGAGCAAGAGTGCATATCTCGGGTCAGAGTGGTCCCATTGTTGGAGTCTGGGAGGAGAGTTGTTTGGTCGCATAGTCAAATCTGTCTGACCCTTTGTTGTAAATACTTATTAATCTTTTGCAATGAGCCACATCAAGTTGTTCTCAATTGATTACAATAACCATCATTTCATTGATGTGAATCAGAGTGATCAAGAAGGATGATTATCATCAAAAGTAAAAGATATAAGATGGAAAATTGGGCTCTGTGGCATTTGTAGTTTTGGCAGTTACAAGGACTGTTTAGGTACCAATATGGCCCTTAGGTGAGAAAAGTGAAAAATGGGGATTTCTGCCTGTCCGTGTTGCCCATGTGCCATCCGGGCAACGTAAAATTCGAGTCAGTTGACCTTTTAGTTACCTTAAGAACAGTGTATACCATGATGTTGAACTCATAGGGCTCGATTTTACCATCAAGTTGCATCCGGCCCGGGAGTGATGTGGCAGGGGAGCCGCATTCTATCAGTTTTTTTTCTACGCATGCACAGTTGGAGCTCCGATCAGAGCTGCAGGGTTTCGGGCGTGAAAACTTGGTAAAATTGGGCGTGAGGTGAGTAGCTTGATCTGCGCCCGCCTCTGCACCGGTTCCCCCTTTATCAAGGCCCAAAAATGGCCGCAATCGGGACTGCGCCTGAAACGGGCGTGATGGCCATTTAAATGCATTTGCATGCATTTAAATTGACTTAATGGGCTGCATGCCCAACCTTACCGGCACTTCCCCCTTTACCACCACATTCGCATATCCAAAATTGGTGCAAAACAGACATACTGTACAAATGTCTGATTTGGGAGGAGGTAAGTGCCGAGCGTCCGACGGCTCTCTGCCTGAGGTCAGTGGGAGAGGAAGGGGGGTCCACTGCCACTCTGCCTGAGATCAGTGAGGGGGAAAGGGGGGGGTCCGCTGCCACTCTGCCTGAGATCAGTGGGGGTTAGGGGGGCTATGGGCCCGCGATCGGTCTGGGTGGCGGAGAGGGTAGGGGGGATAAGGGGTCAGTAATGTTGTGGGGCTGGGGCAATGTCTGTGGGGGCCAGGGGGAGGCATTATCCGACCTGGGAGCGATGTGGCAGGGGAGCTGCATTCTACCATTCTTTTTCTGCGCATGCGCAGTTGGAGCTCCAATCAGAGCTGCAGAGTTTCGGGCGCGCCCACAGCCTTCGGCAGCGCGATTCATAATCGCTGATATTTTTTCAGGCAGAGTGCATATGGGGTCAACTGAGAACGGGCCTAAAAGTCAGATACGAAACACTCCCAGTTTCAAGTCCGCCCAGCACTTCGAATCAAAATGGTAAAATAGGGCCCACAGTTGCAATATTAAGGCATGTTTCAGATTTGTTCTAAGGGTGTGGCTGACGTAGCAGGGTAAGGGTTAACAGAGACACAGTTAACTGAAGCACACTACACTGGTCAAATCCCAAAGGAAATGAACCAACACAGAATCCAAGGGAAAACGTGTTTCACCAAAGGATGTATAAAACAGAGAAAGCCTTCATAACCTAATGTTTCTTTGTTTTTTTTTACTGTTTCCTGATGTTGCTGTAGCTATCCACATAGCAATTACAAACATTTCCCCTTTACCAAAGGCACTCTGGACACGGAGCTTTGCTTGTCGATATCCTAGTTCCTGAATGCATTTGTCACTCAAGGAGGTGGGGAGAATGGGAGGGGGCTATCAATAATTCAGTATAAAACCTCCAGTCTCAACAGGACCTCTCCAAAGCACAGTATGTGTAACGCAGGGCACTGATTTTACAGACTAACCAACAAAAAACTGCAGCACGAATTTAGCTTTTAAACATCCAAGTCAATCATGTGGAGTTTGGTGAAGATTTCAAAAGGACAGCAGGTCTCCCTGATACTATGCGCACTGTGTGTGATTGGTGAGTAAACCCATGGAAATAATTGCCAGCTTCTGATGAAATGAAAAATATATTGCATTAATTTCCAACTACAACAAGGAATATAATTTTTGTTTTAATTATATTTGTTCAATATTTCCTCCCTCCTAAATGTAAGTACTTATTCATGAAAGGGAAGCAAGGCTAATGCTAGATTTTTAAGTGCAGTCAGAGTTATTTTAGAAGAAAGTCTATTGACGATCACACCAGTTAAAATGTGTATGATAATGTAGAGAATTAAAACCATGGAAATGATCAATGTTCATAAAGCAAACTTCTCGCATTGAGTTGCTGATAAGAATTCTGACCTTAAACTTTTGTCCACCTTATATATGGTCAATTTATTATTGTTAATTATTTATTAGTCACAAGTAGGCTTATATTCACAAAGCAATGAAGTTACTGTGAAAATCCCCTAGGCACCACACTCTGGCGCCTGTTTGGGTACACTGAGGGAGAGTTTAGCATGGCCAATCCACCTAATCTGCACAACTTTGGACTGTGGGAGGAAACCGGAGCACCTGAAGGAAACCCACGCAGACAATGTGCAAACTCCACACAGACAGTGACCCAAGCCGGGAATTGAACCCGGGTCCCTGGTGCTGTGAGGCAGCAGCGCTAACCACTGTGCCACCATGCCGCCCCTATTATTAGAATTTGCAATTTAGTCTGAGTAATGTGTTTCTCCATTAAAGATTCAGACACACCTTATAATTCACAATCGTTTTAAAAGAGGTACTCCCTTGAAATTTTGTGAAAAGTTTATCAATGTCTCAAGGTTCCGTCAAATGCTCCATTGTTTTAAAACCATACAAAGCTAACAAAATTGTGCCGACTATTTCAACTGTAATAAATTTCTAGCAAGTTTTGTCACAAAATGAATTCCACAGAACAAATGAACTAAATCATTACAATCAATTATGCTATTGATCACGTTATCTTCATAATGTTCAGGGCTCCGTACGAAAGTCAAGGATTTAGATAATAGCTAATTTCGTTTTTTAAAAAAAGGTAATTATGCATGGAAAAAGAAATGTGTTGCAATCTGGGAGATAATGGGTGGGATAAACAGAGGATGCAGTGGGGAAAAACCCTGAAGAATGAATGAATGAATAATTGAGAGTGCAATACTTAGGAGAATGTCGGTGGAATTTCTGTTCACATGTGGGAACAATTAAGCGTGCTGTTTTAAATTGACTGGAGATGGAGCAAAATCCTATTGTTCTCTCAGCTCCACCATGGACAAGATGAGCCGAACATCTATGTATTTTGATGGGCTTTAACTTGAATTTACAATATTGAAAAATGGTAGGATTACAACTGGTCAGGAGTAGGTGTAAGGAGATTTATACTGTGACCCGTGGTTTCCCCTGGGCCAAAATAGATCCTGCGCACTGAAACATGTATGACTTCTCATTTATTATTGTCTGATTCTTTGCTGGTTGATTTTTTGAAGTCATTTAGGCAGCTTACCAAGTACAAGAGTCTCTAAACAAACCAACTGAGAAAATCAAATGAAGCGTCCAAAATGGGGAGCAGAATCTTCCCCTGCCTCACACTCCACTTACTGAGAGCTTAGGCACAAATGAGCGGAGCTAAATCTTAGCTAGTTTAACTTGCCAAGATGGCACATCATGCCAAACAAAGCACTGGTAGACATTCTGCAGCAAGAACCCATACTACGGTACCCATAGAATAGAATCCCTACGGTGCAGAACAAGGCCACTCAGCCCATCGAGTCTACACTAACTCTCCAAAAGAGCATCTTGCCCAGGCCCACCACACCCCACCCTATTCCGCAACCCTGCGCATTTACCATGGCTAATGGTAATGGGGAGGCAATGACAGATATGGTATTATCGCTAGACTATTAATCCAGAAACTCAGCTAATGTTATGGGGACCCGGGTTCAAATCCCGTCACGCGAGGTGGTGGAATTGAAATTCAATAAAAATATCTGGAATTACGAATCTACTGATGACCATGAAACCATTGTCAATTGTCGGAAAAACCCATCTGGTTCACTAATGTTCTTTAGGGAAGGAAATCTGCCGTCCTTACCTGATCTGGCCCACATGTGACTCCAGAGCCATAGCAATAGGGTTGACTCTCAGCTGCCCTCTGAAATGTCCTAGCAAGCCATTCAGTAAGGTTAACTAGGAATGGGCAATGCTGCCAGCCAGCGACGCCCATGTCCCACAAATGAATTTTAAAACTCCACCTAACCTACATATCTTTGGACACTAAGGAGACATTTAGCTTCACCAAAGTTCTTCTTCTCCAGGTAGCATCCTTGATTATCTGAGAATTGCTGAACCATGGCATATGCATTGATGGTGCTATGTGGCAGGGCAAGGAGTTATGCCCCAAGTCTACCTCAGTTGGAATGAGGGAATTGAACCCGGCACTGTAGATATTATTCTGAACCGTACACTAGCCATCCAGCTAACTGAGCTAACTGGCTTCCTGGATGTAAGATGCCATATTCTCATAACCACCTTCAGGTAATGTCTCCCAGCATTTGTTATCCAAAGCTCTAGAATTTCCTCATGGAGTAAATGGGGTGATGGAGTCTGATTATATATCTGTGCAATATCCCGGAAGGTGACAATAGTTACTAGCCATTGTAAACCTCTTTTTCATACCTATTCCGTAGAAATTTGCCATCAATGGAGTGGAAGAGCCTAAAAAACTTAATGTCCTGGATTCCCAAGTTCACACAATGTACCAGCCTATTCATCACCAGTTGTACAATCCCGATCCCTGTGTGAAGGGCTTTAGTGAAGAACTCGGTTACCCGTGAAGCTGACTTCAAAATGCTCAGTAAGAAGTTAATGTGGATCAGAACTCTCCCTCCTGCAAATGCGACCCACCCTTGCCCAAAATTCACTTCAGAGAGAATGCACTGATCTGAGTGATTGGGTAGAAGGGATACACTGCAGTCACCACAGAGTATAAGGTGCATCTATGTTAAGCACAGGAGGATAAGAGCAATGGATTCACATATTTTATGATGAGTTGTGCTGCTGCTCATACCGCTTATGAGTAGTTCCTTAAACGAGTAAGAGTGATTCAGTAACTCCCAGCTTGCAACTTGTGATTCATCAATCCTTTCAATTCCCGAATGACTATGATTTACTTGCTGATGAGTTGTGCTGTTGCTATGCGGCTCACAGCAAGTTCCTGGCACCTGCTCTCTCTGTAGTGAAGGCTCAAGCCCAAACAAATAATTATGTTGCAAAATGCCTCACTTCTTTAGCAAAGGCAGTGCATTCCAGACCATCACTACCCTCTGCTTAAAAAGAGGGGATGTGAGGAAAAATATTTTTACCCGGAGGGTGGTGACGGTTTGGAATGTGCTGTCTGGGAGGGAGGTAGAGACCTTTAAAAAGTACCTCAATGAGCATTTGGCACATCATAACATTCAGGGCTATGGGCCAAGTGCTGGTAAATTGGATTAGGTGGGAGTTCAGGAGTCGGTGCAAACTCGATGGGCCAAACGGCCTCCTCTGATTCGATGATTCTAAGTACATGAAAGAATATAAAGCTAAGAAGACTTCACGGTAATTGGTGAAAGAATTGTAAGATGAGAATTTGTTTTACACAATATTCTGTTATGATCTGGAGTGCAGTGTCTGAAATCAGATTCCAAAGTAACTTTGAAAGGGAAACAATCGGAGGGTTACCGGAAAAAGACGAGGAATGGGATTAATTGGATAGCTCTATCAAAGAGTCAATGTAAGCGGAGTGGGCTAAATTACTTCCCTCTGCGCCGTACGATTCAATGATTTTATAATTAAGTGAAGACTTCACCACTGCTGGAAACCATTTGCAGATACTTTAGGGAATAGTTCAACTTTGAATTGCTCTTGGTGGCCTGAGAGTTAATGATCAGTGAGGCAGCTGCTAAACGTCAGTGGTGAAAATTTGTTCCGTTGCTTGCCCAGTGCTTTTCCATCTGTCAGTTCCTCATGCAACTAAAGGAAGGGCATCTTTACAAAGTTTCCCAGATCAATGATGTTGCCTCTGTCCTATAACCTACACAACACAGTTTCCTTTTCCCGGTGCAGCCTTGGCTCCTCAGTGACTTGTGGCTGCAAAGTTCACGCCCATTTCCTGCTTGAAAATTTACACAAATGTTAAATATTTGGGTCAGCATATGTTCTCACCCGAGTGGAATCCTGTCCCAGATAATGCAAAAATACAGTGTGGTAAAGTACTGTTGGCTTATTACCTGTATATGTGACATGCCTGGACACATCCCTGCCGGCCCTACCCGAGACTCCTCCCCCGCCTGGTCCAGGTATAAAGGCGACTGCTCCCCACCCCTCCTGCCTCAGTCTGGACCAGTTCATCGGCATGGGTGTGCTCCCAGTCTTTTGCTAATAAAAGCCTATTTTTTCTTGCATACAAACTAGTCTTTGCTCGATTGATGGTGCATCATACAGGTAGCTTGAACTAACATTAATCTAATTATCCATTGAGTTCTGTACAAATGTAGACAATGTCAAATGTTCAGCGATCACTGCGTTCAATTTTAAGATGTAATCATCACCAGCATATCCGATGTGATAGTTTCATAGCAGAGAAATTTGTTACTGGATCTTTTTATTTTAAACTATCACTTTTAATGCTACCTGTATTTGCCATAACACAATCACTTTGATTCTCTTGTTTCTTATATTATTGGTATTAAGGGAACAATCTGCTGAGATATCAGTTAAGTGTTAGGAAGAGACTTAGAATTTAGGAGCAATGTACAAATGAAGCAGTTAAGCTAAAGACAGAATTAGACAGTTCCCTAAGTCAAAACACTTATCTCTCTGGAAGCAGTTTGAATCCAACTCAGATTGATGGAATTGTCTCTTTCTGCAGTAATAAATACAGTATGACCAGCATGAAATGGGCTTGCAATCTCACAAGCGTGATTCCACAGCACAAAAAAGTTTTGTGCAGGCTTAATCACTGCCTGAGTTAGCACAATCAGAGCACTGTGTGTAATCAGGTCATGCAGGCAACCTCTGATCCCGGTGAGTTAGTTGCACACAGCTGGAGTAGCCTGCTCCCGCTGCCTCAGAAAAGCAGCCAGCATAATCAAGGGCCCCCATGCAATCCGGACATACTGGCCGGAATTTCCCATCTTGCTGGAGTGAACAGAGATTTGGCTGGTCGCCACATTCTCCGTCTTCGCTGCAGCAGGAGTGTGGTGTGAACGGGTGGTAGGATCGCGCCCACTCTCTTTCAGCTTCTTCCACCGGTGAAAAGATACAAAGATCTGAGATCGCTTACCAACCGACTCAAGAATAGCTTCTTCCCTGCTGCCATCAGACTTTTGAATGGACCTACCTTATATTAAGCTGATCTTTCTCTACACCCTGGCTATGACTGTAACACTACATTCAGCACTCTCTCATTTCCTTCTCCCCTATATACACTATGAATGGTATATTTTGTCTGGATAGCACGCAAGAAACAATGGGGGCGATTCTCCCAAAGTGTCGAATTTGTGTAAAACCTGGAGTAATTCCCGCTGGATTTTTCAGTGGGAGTTTCAAAATGAATTTCCCACACTCTAGTGCACGAGCGTAAATCAGTCCAAAAATCAGGGGGCCTATTCCTGTTGGGGAGGTCAGCAGCACAGCACTGAGCGGGCCACTGCGCATCCGCCGATCTGCCAGCGCTGAGATCGGCACATGTCTAGTGGCCCCTGTCTGCTAGCCTCAAGATTGAGCTGGCCAGCCCCATGACTCCCCCATCACTGACCCTCACACTACCCCCACGGCCCGATCACTGGCCCCCCAAACATACCCAGGCCAGCCTTGACCTCCCCTCGCCCCAATTCACCTTGATGTCCCCCCTCCTGAACCCCCACAGCCCCGGCCCCCCCCACTCCCACCGGCAGTCTCGACCCCCCCCCCCACAGAAGGCTGACTCCCCCCCCCCCACCCTGATGGCCAACCCCGATCACTGGCCTCCCTCCCTCTGTCACTCAGCCCAAATGCAGAGTTGCAGCAGGACCCCCTACCCACACTCACCCACAGAGGAACTTCCCCCATCAGGCCCTGCCCCCTTGGCGCTGCCTGATGCCCGACGGGTAGTCCCAAGCTGCCCCCTGGGCATTGACACTTTGCCCTTTGCTCCTCGCAAGTGGGGAGCTATACTAAACTCCGCTGGAGTGAACTACTCCTGGCCGGGGTGGGGAGAGGGGGTGGGGGGGGGGGGGGGGGGGGGGGGGGGAGACTTCAGTGTCGAGCCAGCTAATGTTGTTAAAATTGTATTTAAATTGTAATTTAAGCAATTAATGCAGCTCTGGGTCAGAAATTGGCACGGAGCTGATGCCATCAGACACGCGGAGGCTGTGGCACCCAGCGGGTACCCGCAGTAAGGCCTCCGCTCAAGTTTCCCGGCCCGCTGCACTATAAAGGCAATGCAGCGGGATGGGAGAATCGCTTCCAATGCTTTTCACTGTATCCCAATACATGTGACAATAATTTTTTTTTATACTTTTCCAATTCAATCAAATCAAATCCAATTCAGAGTCTCAACAAGTTGAGACATTTCAGATCCAGGCTGACAAGACAGGGCGAGCGACCAAACCACCCTGTCCTGGGCCCGATCTACATGAGCCAAGCTGATTGGAGAAGGGGGAGGTTCCTCCTCCAAGACTTGAGCTCATTTGCATCTTAGCCAAAAGGCCGAGATGCCGAGAAGCAATAATTAATCAAATCAAATTTGCAGCCGCACGATTGACCTCAGTATTTCTGGGTGCGGAGGCTTTGATTATCATCCAGGGTTCTCTCTCTTGGTCACAGTGAATGCGCTGAAAATGCACATTGGTGGATATTAAGTGAGTGCAGGGTTGGGCTCAGTAATGATGATCCACATTGGACTAACAATCGCCACTCAGGCTCACACTTAACGCCATCATTATTTGGTTGAGGTAATAGATATGGATCAGTGCCCTGGAATCAGTGCTTATGAAAAGTAGGGAAATTAAAAGAAAGAAAAGTTATAGATCCATAGAGGGTGATGCTCTACTTGCCTTGCTAGATAGGTGAACAAAGAACAAAGAAAATTACAGCACAGGAACAGGCCCTTAGGCCCTCCAAGCCTGCACCGACCATGCTGCCTGACTGAACTAAAACCCCCTACCCTTCCGGGGACCGTATCCCTCTATTCCCATCCTATTCATGTATTTGTCCAGATGCCTCTTAAAACTCACTATTGTATCTGCTTCCACTATTCCCCCGGCAGCGAGTTCCAGGCACCCACCACAGTCTGTGTAAAAAAAACTTGTCTCGTACATCTCCTTTAAACCTGGCCTCTCACACCTTAAACCTATGCCCCCTAGTAATTGACTCTTCCACCCTGGGAAAAAGCTTCTGACTATCCATTCTGACCATGCCCCTCATAATCTTGTAGACTTCTATCAGGTCACCCCTCAACCTCCGTCGGGCAGTTAAAATTGTCCAAAGTACTTGGGTTCCCTGGAGCCACTGCAAGCTGGTTCTGAATTTCACCCATCCTCCTGGACAGTTGGCAAGGACATCTGCTCAAAGTTGATTTTAATGTCTGCATGATGGTGGCGGGGAGGGGGGGGGGGGGGGGTCAGAACTAGGGGTCATAGTTTGAGGATAAGGGATAAACCCTTTAGGACTGAGGAGACGAGAAATGTCTTCACCCAGGGACTGGTGAATGTGTGGAATTTGTTACCACAATAGTCGATGCCAAAACGTTGTGTGATTTCAAGAAGGAATTAGATGTGGTTCTTGGAGCTAAAGGGATCAAGGGATATGGGGGGGGGGGGGGGGGGGGGGTGCAGGAAGTGGGATCAGGATATTGAATTTGAAAATCAGCCATGATCAAAATGAATGGTGGAGGGGGTTCGAATGGCCTACTCCTGCTTCGAGTTTCTATGATGAGTCCTGATTATAAGGTTGAGGCCACTTCCTATTTCCCCTAGCTGACCTGATTAATCCACAGGAATGATCAAGTTTCCCATCAGGCTAATCCTGCAGGGAAGAGGATCAGGGCCAGAAGATGCCTAAAGAGTTAAATTTTTACATTTGACCTTGCCCTCCGCTAACAACGCCAAATGTATGTCGGTGCCTTGTGAGAATGGTTAAATGACCTGAACAATCTCATACTATGTCGGTTTAAAGGTTAAGCCACAGGCTGCATCTGAATAAACATCATTATGTAACAGCTATAATTATTTCTTAGTCTTATTCATCATAGATTGGATGACATGTTTATGGTAAAAACACAGTTCAGCCAGACTTTCAAGTGCATCCTGCCACTTCTGCCATAAATTACGATCAAAGGAACTCAGACAATGCAGATCATTTGTTTTTTTAGAGGAATTTTACTTTTTAAGCGGCCTAATGTGACTCCCGGTACAATACTTCTGTCCCTTCGTGTGTATATATTTGGCACTAATTGAGGCTATAACGTCCCAACGATCACATATTCTGGTTACAAAAAAGACTAAATTGTCCAATAACTCACTCCTCCTTTTGAAAGTATTGGACAGATCTTGCTGAAATGGGAATCTCATGCCACGTACCATCAATTAGGTCTCTTCTGCATCATTCAGCTCAGAAAAGTATTGTACCATAATTTGCTGCCAGTATAACTTTTTAATCAAAAAAACGTGATGATTGAGAAAGTGGGACAAAGGAGAATGAGTGTGAATTAGAGCCACAAGAACACATGGGAAGACAGATAAAGAGAGCCAAAGAAGGCTTTCACTGAGAAGGAAAAAACAAAACAAACATTAAAATTAAGGAAAGTTAAAATTTTACATTCGACATTTTCTCTCACAATTTACAGTACGCAATATTTAGCGTTGACAATATAAATTGTTCCCTTTCTGAGCCAGAGAGCTTATTGACATTGCCTTAACAATAATCCTGTCGTTACAAAAGTGCTTACACTCTTAATTACCAGACTTAACTATCTGTAAAGAGTTTAATGTTAATTAAAATGCAAATCCAACAAGTCTTTAAAAATAATGGGGAGGCTAAGGGCCACGCAAACAGCAGAGTGCCGTAAATCAACCATCAAGTTCTGAAGATTTGCAAATCATGGCAGATCTCTTAATCTCCAGAATTTATGGGCTAATTTGTGCGGTGATAATGGCAAATGTTGTTTATACACCATTGTACTTTCAGCATGATATTGCTCACCATCGTACAAACATGTTTCAGGTCATCAGTGTTTGAGAATTTTCTGATTATTCAACAATTGTTGAAACCAGGCAACAACAAGCTAAAGGTTGTTTTATTTTTGTGAGAGATTTCATAGTGGTAGGAACACCCCACAATACAGATTTTCTGATTAAATAGTACAACTTCCTCACCAGGAAATTGGGGGTGGAGGGAGAATGGAGGAAGGGGGGCTAGATTTTATTGTCCTGCCCCAGTGTTTGATTGTCACCTGAGGAAACTGGTAAAGTTGGGTGTCATGGCAATGCCCACTGCCTCCCCACTCCCCCCATCCCACCACAATTTTACCAGATTTGGGTGGGGAGGTGTCAGGAGGCCTGCCTGCCCATGGGCCAATTGAGACCTCCCCCCCACTGCTGCTGGGAGTTAATAAGCGGCAAGAGAGGCCCATGCCAAGCATCCAGCCCGATAGCTTTCATTCCAACCATTGGTGGCAAGAAGGCGGGGCTTTATAAATGGACCTGCCAGGCTCCACAGAGGCCTTCCCCTTAGGCCTCCCGTCCACTTTGTTTTCTCCTCCCCTTGGGGAAGGTAAAATCCAGCCCCAGATATTCATAGCAAACTTACATTAAAAAAAGCAAAATACTGCAGATGCTGGAATCTGAAACAAAAAAAGAAAATGCTGGTAACTTTCAGCAAGTCTGACAGCATCTGTGGGGAGAGAATAGAACCAGTGTTCTCTTTCACCTTGAGCACCGTGTGGAGGACTTCAGTTGTGTGTGTTTGTCCTGCCTGGACACATCCCCTACCGGCTCCTCCCCTTGTCACCTAGTATAAAGGTGGCTGGTTCCTCCCCCTTGTTCAGTTTGGGTCGGTTGTCTGTTGGGATGTGCTCCTAGTTCTGTAATGAATAAAAGCCTACAGTTGTATTGGCACACAAGTAGTCTTTTGCCTAATTGATAGCGCATCACACCGTCACTGCCTTCCATTTCCCTCCTAGTGTTTGACAAGGTGTTTACCAAAACTCGCTTTCACAGCCAAATTTCCTTCCTCGGTGACTGTCTCCATCTCCGACTCACCCCACGTGGATTCCAAATGAAGTTCCACCCATTGTCTTTCAAATCCACCCAGGAATACAGGTATCTCCAGGACATACAATTCTCTGACAAAGGGTCATGTAGACTCGAAACGTTGGCTCTATTCTCTCCCCACAGATGCTGTCAGACCTGCTGAGATTTTCCAGCATTTTCTGTTTTTGAACAACTTCCGTCAGCTCTTCTGCCAAATGTGACTAAATACAATATCAAAAATGCTAAAATGGACTATCAAAGGAAGCTAGCTGAAAACATAAACACTGACACCAAAAGTTTCTACAAGTATATAAAGAGGAGGAGAATCGTGAAAGTAGATGTTGGCCCTTTAGAGAATGGAAGTGGTGGGGTAATAATGGGAAACTCGGAGAGGCACTAAACCAATACTTTGTCCCTGTCTTCACCGTAGAAGATATTCTGTCCCAAAAACTGCAGTTAATACATTGGAACTTGGTGAAATTACTATAGCCAGGGAGAAGGTACTCAGTAAACTGAAGGGTTTTAAAGTAGATAAGTCCCCAGGACCTGATGTCCTACACCCTAGAGTGTTAAAGGATGTAACAGCAGAGATGGTGGATACATTAGTTATGATATCCCAAAATTCCCTGGATTCCAGAAAGGTAGTACGAAGTTTAACAACACCAGGTTAAAGTCCAACAGGTTTATTTGGTAGCAAAAGCCACACAAGCTTTCGGAGCTCTTAGCCCCTTCTTCAGGTGAGTGGGAATTCTGTTCACAAACAGAGCTTATAAAGACACAGACTCAATTTACATGAATAATGGTTGGAATGCATTCCAGAAAGGTACCAGTGGACTGGAAACATGTTAATGTGAACGTCCTTATTCAAAAAAGGAGAGATGCAAAAAGTGGGAAGCTATAAATCAGTCAGCTTGACCTCTGTGGTGGGAAAGTTGCTGGAGCCAATCATTGAGAATGAAGTGACTGAGCATCTGGAGAAGCAAAGCTCAATTCTCAGTGTCAGCACGGTTTTGTGAAGAGCAAGTCTTGATTGACAAACCTGCTGGAGTTCTTTGAGGATGTAACCAGCAAGGTCAATAATGGGAGTCCTGTGGATGTGATCTATCTGGAATTCCAGAAGGCATTTGATAAGGTGCCACACAAGAGACTGATCCAGAAGGTTAGACCCCAAGGGGTTGGGGATAGATTAATGGTTTGGATTGAGGATTGGCTGACTGATAGAAACCAGAGGGTTGGGATAAATGGGATCTTCTCCAGTTGGTGATCTATAATGAGTGGGATTCTACAGGGTTCAGTTCTCGGACCACAAATATTTTCAATGTATATCAATGATCTACAAGCAGGGACAGAGTGTAAAATTTGCTGATGATATGAAAATAGGTGGGAAAGCAGGCTGCGATGAGGAGATAAAAAGTTTGCAAATGGATATTGGCAGGCTAGGGGAATGGGCCTGAATCTGGCAGATGGAGTTTAATGTGGATAAATGCCAGGTTATCCATTTCGGCCAGAAAAACAGAAGGGCAAATTACTATTTAAATGGGAAACAGATTCAAAAGGCGTCAGTGCAGAGGGATCCGGGTGTCCTTGTGCATGAGTCTCAGAAAGTGGGTATGCAGGTGCTGAACGTTACAAGGAAGGCAAATGGAATCTTCGCATTCACTGCAAAGGGTCTAGAGTATAAAAATAGAGAAGTGCTGTTACAATTGTATAAGGCATTAGTGAGACCACACCTGGAGTATTGTGTTCTGTTTTGGGCACTTTCTTTGAGGAAGGATGTGGTGGCACTGGAGGTGGTTCAGAAGAGGTTCACTAGATTGATTCCAGGTTTGAAGGGGCTGTTGTATGAGAAGTGGTTGAGTAGTTTGTGCTTGTACTCACTGGAGTGCAGAAGAATGAGGGGGGATTTGATTGAGGTATATAAAATACTCAACGGGATTGATAAAGTAAATGTTAATCAAATGTTAGCAAACCTCCCTTTCTTTCACCTTAGGAAATGTCACCAAATCCTAGTGTACACATAAGCTGCTGTTATAAACAGCATAATACTTGATAATATGTCACCATTTGATAGCACTGGAATAAGATATTTTCTGCACCCTTATCTTCCTTATGCAAGTTGGAACGTGCACTGTCCAGCCAGTAAGACCACTATTTTCACAGAGATCAAATAGTATTTTACTGCTATTACTTGAACTGTGAAAACATAAGCTAATAGGTGAAAAAAAGACCCGGTCAAATCCAAGTTTTTAAGAATCATTGCAGCGCATTTTGGATCAGAAGTAATGTATGATAACGTGAAGGCCAGCAGTGGCAGTTTGATACAATATTGGTGGTTACATTGTGATCAATCATTTTTCTCGAGTTGTTATCCTACTGACTGTGGAGCCATTGCTGTGAGGACACTGCAAAAGAGGCTCATGTGAAGCAAACTAATGTGAAACACAGATGAGAGATGGATTACTGTGCGAAAGTACGCCCATTACACAAACCTCCCAATTGGTAACATCTGTAATTTCGAAAACAGATGTAATATACACACATACCAGCTTTATAATGTTTTCCAAGACCCATCGTTTACCTTTCCATAATTACTTTGCCATACTTGCGCGCAAAAAATAAAATATTAGTTTGAAATAAGCCACCTGTTCATCATAACTTTTAAGGCATCCCCCAGTATTTCTACAGAATTACATTTGTCATTGCACAATGTCCAATGTGAATCTTCGAGCGTATAACATTCAGTTCATATGTCAAGTGACAGGAACAAATACAATACAAATCTTTGCATTAAGAATGATCCCAGAAAATGAAAAGCTTGAAGTAAGAGGAGCATTTGAGGACTCTGGGTCTGTACACAATGGAGTATATAATGAAGGATGAGGGGGAGATCTCATTAAAACTTACAAAATACTGAAAGACCTGAATAGAGTGGACGTGGGGAAGATGTTTCCATTAGTAGGAGAGGCTAGGAGCTGAGGGCACAGCCTCAGAATAAAGGGAAGACCTGTTAGAACCGAGATGAGGAGGAATTTCTTCAGCCGGGGGTGATGAACCTATGGAATTCATTGCCACAGAAGGCTGTGGAGGCCAGGTCATTGAGTATAGTTAAGACAGAGATAGATAGGTTCTTGATTGGTAAGGGGGATCAAAGGTTATAAGGAAAAGGCGAGAGAATGGGGTTGAGAAACTTATCAGCCATGATCGAATGGCGGAGCAGACTCAATGGGCCGAATGGCCCAATTCTGCTTCTATAACTGATGGTCTTTCCCAATCAGTTCAGTTTCTTGCTTTTTATATCACATCACTATTGGCTCATTGGTTAAAAGATATTGTTTAAACCTCCATATCCATCCTTCATCTCCAATAAGATATTAAGAAAGTGCCTGTGGAACTTGGATTGACCAGTTTACCGATAACACCAAGATACTTTTAATGTCAAGAATTTAAATGTACTTTGTTTATAATCAATGTCCATCTTATTATGTTCCAAAACTCAAGAATTTATATGTATTTTGCTTTTTATCTATGCCCCTCTATTATTATTTTCTAACCAGTTAAAATTATCAGTCATAGTTTAGCACAGAACAATCTAATCTGACGACTATAAGAAGCAAACTGGCCTTGTTAGATTCCACACCAGCATTTCTATTCTCAGGCTGGCTTTGTAATCAGCCTCTTCTTATCTATCCCTTTCAACCCTGCAACTATCCCGCTCCATCCCATTAATGTAATCCCCAATGGACCTGCCCTTGCATCTGTGGTTCTATATCTAAGTCCAGTTCCCAATCGCATCCTGAACCTTGGTCCTATCGACAGCCTTGGCTCTGAACTGCCTCATAAACCCCATGTAATTTTACAGCAACTCCCTCCAACCACCGCTTCTTGGTTCATTTTGCTGACAGCCATGGCGCTCTGTAACCCGGCAACAAATCATGTTGGCATGTTCAACACCCCCCCAACTCAGAGTGACTTCTTACAGGTAAGCAAATACTGTGTGGAAAGCAAAATCCAGAAAAAAAACTTGTAAAGACAACTGAATTATTGTAAACATTCAAATACACAGGCTGAAAAAATCAGGTAGATTTATTTGCTGGTTATATTTGGTAACTGATCTCTACATTTATTGGCATGCAACTGCAGCTTGCATAGCACCTTTAATGCAGTAAATTGTCTCAGGGTCATTTCATGGGAATGTTATTAAATAAAATTTGACACCCAGCTGTATAAGGAGATATTAAGCAGATAGTCAAGTCCTTGGTCAAAAGATAGAATTTAGGAAGTGTCACAAAGAGGCCTGAGAGGTGGAGAGTTTAGTGAAGGAATTCCAGAGCTTAGGGTTGAGGCAGCTGAAGGTACAGACACCAATGGTGATGTGATGAAAAATCAAGAATTCACCAATCAGATAAGCAATGACTGAATTCAGCTCCATTAAGTCTGCTCCTTATATCAAAATAACAACGGCACCCTCACTGACTTTTTATTTTCACTGTCACTTAATAAGTATATTTACATTTTCACAGCGAAAGGTGAGGTGCTTGAGATACTGGATGGGCTAAAAGTTGTTGAAGAGGTGGTATTGAATGGGCTAAATGTACTTAACGCTGATGAGTCACCAAGGTTGGATGTGATGCTTCCGAGGAAGCTAGGAAGCTGGGGTAAGTAAGGTGGAAGCCATAACCTTCCAATCCACCTTCGTTATGGAAGAATTCCAGAAGACTGGAGAATTTCCAGTTTGTTCGAAAAAGGATAAACCCACAAATTACAGGACTATCAATTTAACCTTAATGTTGGAAAGTTTTTCGAAATGATAATCCCAGGACAAAAATAACAATGACAAGAGTGAATTATTTATGGAAAAACCGGTGTGGATTTGTTAAAGGCAAATCTATCTTAACTAACTTGATTGAGTTTTTTGATTAGATCCCAGAGAGGATTGATTAGGGTAATGTGGTTGATGTGGCTTACATAGACTTGCAAAAGGAGTTTGATAGAGTGCCCTATAATAGGCTTGCCAACAAAATTAAAGCCCACTGAATAAAATAGTCTATGGCAGCACAAAATCAAATTGGTTGAGTGATGAGCAATAGTAACGGGGAATAAGAGTTTTTCAGCCTGGAGGAAGGTTTGCAGTGGGGTTTTCCCTGGCTTTACTTGGCATATATTAATGACCCACACAAGGGTCGACAGGGCATAATTTCAAAATTTACAAACGCCACAAAACTTAGAAGTGTTGTGAGCTGTGAGGAGGATGGCAATAGACTTCAAAAGGACAAAGCCAGGCTGCTGGAATGAACTTACACTTGGCAGATGAAATTGAACACAGTGAAGTGTGCAGTGGTATGTTTTGTTAAGAAGAACTAGGAAAGGCAATATAAAAGGTCTTTCCGGCAACAGCGGTGGCTCACCATCAACCGCCGGAAAGACCATTCAGTCCTGCCAAAATCAATTATGATTTACATCCCTCGCCAGTGCTGCCATCGGGGAACCCATGACAGGACTCAACTTTGTTAGGACTTGAAGATCCTGTCGATGGAAATCAAAGAATCCCTATAGTGCAGAAGGAGGCCGTTCGGCCCATCGGGCCTGAACCAACAACAATCCCACCCAGGCCCTATCCCCGCGACCCTACTTTTTACCCTGCTAATCCCCCTGACACGAAGGAGCAATTTAGCATGGCCAATCAACCTAACCTACACATTTTTCTAGTTTGGGAGGAAACCAGAGCATTCACGCAGGCATGGGGAGAATGTGCAAACTCCACACAGTCATGTGAGGCCAGAATTGAAAGCGGGTCTCTCGCGCTGTGAGGCAGCCGCATTACCCACTGTGTCACCGTGTCGCCCGGACTGGAGAATTCCACCCTGTTGGTCAAATGGCCTCATTCTTTGCTGTAACCTGTTCTATGATTCTATGAAATGCATTTATTCACAATTTGGTATTTTGTTTTATAATCCAGCATATTTATAGGTAACAATATGAATAATTTCAAATTATATATTCTCTTTTATTCACATTAATATGTAGTTGGAAAATGTGATTAGTTCTCTCTGTTACACTGATATTTATTCATTGCACCCGATATTGTAAATTCTCTTTGTGAATGATGGTCATCTATTCATTTCTAATGATTTTATAACAAGATACAGCCACAGCTGAGAGGCAGACGTTGAATTTTGTCGGCTTTGTTCACACAAGAAACATATTTATCTATCCAAGTACAATGAGTGTGTGTGCATTTATTTATTTCTGTATTCCATTTTTCATTCTTATTAAAACAAAAACCATGAGGAATGCCCTTTGAGATTGATCAGTTTTTCAAAAAGTTTCAATTGGAATAGGGCAAAACTCTAATTATTTGCAGTTTTCAATATATATTTACCAGTGATCATTAGGAATTGAAGAACATTATATTGAAAAGTAGCTTAGGGTCTAAATTATCTCTTTAAAAACTGAATTACCTCAAGCCTACTGTAAAAGGGGCTGTACAGGACATTTGGTTTATTTTAAGCTATAATCTCTGAATGTAAAATTCCTATTCAGATTCTATTTGCATTGCGCATTAGAATAACCATTGCTTATTTAAGCAATTTGCAGTGAGGTGGGGGTTGGAGTGTTGGAGGATGAGGTGGGACCTGATAGAGGTTTGCAAGATTATGACAGGCTCGGATAGAGTGGATAGTCAGAGCCCTTTTCCCAGGGTCGAAGGGTCAATTACTCGGGGACATAGGTTGAAAATGAGAGGGGAAAGTTTAAAAGAGATGTAAGAGGCAAGTTTTTCACACAGAGGGTGGTAAATGCCTGGAACGCACTGCCGGATGAGGTGGTGGAAACAGATTCTATAACAATGTTCAAGGGGCATCTGGAAAGATACATGAATAGGTGGGGATAGAGGGATATGGACCATGTAGAGGCAAGAAAATATTAGATTAGACAGGCACCGGTGTTGGCACAAACCTGGTGGGCTTGTTCCTGTGCTATACTCTTCTTTGTTCAATTAGCAATGCATGAAAAACCCATATCAAGCAAATCTGCAACATTCTTTTGGGTAGGTAAAAAATAGCCTTTATGGTGTTTGGTTCCACTGTGTGTCAATGAGGTACATTCACATGATGCATATTGAGTAGTAAGTCTGCGTATCACTGTTATGATTTGGATACTCTTCAGATACTATTTCATGTGTGCAACACAAAATATTGCATCCAGAGGCAAGTCCTTGTATCCTATGAACTGAAATGTGTTGCGTACAAAGCAATCAGTGAGCAGTGACCTTATATACCTTCAATAATGTGCAGGAAATAAATGGATTTGATCTTGACTTTTAGAAGCTGATTGACTTGGCCACCATCACGTTTGAAAAGTACAGACAGTGATTCCCTGACAGGCTGTGTATATATCAGATCAATAAATGGCCAGTGATCAATATTAACTTTTTTAACACTTGGCTGAACTTTGAATTTAAAAGAGTTCATATAGACAGAGGTGAGTCCTTACCATTGCTCTGGTATTGACACATGAGAAGGATAATGTATACACAGTCAATAGTAATACTAAAATCCTACAAAAGAATATTGGAAGTATAGAATCCTTCACAGTTTAAAGCAAGATGTATCTGTAACGCTGTCTGCTTCTCAGACACCTCAATCATGCAGAATGTGGACTGGCACCTGGATATTACTTTATGTTGGATTATCAACAGATTTCTTTTCACTGCTTTGGCTTCAGTTTCTTCTGAGCAACTCAGGCTGGTGGTGAGCAGTAACCACTAAAAAGGTTTATAGACTGGTCTGACTTTCACACTACAATGGCATATTTTCAACTCCCTTTGGCCGGACATGCCATTCATTTCCATCGATTTGGCTATTTTAACCCTGTGTTTAGATGAAAATTGGTGACATATATCACTTTGAAGAAAAGATGGCACCAGAGTGAGGCAACTTCTAGCAAGCTGTCCCAAGCATACTCTCTAAATTAATCTTTTATTCTATATTGTGCACCCTATTGTCTTCCTTTTCCCCTATGGAATTATTTTACCTGTATAGTGCGCAAGAAACAATACTTTTCAATGTATCCCAGTCCACGTGACAATAAATCAAATCAAATCAAATAGAAGGAACCCCATTGTTATTTAACTGCCGAATGAGTGGGCTATTGCCACAGACGTCCCACTTTCAAAACGTCACCTCCCAAAAAACACCCCCATCCTCCCCATCTCTCCCAGAACCTTACCCTGCTTACCAAAAGAGAAAATGCAAGAAAATCTCAGCAGGTCTGGCAGCAACACACCACCAGCCTGCTTACCAACATGGCCTGCTCAATTTCCATCAGCATGGATCCAGAAAGCTGCTAGTTTCAGCTGGTAAGTCGGATGCAGGGTGAAGCAGGCCCATTCATCCGACCAGATTCTCACCAGGAGTTAAAAGCTCCCCTTATTTGTACTTTTTAAAAAGTCTACTCCTTTTGACCACAGCTGAATATCTGTCAGGAAGAACACAAGCTCTCTATCTGGGGCCTGAGGTGTGTAGCGAACTCGATACCGACCTTTCAACCCTGGCTTTTGAATTCAAATTCGATGCCCAATTGCTCAATGGGCTGAAAATCCTCTCCGTCTGTTGCTTACGTGATTTGCATTTGACCAGTCTCCAGCCAGTTCCTCTGAGACATGGGTAGTTTTTCCACACCCCAGAGCTGTCCTCAATGACAACAAATTTGGCAATCACTTTGGGAGGTCATGGGATAGCCGGTGTGTGGAGGAATTAAAAATATAATTTGTTGCAGTAATGATGCAGAGCAAATTGCCCAGCCAATATGGAACCTGTCCAATTTTCATTCCATGAAATCGAAGAACAGGTGAGGATCAACTCTGCAAGGTGAACACTAGATAGTAAAGAGGACAATTGACCCCACTGCTGAGGTCAAACCGAGACTCTGAAATCACACCACGCGACACTGATAAATGAAAACCAGTGTTATCGCCTGAAGTTACCTGGCCACTTCTACAGTTTGAGGCTCCAAGATTTTTCCGATCTGGGTGTGATCTTACTGGCCATTCACGCCACACTCCCGTTACAGCAAGGTTAGAGAATTTGGCTTCCAGCCAAATCTCCATTCACTGCGGCGGGAAGGGAAAATCCCAGTGGCGTGAACAGTCATAACGTTCTGGCCTCTGTCATTGTGATGTACACTGGGACGTACCTGGGTCAGTGTTCCTCCATAAAGGTTAATTACTCATTACTGTGGCTTTGGGGTGGCACAATGGTTAGCACTCCTGCCTCACAGCGCCAGGGACCCGAGTTCAATTTCTGGCTTCGGTCACTGTCTGTGCGGAGTTTGCATGTTCTCCCTGTGTCTGCATGGGTTTCCTCTGGGTTTCCTCCCACAGTCCAAAAGATGTGCTGGTTAGGTACATTGGCCATGCAAAATTCTCCCTCAGTGTACCCAAACAGGTGCCGGAGTGTGGCGACTAGGGGATTTTCACAGTAACTTCACTGCAGTGTTAATGTAAGCCTACTTGTGACACCAATAAATAAACTTTAACCTCTCCCATGAGCTTAGCGCAAATTTCATGGTGAGTAATTTACTTTTCAAGAACCAAAGTGTCCAGCTTCGGTGGGAGGCTGCCTGAGGTACATTAAGAAGGAAGGTTTGTTTAATTCGTGGAATATTTTGCTCCATGTTGTGACGGCAAATTCTAATCTGCAAATGGTTCCTCTGTGGATCAGGCCATAGCCAGTGTAAATATGCTTCAGGCCTGCAAAAGATCTTAAGCTTTTGTCGACACGAAACAACATTTGTCAAATTAGTCCTTGTGATGAACATACTTCACGTGGATGCCTAACAGGGGATAATCATTTAAAAGATTAATTAAAGAGACAGGAATGTACTGTAAGCTATCTCTCAACCACTAGCTAAGCATCTTCAAAGGGAAATATTTATCTTTGGCAGTGCTTGGCATTTGCTGTGCAAAATGGTGCTTTACGACAATGATTATTTTGAAAACAAGATGGAGCATTGGAACATTGAAAGGTTGATCCACCCGTAAAGATAAAATGGAAAACACTGATGTTCCTGTCCAGATTTTGTTCAGCTAGCTGTTTCTTGCAGAACGCTACAATCTAGTCCAAGGACATCTGCAACTTTATTGTAGCTCGTCAATGGATTCAAATTTGCCAACTATTTGCTAAGTAGAATTTGAGAAACATGATGAAGGCATTACATCAGTACAATTAGGTAAGATTTTCCAGGGTGCAGCTGGAAAACATAATCCAGTCAAACCACTCCTAAGAGTCTTCTTCCATCCCAGTTTCAACATTTTAACTCTGTGTGGAGTATGATGGTGTTTAAAAAAAACCAAGATCTTTGAAGTGGAATTTTATGGCCGTTGATGTTCTCAAACTTGTGGGTTGGCAGTCAAGTGTTTTGCTTTATTTGGTTACTCAAAGCAATATCTGAACTGAAAATTGTGGTCACGCACTGACAAACAAATTCATCTATTTATTTAACCCCTTGTTTACTTGTAATTTTTTTAACCAAGGAGAAGGATCCCGTTGGTGAGTCGAGAAAATGTATGGGCCGGAATTTTCCAGCCATTCATCCCGGTGGGATCTTTCAGTTCTGCCGACGGCTCACGTCTGCCTCGGATTTCCCGGCAGCAGGGGGGGAAACCCTGTTGACAACAGTGGGACTGGAAGATCCTTCCAATGGTCAGTGAACGGGGCTGCCCTCGCCACCACGAAACACATGGCGGGTTGCCCAGAAAATCCTGCCGATGGGCTTCGATTTTATTGTCCTGGGCTGGGGGAGGTGACGGTTGAAAGGAGGTATGTAACTTATCACCTCTGTTTACAAGAATGGTTCCAGGGATAAGAAACTTCAGTTGTGAAGATAGATTGGAGAGGCTGGGACTGTTCTCCTTGGAGGGGAGAAGGCTAAGAGGTTTGATAGAGGTGTTCAAAATCATGAGAGGGCTGGACAGAGCAGATAGGGAGAAACTGCTCCCGCTCTTAAAAGGATCAGGAATGAGAGGGCACAGATTTAAAGTGACTTGCAAAAGAAACATACATGATGTGAAAAGAAATGGGTCTGGAACCCTCTGCCTGGAAGTGTGGTGGAGGCAGGTTCAATCAAGGCATTCAAAAGAGTATCGGATGATTGTTTGAATAGAAACAATGACAAACATTTCCGGCCCTTTCCACTGGTGGGATATCCTGGTCCTGCCGCCGATGGCAACCCCAAGCTGTGGGTTACTTAGCAATGGAGGGTGCAAGTAATGGAAAAAGCTTTTGACATTGGCGGGAAGATCCCACCGCCAGCCAATGGTGGACTGCCTCCACAAAACACACCATGAGGTGGGGGTGGGATTCCTGCCCAAAGTGCAGGGTTATGGGGAAAAGGCAGCAGATTGACAATTAAGTCATGCGCCGGAATTCTACCGTCCCGCCCTCCAAGGAATCGGAACAGACAGGGGGCAGACAAGAGAAAAACCCATTCACCTCGGGCGGGAATTTCCAGTCTCACTCGAGCGAGGCTGTTAAATCCCACCCATGATGTTCATTTGGAGAGTTGATGCAGACATGGTGGGCCAAATGACCTCCTTCTGTACCATACCAATTCTGTGATTCTGTGATTCCGCTGCTCATCAGTTGTGTCCTGAGTTAATCTGGTATTTTAAGCAGGAGAGACGGAAGTCAGAGGGCTCCCTTTTATGTAGCTTGACATCATCAGGTCCCTACAGGCAGTTTTAGTTGGAGGCCCGAGTGGGGGAAGCAGACAGCCTCCTCATATGACTTGACCTGCAAGGAGGTGGATCCTGCACCAGAAGAGGCCCACAAAGGTAAATTTTATGTCCCTTCAGGTTCAGGAAGAGCAAAAGAGCTGTTAAAGGCCTCTCAAAGGCCTTTTTAACCAGTATTCCTTCACTTCACTCTCCCTTCCCCCTCATCAATCGCATAAAGTGCTTCTCCACCTCCTGTTGACTGCCAGGAATCATTTTTACAGGCCCTCGGCTGCAACCTCTTCCTGCCAAATTCCAGTTACCCTCGTCAGTCAGGTAGTGGATCTGGCACCGTTCAAATGGGAATTGGAGAATATTTACAGAAATGAGGCCCAGCAATTAAAATCGGGCCTGGTTACGTCCAAGAATTCTTCAGGACTGCCGCACCCCATTCCCTGCTCTTACCCCATTGAAATCAGGACCATGAATTAGTAAAGATTACTGGGTTGATCAGCCAGTTCCTGTTAACCCATGTGTAACTGTACACTGTGACCTACATAATTCCCTTACTTCAGACTTGGATGTGTTCCAATATTTCTGTAGTTGTGCTATTATCATGAGAAAGAAACCTGAGTTGTATCTGAAGCCAATTTTATGTTGATTCTGAGCGGCAAAAAAAATTATGGACCAAATCTTCTGGTCGCTGGATTGTCAGAGAACAGACATATGACTGAGATGCACATCAGGACCCTAATGAGCGGCAGATCTCCATGGGAACTGCCCAGAAAGTTTCAACTTCCGATGGGCAATACCCCAGCTCCACATAACCCTGTGTGAACGTTTCCGACTCTGAGCTGGAGTTGGAAACTTAACGTGTTCTGACGTAGTTACCTGGGTGTTTACCCAGGAAATATGAGACAGATTCAAGCCTGGTCCGACATCTATCTAACTACAAAACTGTCCTCCTAAGCACCCCACTTGATGCCCTGGCTATACACCCCCGACCACCCAACTACTGCCCAACCACCCGTCGGCCCGAGGCCCAGCAACCACCTGACTACCCTCTGACCACCCACCATTCACGCCGATGGGACTTTCCCATTCCGCCGCAGTGAACGGAGATTTGGCTGAGCACCAAATTCTCCAACTTTGCTGCAGCAGGAGCGTGGCGTGAATGGCCGGTAAGATGGCACTCAAAGATTTTTTATAATTTGTTCATATATTTAGGAGCACTACTATCAGCATGCCACCCCTAATCCTTCCTTCTCAGTCTTAGAATTCTAGAATAATTTAGCATCATACAGCATAGAAAGAGGCCACTCAACTCCTCATGCCTGTACGGAACCTTTGTCCAAATTACAAGCGTTCTACTCCCTACTCTTCCCACATGGGTCAGTAAATTTGTTCGCTTAAGTATTCATCTAATTCCCTTTTGAAGATTACATTATTGAATTTAATTTCCCCATGCTTTCAGGCATTGTGTTTCAGATCAGAATAACATGCTGTGCAAAAAGGAGCAATTGTAGGATGCGTTTTACTTTTATCACTCAAGATTTACAATTGATCTCACAAGGGAAACACTTGTTAGACATGATTACCCAAGATGATTGATCAAAAATACATTAACCTTTAGGGTGCTTAATATTCTCAGCACTTCTCCGGTTAACCATCTGCTTTCTTAATACAGCCCTCGCTGTGTATGCCGGCACTGGGGCAGTGCAGTAGCACAGTGGTTAGCACTGCTGCCTCACAGCTCTAGGGACCAGGGTTCGATTCCCACCTTGGGTAACCCTCTGTGAGGAGACTGCATGCTCTCCCCGTGTCTGCTCCAGGTGTTCCGGTTTTCTCCCACAGTCCGAAAGATGTGCAGGTTAGGTGCATTGGCCATGCTAGATTCTCCCTCAGTGTACCCGAACAGGAGTGTGGCGACTAGGGGATTTTCACAGTAACTTCATTGCAGTGTTAATGTAAGCCTACTTGTAACAGTAATAAATACTGGAAACAGGGCTGAAAAATAAACCTACGCATAAAAGCTTTTGGAAAAATAAGCACAAGCATGGCCGTTTTTTTATGGTAAGAAGTCTCACAACACCAGGTTAAAGTCCAACAGGTTTATTTGGTAGCAAATTGTATTTGTATCATGGTATTTGCTACCAAATAAACCTGTTGGACTTTAACCTGGTGTTGTGAGACTTCTTACTGGGCTTCCCCCAGTCCAACGCCGGCATCTCCACATCGTTTTTTTATGAGCATTGTAGTTGCGAGTACTTTGTGATGTTGGGATTCATGTTGAATAAGATCATACCCAATAATTTACACAATGTGTTGATTTCTGCTATGAGCATAAGGAAGAATAAATACTTATTCCAGCTTTCAATAATCAGTTAGAAAAAAACAATACAAGTGAAGTGGCTTGCCACATCTTAGCAGCATGCAACGGTATTGTGTATAGTCTGCAAAGCTGCAAATTGTTGGCTCCACATTACAGTCTTAGGACTCTAACTCCTGGCACCACTTTAACTGGTTGGTTTAGGCCTCCTAGTCAATGATTGTGGAACTGTTTAGGGAACATTCACTTTCCGATGTTGGAGTTACCGTAGTGCGCATGAGAAGGGAAATAACTTGTGGTGTTTAAACATGCAACATGCTCTGCTGTTTACACAAAAGAAACTGAGGTAATAATATTATTTTAAAAAAGGTACGTGTGTGCCAACATCTCCATTCCTTTCTTGCTGCCCTGTTCTCTGTAACTCGCACATACTGCAATAGCAAACGTTGTCACTGAAGTTTAAAATGTGTTTCATTCCTTTTCCGCAGTTCTGAAACTGGTTTATGAATGAGTTAGTTTGCACAGATATAAAGTAGAAATCTAGTCAGCAGGCGATAAGGAATTATGACATTTTATTGTTGGAAAAATTGTAACTATACAACATTCCAGGATAATTGTTAATTATACATGTAAATTGAGCCCCATTTGGAATGCCTTAGGGTAGAGTTGAAAAGGATCTCATCTGTTGGACTGGAGCCTGGTATTCTATCCCTTGGGATGTTAATTTCTAACTAGCTGTAAAAAGAGGAAGTGAAACTCAGATCCCCATGAAGGAGCTTCCTGTGGCCTTACTCTCAAGCAGAAAAGCAGAGAGAGCAAGTCAACAAATGTCATCACCACATTCTGTATGGTAGTGAGACCTGAACAGTATGTCAGTGACATATAAGAGTGGTGGAGAAATTCCATCCACAGTACTTCCGTGACTCCCTCTGGATTAAATGGGAAAACAGTCGAACGAATGCCATTGCCCTCCTTGAAGTCAGCTCCACAAGCATTCAGGCAAAATTCCTGCAAAATCAGTTTTGATGGATTGGGCACTGTCCAGATGATCTAAGGGCATCTGCCCCAACAGGTCCTACCCTTCCTGGCACAGTGTTAACACCACTGCCTCACAGCTCCAGGGGCCTGACTTCAGTTCCAACCTTGGGTGACTGTGTGGAGTTTGCAAATTCTCCCCGTGTCTGTGTTCCAGTTTCCTACCACTATCCAAAGATGTGCAGGTTAGGTGGAGTGGCCAGGGTAAATTGCTCCTCAGTGTACCAAGATGAGTAGATTAGATGGATTAGCCATGGGAAATGTGTCGGGTTACAGGGATAGGGTGGGGAAGAGGTCCTGGGTAAGATACTCTGTCAGAGAATCAATGCAGACCCGAATGGTCTCTTTTGCACTGTATGAATCCTATGATTCTATGAACTCAACTTGCTGAGAAAGAAAAGGCTTCATAGACAGTCTGCACTCCACTTAAAGTTCAACAGCATTGGTGTTAATGACTGGGAGGAGTTTGTTACCAGTCATTCAAAATGGCGGCAACTTGCCTATCGAGCTGCATCAAGCTTTGAGTGACAGCATCTTAATGATGAGGCACGGCAGGGAAGAAATGAACAGGAAGCAAAAATTGCACTCTGGATCCCAGTAGCTCTTGGGACATCCTGCTCCATGTGCCCAAAGATCTGTGGGACAAGAATTGGCCTGTTCAGTCACATGGCAGAAACTCAGGATCTCAAATAGATGCATCCTCAAATTGAAGGACAGCCACCAACGATGGCAGTTCTCCAGTCTCCGTACAAGATGGATGTTTTCAATTGTAATTCAGGAGTGTGTGTGGATATTTTGTTTCAGGTAGATGAAGATGCAGCTGAACAGTTTACATCAGAAAACTCAGTACAATAGATCCTCTTTAAAATGCGACCTGTATGCAAAGAAAACTGTCTGAAAAATCAATCATAGATTTGCCTTTTGCGAATTTGAACCTGCGCCTCCATTGTCCAACTCTTCATATGATTTAAAGTAGATTTCCAGATTTACCTTTTCCATAATAATATCTGTCTTAAGTATAAGATCATCTCTCCCCTGAAGGCTAAAATGGACGGGTTTTTCTAGTCTTTCTTCAGAACTTGGACTTCTAACATTTGGGTTCACCTACGTGAAGTTTATTGTTCGCAGTTTGCATGGAAAGAGCAAAATATGAAAGTTAAGCTTTACCAGAAATTAGAGGCAATAAAAGTGAAATTCAATTTTGACCTCAGTAGATTGTCCGGTTTCTCCCATCTATTGCAGTTAACTTTGATCAGAGTAGATTGGCCGTTTCTCATAGGTATATAGGAATTAGGAGCAAAAGTAGGCAATTCAGCCCTTTGAGCCCACTCCGCCATCATGGCTGACCTCTCTGCGAGAAGTAGTTCCTCCTCATCTCAGTTTTAAATCTACCGTCTCTCAACCTGTACCTGTGATCTCTTGTTCTAGATTGCCCCAAAAGGAGAAACATTCGGTCTACGTTTACTCTATCAATCCCTTTTAGTATTTTATATAGCTCGATCAGATCCCATTCTTGTCCTTCTAAACTCCAGCAATTATAAGCCCAAACGGTTTAATCTCCCCCTCATGCATCAACCCTTTCATCCCTGGTGTCAACCTGGTAAACCTCCTCTGAACTCCCTCCAAAGCCACCACAACCTTTCTCAAATAAGGAGACCAAAACTGTACACAGTACTCCAGATGTGGTGTCACGAAAAACCTATATAATTGCAACAGCACTTCCCTACTTTTATACTGCAGTCCTTTTGCAATAAGTGCTAACACCTCATTGGCCTTTTTTATTACATGCTGTATCTGCATACTGACTTTCTCATCTATTGCAGTTCATCTTGCCCTTTTCATGTCCCTGGATAAAGCTAAGTTTCATCCCTAACTTTTGGGGAAGATCAATGTGATACAGATTTAGTTCTGTAGCAAAGCAAATGATGCCATCTTATTAAGGACTTTTTGATATTTTTTCAATGTAGACCAATGGAGTTGTCACAGTTCAGCTGTAATCACGACAACCAACCCTCCGGAAAGAAACAATAGTACACAGTCAGGTGAGTTTAATTCATTATTATACTTAATAAATCAGTAATCTGAGTATAATTCAATCAAATTTATGTTTTCAAAGGTCACCAGTGACTCATACTTATGCTAAAGGTACAGCGAATAATTTTGTCACCAGGAGAATAATTGGGTAGATTTTAACTTGTCAGCTACATATTATAGACATTGTCCTGTTTGTCTTTCTATTGATTTGAACACCAGCTATGGCCCAGGTCCCAAATTGAAAATCTACTCCAAGTTCTTCAGATTTATTCTCTGGTGTCAACTGTTTCTCACTTGTCTCTCGATGTTGCCAATTAGCCCCAGAAGTTAAAAAGATTTTCTTAATTGAATAAACAATCTTAATTTTGTATTTCTACTGCTACATATATTTGGAAGTGAAAGATTGGACTGTGATGTTGTCACTGAGGATGGCACGGTGGCACAGTGGTTGTCTCACAGCGCCAGGGACCCAGGTTCAATACTGGCCTTGGTGGCTGTCTGTGTGGAGTTTGAACGTTCTCCCTGTGTCTGCGTGGGTTTCCTCCGGATGCTCCAGTTCCCATCCACACTCCAAAGATGTGCGAGCAGTGACGAGGGCAGTGATGAGCAATGCCAAGGCACCCCTGGGCATTGCCGGGGGCATAAGCTGGCACTGCCAGGGTGCCAATGTCATGGGACACCACCCCCCCACTGTCCGACCCCCTTGTGGGGTCCTGATTGCCTCCCCTTCACTCCAGTGGGGTCGGGCCACTAGTTCCCCAAAAGTGGGAAGCTCATCTAATCGCCGCTGGAGTGAAACACTCAGAGACTTCAGTCGTGGGCCCGCTAATCTCATTTAAATTATATGGAAATGATCATTTTAATGGTCTGTGCTACTCCTCGCTGATTTCTGGCGCAGATGCCACTGGAAATCTGCACTGGAGACGCAAGCGGGACGCGAATGCCCGCACAAACCCCATGAATCGGCCACCATGGGATCCTCCCGGCCTGCTGTGCTAAAACATCAGCGCAGCGGGATGGGAGAATCACGGCCATATTGTTGCTCCTTCACTGTCGCTGAATCAAAATCCTGGAACCCCCCCTCCCTGACAGCACTGTGGCTGTACCTACATCTCAGGGACTGCAGTGGTTCAAGGAGGCAGCTCAGCATCACCTTTTGAAGGGCAACTAGGGGCGGACAATAAATACTGGCCTACCTAATGACACCCACATCCCATTTAAATGTAAATTAAAACACATACACACCCACACATTCATATACATACACATCACATGCACACACAGACACATGGTTACACATGCACACATTCACGTATGCCTAAATATATTGGTTTTATTTCTGCTGATGGCTCTGTCTTCTGTGGAATTAAACTGACTATGCCAGCAGCTCTGACGCCTGCTCGGTGCTGAGTTGGCTATTTCAATTAGGGCTGCAGTTAATTCACTTTAAGAAGTTTAACAACACCAGGTTAAAGTCCAACAGGTTTATTTGGTAGCAAAAGCCACACAAGCTTTCGGAGCTCCAAGCCCCTTCTTCTGGTGAGTCAGAAATAATCACCTGACTCACCTGAAGAAGGGGCTTGGAGCTCCGAAAGCTTGTGTGGCTTTTGCTACCAAATAAACCTGTTGGACTTTAACCTGGTGTTGTTAAACTTCTTACTGTGTTCACCCCAGTCCAACGCTGGCATCTCCACATCATGACGTTAATTCACTTGCCTTAGCACCTCTGCATTTGAAATCAGAAAAACACAAAGACAACTCTTTACTGCTCCCAGAGATGAAGAGAGTGCAGTATATGTGAACTTTGGGTGAGAAATTCAGCGCTGCCACAATCTCACTTGTATAAAACTGCTTGCCAACACTCACTGCTTATACTCACACATGCCCCAGAGGGTTATCAGAACTCCAAGGAGAGGCAGGAGTCTTTGGATGCAGAAAGGTTCAATGAGAAGAAGAGTGGTAAGCAATATTAGTTTCTTAGTTATTTAATACAATAAGTCACATCAAAACTGAGATTTGAAACTCCGTGACATTTCCTGATCAGATTTCTTATGCCACTCCTAGCCTGTGAATAACGGAAATACCAGCCATGGAGTCAGTAGAATTCCTTTAACAATTCCATCTATTTGTATGCTCACAGACATCAACCAAGGGGATTTATCTGGGGTGCTCAATAACTCTACTGAGAACATTACACAACCAACTGACGAAACAACAACAACTTATCTGACCCATACCACTGAGCCAGCAAGTCAGCCAAGTCACATTGAAACTCATTTCAGTCCGACAATAAATTCAAAATCCAACAACTGGGGATTTGGGACAAAATCTGAAATGCAGGTAAGTGAAATATTTTGTAGCTTTATTCATTCCATTCAGGTGAAAACTTGCTGTGTTGTAAATAAAACCACTTCACACTACAGAACTTGAGTGTTGCCGAGAAAAGAGACATGCTGTCAAAACTTTTCGTCTTGCACTCATCAGGACAGAGGCAGGAATGGCAAATTTCAAAGCAAGCAGCAATTTATACTCTCTGAGGAACAGGTGCTGATTAGAGTCATAGAGGTTTACAGCATGGAAACAGGCCCTTTGGCCCAACTCAAAGACTATTTCCTCGGGTGGATGGAGCTATTACAAGGGGGCATAACTATAGGGTTCGTGGTGGGAGATATAGGAAGGATATCAGAGGTAGGTTCTTTACGCAGAGAGTGGTTGGGGTGTGGAATGGACTGCCTGCAGTGATAGTGGAGTCAGACACTTTAGGAACATTCAAGCGGTTATTGGATAGGCACATGGAGCACACCAGGATGATAGGGAGTGGGATAGCTTGATTTTCATAGAAATCATAGAAATCATAGAAACCCTACAGTGCAGAAGGAGGCCATTCGGCCCATCGAGTCTGCACCGACCACAATCCCACCCAGGCCCTACCCCCACATATTTACCCACTAATCCCTCTAACTACACATCTCAGGGACAATTTTTAACCTGGCCAATCAACCTAACCCGCACATCTTTGGACTGTGGGAGGAAACCGGAGCACCCGGAGGAAACCCACGCAGACACGAGGAGAATGTGCAAACTCCACACAGACAGTGACCCGAGCCGGGAATCGAACCCGGGACCCTGGAGCTGTGAAGCAGCAGTGCTAACCACTGTGCTACCGTGCCGCCCCTTTTGGTTTCAGATAAAGCTCGGCACAACATCGTGGGCCGAAGGGCCTGTTCTGTGCTGTACTGTTCTATGTTCTATGTTCTAACTTGTCCATGCCACCCCTTTTTTAACTCCTAAGCTAGTCCCAATTGCCCGCATTTGACCTATATCCCTCTTTACCCATCTTACCCATGTAACTGTCTAAATGCTTTTTAAAAGACAAAATTGTACCCACCTCTACTACTACATCTAGCAGCTTGTTCCAGACACTCACCAGCCTCTGTGTGAAAAAATTGCCCCTCTGGGCCCTTTTGTATCTCTCCCCTCTCACCTTAAACCTATGCCCTCTAGTTTTAGACTCCCCTACCTTTGGGAAAAAATATTGACTAGCTAGCTGATCAATGCCCCTCATTATTTTATATGCCTCTATAAGATCACCCCTAAGCCTCCAACGCTCCAGGCTGGTCTATCCAGCCTCTCCTTATAACTCAAACCATCAAGTCCCAGTAGCATTCTAGTAAATTTTTTCAGCATTCTTTCTAGTTTAATAATATTCTTTCTATAATAGGATGACCAGAACTGTGCACAGTATTCCAAATGTGGCCTTACCAATGTCTTGTACAACTTCAACAAGACGTCCCAACTCCTTTATTCAATGTTCTGACCAATGAAACCAAGCATGTTGAATGCCTTCTTCACCACTCTGTCCACCTGTGACTCCACTTTCAAGCAACTATGAACCTGTACCCCTCAATCTCTTTGTTATGTAACCCTCCCCTATGCCCTACCATTAACTGAGTAAGTCCTGCCCTGGTTCGATCTACCAAAATGCATCACCTTGCATTTATCTAAATTAAACTCCATCTGCCATTCATCAGCCCACTGGCCCAATTGATCAAGATCCCGTTGCAATCCTAGATAACCCACGTCACTGTCCACTATGCCACCAATCTTGGTGTCATCTGCAAACTTACTAACCGTTCCTCCTATATTCTCATCCAAATCATTAATATAAATGACAAATAACAGTGGACCCAGCACTGATCCTTAAGACACACCACTGTTCACAGGCCTCCGGTTTGAAAAACAACCCTCTACAACCACCCTCTGTCTTCTGTCATCAAGCCAATTTTGTATCCATTTGGCTACCTCACCCTGGATCCCGTGAGATTTAACCTTATGCAACAACCTACTGTGTGGTGCCTTGTCAAAGGCCTTGCTAAAGTCCATGTAGACAACATCAACTGCACTGCCCTCATCTACCTTCTTGGTTACCCCTTCAAAAAACACAATCAAATTTGTGAGACATGATTTTCCACTCACAAAGCCATGATGCTGGCTGTCCGTAATCAGTCTTTGCCTCTCTAAATATCTGTCGATCCTGTCTCTCAAAATACCTTCCAACAACTTACCCACTTCAGATGTGAGGCTCACCAGGCCTGTAGTTCCCAGGCTTTTCTCTGCAGCCCTTCTTAAACAAAGCCACAACATTTGCTACCCTCCAATCTTCAGGCACCTCATCTGTGACTTTCGATGATTCAAATATCTCTGCCAGGGGACCTGCAATTTCCTCCCTCGCTTCCCACATTGTCCTGGGATACACTTCATCAGGTCCCGGGGATTTTTCTACCTTGATGCGCTTTAAGACTTCTAGCACCTCCTTTTCTGGTATATGTACACTCCTCAAGACATCACTATTTATTTCCCCAAGTTCCCAAACATCCATGCTTTTCTCAACAGTGAATACTGATGAGAAATATTCATTTAGGATCTCACCCATCTCTTGTGGATCCACACATAGATGACCTTGTTGATCCGTAAGAGGTCCTATTCTCTCCCTAGTTACTCTTTTGCCCTTTCTGTATTTGTAGAAGATCTTTGGATTCTCCTTTGCCTTATCTGCTAAAACAATCTCATGTCCCCTTTTTGCCCTCCTGATTTCTCTCTTAACTCTACTCTTACACCCTCTATACTCTTCAAGGGATCCACTTGATCCGAGCTGCTTATGCATGTCATGTGCCTCCTCCTTCTTCTTGACCAGGCCCCAATATCCCGAGGTTGGTTGGTTGGCAAGTCAACTCTGATTAGCCGAAGTTTTGCCATAGAGAATGCACGGGGGAGTTATTGTCCTCCATGGTTTAGTTTAATTCAAAAATGCGCAATGCCTGGACATGTTTTTTTTGCCTGCAGGGGACAGATCTCTGTGCATGATTACAAGTGAACTACATTGTTAGCCCAATTGATAATCTTAATTTGATTGTTTGTGTAATTCTCAGCACACTCAGGAGTGTTCAACAAGTGTTATTCAATCAAAGTATCATATCTAACTTTAGACACTGGGCTGAATCATCCATTCTGAAGTCCAAGGGTGCAATTTAACAAGAAAAATTTTAAAGAGCGAGAAAATTGGAGGGTTTCAAGCTCATTTTTTGGGCAAGTTTGAAAATGCAATCTTATGGCATTTAGTGCAAAAAAGTGCCAGGGTGCAGTTCTCACCAGCAGGGGGCAGGGGGGAGTTGGGGGGTGGAGCCTGAGCTCCACCCCCACTACTGAGCTCTAGGGGCACCACTGCACAGGTGGAGATTTCCTGTTGGGACCCCCCCTACGATGATTGCCCCCTAAACCAGTTTCCCATGGACATCTCCATGCCCCTTCTGATCCCCCCATCTGTAGAGTAGTATCTCTCCTACCCCAATTGCCACCCCTTCTGCAGAGACTGCTCCCTCCCACCTCTCTGCTGATCGCTCCCCTTGCAGAGTTCCCTTCCCTCCCCGTTGCTGATTGCCTCCCGAGCAGAGTTCTCTCCCTCTTTCCCCGGTCATCCCCCAGCAGAGTTCCCTCCCTGCTAATCACCACCCCGGCAGAGTTCCCCCTTCCCTCCTACCTTGGCAGAGATCCCCCCTTCCCTCCCCTCCCACCAGGGCAGAGTTCTCATCCCCCCCCAGCCCTGCAGACTTCCCATTGCCTCTTGCACCACTCCACAGGTTCCACCTCCACTCAGGCCTCAGCCCATTGGCACAGGTCCTGGCATGGTTATGGTGTAAGAGTTTTAACAACACCAGGTTAAAGTCCAACAGGTTTATTTGGTAGCAAATGCCATTCGCTTTCGGAGCGCTGCTCCTTCGTCAGATGGAGTGGAAACCTGCTCTCAAACAGGGCACAGAGACACAAAATCAAGTTACAGAATACTGATTAGAATGCGAATCTCTACAACCAACCAGGTCTTAAAGATACAGACAATGTGAGTGGAGGGAGCATTAAGCACAGGTTAAAGAGATGTGTATTGTCTGCAGACAGGACAGCCAGTGAGATTCTGCAAGTCCAGGTGGCAAGCTGTAGGGGTTACTGATAATGTGACATAAACCCAACATCCCGGTTTAGTCCCCCACAGGGAGCACTTCAGCGGTCACGGGCATTCACCCTCTGATCTTCGGGTAAGCATTCTCCAAGGCAGCCTTCACAACACACAACAGCGCAGAGTCACTGAACAGAAACTGATAGCCAAGTTCCGCACACATGAGGACGGCCTAAATGGCCTAAACGGCCTAAATGCCACTCTACCCTTCCCTGCTGGTGCTTACCCTATTGTCCTGCCTTCATTTATATTTGCTAAAAGCTACATATATTTGGCATTTAATCCTTCAACTATTAATCCAGAAACTCAGCTAATGCTCTGGGGATCCGGGTTCAAATCCCGCCACAGCAGATAGTGGAATCTGAATTCAATAAAAACAATATCTTGAATTAAGAACCAACTGATGACTATGAAACCATTGTTGATTGTCGGAAAAACCCATCTGGTTCACTAATGTCCTTTAGGGAAGGAAATCTGCCGTCCTTACCTGGCCTGGTCGACATGTGACTCCAGACCCACAGAAATGTGGTTGACTCTCAACTCCTCCCGGGCAAAGTGGGATCGGCAATAAATGCTGGCCAGCCAGCGACGCCCATATCCCATGAATGAATTTTTTAAAAAATTCTCAGCAGGAAGAAGGATCATGTACAGACATCGTGCCTTTTTTGTATTGCATTAATGCATGGAGGACAATAGTTCCCTGCTGCATTCTCCATGGCAACACCTTGACCAATCAAAGGCACTCATTTCTCATGCAGTATAACTTGTTGCTCTTTTGAAATTTGGCTTTCTTGCATCTGGGAGGCGGCATGGTGACACAGTGGCTAGCACTGCTGCCTCACAGCGCCAGGGACCCAGGTTCGATTCCTAGCTTGGGTCACTGTCCGTGTGGAGTTTGCACTCTCTCGCCGTGCCTGCGCGGGTTTCCACCGGGTGTTCCGGTTTCCTCCCACAGTCCGAAAGACGTGCTGGTTAGGTGCATTGACCCAAACAGGCGCCAGAATGTGGCGACCAGGGGAATTTCACAGTACCTTCACTGTAGTGCTAATGTAAGCCTTACTTGTGACTAATAAATAAACTTTAAACTGTCCTGATGAGCGCAAGATGTAAAAGCTCTGACAGCATGTCACTTGTTTCAGTTAAACTGCAACGATAGTCGGAATGGTAACACCTGCATAGATGAATGTAAACTTGATAGTGATACACAAACTTTGCTTTTCATTTTGCATTTGTGATTTGAGGAGCCATTCGTATTACAGTATGCATTGTAAACGTCAGAATTGAACAGAACAAGAAGTGAGGAAATGAGTGAAGAGCCTATCTTCTGAACAAATCCATCTTTCCAAAGGCTTGCAACCGAAAGGATAATTAGTCTTGCTCAACCAATCTTTGGGTCGGATACTCTGTTATGATCTTCAGTTTTTATGTGAGTGCTTCAAAAACAGGAAGCACACTTCTTCTATCATTTCCTCACTTCCCACATATTAACAATAGATCTATGGAATATTCACATCCACTGATGGCTTGCGAGAAGAAAAATGTTAACATCCTTTCTCAAGAGAGAAACAGTGTTTCCTGGCGTTGAGGATTTGCTATTAAATCACATTTTGAAGCAAAGTGAACATCCTTCATCATCTAATTCCAGAAGCCATCGGTTCATCCAGAAGACTGTAAACATTTCCTCTTCTTATGCCAGTCTTCTGCGCTATGTTAATAGGACAGAGCCCGATGCCACAAACAACTTCAGCCACAGCACTGTTAGATCATTGAGTTGGTGTGGTTGGTTAAGCCAGCACAGAGAGCCAGCTCTATTTCCGCACAGCATCATTCATTCCTAGTAAAGCCGGTTCTGCAACATTAAGAAGCTATGACTGTAACATTACCATAAGACCATAAGACATAGGAGCGGAAGTAAGGCCATTCGGCCCATCGGGTCCACTCCACCATTCAATCATGGTTGATTTCAACTCCATTTACCCGCTCTCTCCCCATAGCCCTTAATTCCTCGAGAAATCAAGAATTTATCAATTTCTGTCTTGAAGACGCTCAACGTCTCGGCCTCCACAGCCCTCTGTGGCAATGAATTCCACAGACCCACCACTCTCTGGCTGAAGAAATTTCTCCTCATCTCTGTTCTAAAGTGACTCCCTTTTATTCTAAGGCTGTGCCCCCGCGTCCTAGTCTCCCCTGTTAATGGAAACAACTTCCCTACATCCATCCTATCTAAGCCGTTCATTATCTTGTAAGTTTCTATCAGATCTCCCCTCAACCTCCTAAACTCCAATGAATATAATCCCACGATCCTCAGACGTTCATCGTATGTCAGGCCTACCATTCCTGGGATCATCCGTGTGAATCTCCGCTGGACCCGCTCCAGTGCCAGTATGTCCTTCCTGAGGTGTGGGGCCCAAAATTGCTCACAGTACTCCAAATGGGGCCTAACCAGTGCTTTATAAAGCCTCAGAAGTACATCCCTGCTTTTGTATTCCAAGCCTCTTGAGATAAATGACAACATTACATTTGCTTTCTTAATTACGGACTCAACCTGCAAGTCTACATTCTGTACCCTCTCCTTTCCTTCTCTATGAACAGTGTGCTTTGTATAGCACGTAAGAAACAATACTTTTCATTGTATACCAATGCATGGGACAATACTAAATCAAATCAACTTCAAGATTTCAAGATAAATACTGTGTAATTGGTCTGGGGGTGGTGTGCGGGGGAGCGGGGTGGTGTGCAGTGAGTATCACTTTTATATTTCTGGAGGTTTCAGCTTTAAGTATTGATGGAGAACTATCGCAGGCTCATGTGATATCCTTTCTAAACTGCCAAGTGTATCTATACATCCCTTGAGTATTTGCTAAATAACTTAGGTGCATATTGAATATGGCCTTGGTCTGAATAGATTACAAGCACCATCACAAACAGAACACAAACATGGATTCATGCTTGAGGTCCGCCCTCAGTGTGTAGTAGATAATGTTGCTCTGTGGAGATTAAAATGAGATACAGCCAGAGAGAGTGATGAACGGGGCATATAATTTATATTACACTGTAGTAAATCATTGCTTTCTGTTCATGAGTGAATTGTACAGGTCATTGAGACCTATGCACTGTAACTGTACCTCATCCAGGACCATGGCATTCTGTGGAAAAAAATTGATGTTTTTTCCCCTTTGACTTAATTGGTTAAAAGGTTTCTTGTTATAAACTTGGTGGAGGGAATGAATGGCCCTGTTAGTGTGCTGCCAATTTAAAATGGAGCACAATATTTAGCCGCCTGATGGTAATGAAGCAGAGAGTCTGCACAACAAGCATTGCTATTCTATGTATAGTACAGTTTAGTGTATTTAATTACCCAAAATAACTGATTCAATGACATTTTAAATTACTAATCAAGCATTGATATGTTGTTTATGATCAAGCAGAATATAGTGTAGTGTGAACAATCTTGAAAATATGAGTTCTTCCTGTCTCATGTTTCTGGAATATTAAGATATAGAGCATTTGAAAAATGTGCTATGAGTGTGTATAATTTATTAGAAATCTTCTTTATAAGATACACTTTCCTGTACTTGCCATATTTAATTCTCATAGCACTTTCCTGTCATAATATTTTTCAACATTCTGTTTTCGTCCTGCTTGCCTTGGTGTCTCAATTTTCCTTCATTAATTTATAGTTATTCACTTTACTAATCTTCGAACTGAGATCTCCATGCTTAATCCGCAAGATCTGTTATGTTCCTTTGAGGCTTCCCAGTTCCATCTCTAAGTTAGGTGATGCTGTTGTCCACAGTACCTTTGAGCTGGCAAGATCTCTGGACCACTACTACCTGCTGTAAAGTAAAGTGTTAACCCTAACACTACTCGAACGATAGCTGCTGAGAATGTGCATATAGAACTGATGTTCCTCTGGTAGGGACGAGTGAGAAGAAACTGAGAAAGGAGGCAGTAGCTCTGTCCTAATGTTCTGTGACCATGTATGCAGTTAGTTTTGGAAATACATTTGCTTTGAAGGAAGGAGATTTGCCTCCCACCAGACATCCAGGTCAAAGATTTCTGGGTGCTTCCGCCACTGGGATCTTATGGTTCTGCCAATGGCAACTCCCCCGACGCAGATTCCCCGGCAGCAAAGGGTGTGAACAATGGGAAAATCCATTGAAAATCCCACTGCCGGCCAATGGCAGGCCATCTCTTTTACCGCAACAAAGATGTGCGGGTTAGGTTGATTGGCTATGCTAAAATTGCCCCTTAGTGTCTTAAGATGCGTAGGTTAGAGGGATTAGCGGGTAAATATGTAGGGATATGGGGGTAGGGCCTGGGTGGGATTGTGGTCGGTGTAGATTCGATGGGCCGAATGGCCTCTTTCTACACTGTAGGGTTTCTATGATTTCTATGATATGCACGGGCGGGGTGCAGAAAATCCCACCCTCAGTGTGTCCCCAGACAACCCAACAATAATGGTGGCAGCAATGACTGTGTTTGCAAAGCAAAAAGATAAACATTTTAAAGGAATCTCTCTATAAGAAATACAGGAACCAGACAATAAGGAAATTGCCTTCCTAGGGGGAGTAAAAGAGCAAACAAGCAAATACTGGAACATTGACATTGAAGTCAATCGGCATGGTACAGAATTTAAATTGGACAAAGGAACTGGAGTCTCAGTTTTATCTGATAGAATTCAAGCAGCTGCAGAAAATCACTCTGCAACCTTCCTCATCCAACCTTGAGATCCAGGAGGAATCAAGCTACAAGTCCAAAGATGTGTGGGTTAGGTTGATTGGCCATGCTAAATTAACCCAAGTGTCAGGGGATTAGCAGGGTAAATATGGGCCGAATGGCCTCCTTCTGTCCTGTGGGGATTCTACGATTCTATGAAGCTAACTGTTAAACGTCAATTTGATGCAATCCTAAAGCATAAAGATAAGAACATCTCTGTGACACTGTGGGTGCAATTCACCCAAATCAGTTCGCAGTGCCCATATCAGCAGCAACATTGGAGTGTTTCCCGCTGGTGTTAGCAGCAGCTGCGAGGTGGGATCTTCTCACGTTAACCATTTATATTTATGCAGTGCATGAAACACACCCCACCAGCCCAGCTGTTGGGCGCGGCACAAGCAGCTGCAGGCAACTTCGAAGCAGCAGAGTACTCTCAGGTCCTCCTTTGTATAAACATTGAGGAACAATGGATTGGGGTGGGGGGTACTTGAGGTGTGTTCAACCATGAAAGGAAAGATCAACAAATAAAGCTGACTGCATGCTGTCTAAAAACCATTAAGCTGTCAATCAAAGGAGAGTTAAAAGGACTGGGCTGAAATTGAATGGAAACAAGGCTTTTCAAAGGATTTGATGGGATTTCCAAGGCTTTCAGCTTTCTATGAAAACTCAGAGATTTAAAATAAATGCTGTGTTATAGAGTCATAGAGGTTTACAGCATGGAAACAGGCCCTTCGGCCCAACTTGTCCATGCCGCCCAGTTTTTACCAATAAACTAGTCCCAATTAAAAGAATCGGGCTGTGTGAGCAGCTGTGGAGAAGGGAATTCCCCACCACCCCCAGTGAAAGTGAAATATTCTGGTAGAAAACCATGGTCATACCTGACAAAGGGAAGAATGTTACAGAGCAAATCAAACCTGCACTTGCAACCAATGGCCTTCCCATTCTTGAAGGGAAGTGATGGTGTGGATTTGAGGCCAGCAGCAAGAAGGCACCGCAATGGAGAAGTTACAACATCCGCGACCATATCTGGTCCAGTCAGAAACAAGCATCTCCGAAGATATGGGAGTGCCTTGATTTCAATGAACAAGAAACCATGAGTAGGATGGGCTGCTTACCCTTATCCTCAGGAGAAGATTAAGCCTACCAAACTAACAAGAGAAACAAGGAGTGATAACCCTCAGGGAACGAGTTCAGACCCTCAATCGCTTCAGAAAGAATTCCACACACATTCAAGGAGGTTTGTGAAACCACCCAGGAGACTGTCTCTTTAAAAGGGGAGTTGTAGAACAAAGGGTTAACTCTAACACTACTCCAATAATAGCTGCTGAGCATGTGCGTAAGCATAATGATGTCACTCTGAGAGAAAGACTTAAGTGAGACCCTAAGAGAGGATTAGTAGTTGCCAATATACTGTCATCTTGTATATAGCTGGTTATGTATATAAATGTACTTTGAAGGAAAGAGCTTTGCCTCCAGCCAAGGATTCCACAATCCCTCTCCCACTGTTAGCAGTCTCCATCCTACTCCTCACACCCATATACAAAGCAAACCCTCTGAATGCTGCCACACCACCACGGTGGCACAGTGGTTAGCACTGCTGCCTCACTGCTCCAGGGATTTGGCTTCGATTCTCGGCTTGGGTCACTGTCTGTGTGGAGTTTGCACATTCTCCCTGTGTCTGTGTGGGTTTCCTGTGGGTGCTCCGGTTTCTTCCCACAGTCCAAAGATGTGCAGGTTAGGTGCATTGGCCATGCTAAATTGCCCCTTAGTGTCCCGGGATGAGTAGATTAGGGGGATTAGTGGGGTAAATATGGAGGATGACAGGGATAGGGCATGGGGGGATTGTTGTCAGTGCAGGCTCAATGGGCCGAATGGCCTCCTTCTGCACTGTAGGGTTTCTATGCACGAGGCCATCACAGCCATGATTCACCCAAACTCCACCCTCTGCATCCTTTCTCAGTAGGCCTGCATCCTTGGAAACCTTTAGAGTACAAGCAAAGACTTCCCCAATCTTTGTTCCCAATTCCTGTCACACCATTTCTACTTCTATCAAAGCTGATACCCTCTTGACATTACTTTCAAATGTCAGGACACCAATCCTACTGTGCCCACATCCTAGCACTTCCATCCGTGCTCCCATTCACTGGAATAGCCCCAGCTTCCACTCCTAACCTGATCCTCATATCCCTCTTCCAGTGCTGCCAACTAGTGGCGCTGCCCATCCTAATGTGCCCACAGCCCCCTTCCCAGTTTTCCCACACCCCCATGACCCATGTCCAGACCCTAGTACCACACTCCTAATGCCACTAATCCACATGGCTTCCTAAATCCTCCATATTTCTTGCACAGTTCTACCTGCATCTTAGGGAGATCTTCTCTATGACTTTCCTCTGCATTCTATAACTTTAAGAAAAGCTAATAGAAATCATGTTCATTGATTTACAATTTATGTGTAAATCATACATGACCATGCAAATTGAATCTGAAAGTATCATTGTCATCGTTATCTTGCATCGAAGAAGTCAAGTGTTATTGCAATCACTGCAAGTCAGTGGCCCTAAGGATATACTGTTTGTTCCAGATCTCCAACTCATCATGAGCAGTACCAGGGGAAATAATACAAGCAGTGTGCATTACAAATAATACCGGATTACAAATATTCTTAGATGATTATCAGTGAAGTTAAGTTTGTACTTTGAGGGTCACCTTTTGAACATCAAATTGATTCAGAACTCTCCAATTCCTTCTCTCTATCACCCTCAATTTCAAACATTTTTTCAGTCCAATATGTTGTGATGGAAGTGATTACGAGCTTTCATTGCAAAATTTATCATTGTTAATGGTGTTGGCATCTTTAATGGTAATAAAAGTATTGCAAACATTTGACAAGTGACGTTTGACGGCATTTGAAGGAAGACATCTCGTTGACTTCTGCTGTTCTTAATGCTTCTGAGTGAATGCGACGCTGAATGTAAGAATTACAAACTACAAAAGATCATTTTTATTTATTTTTGTTACGGGAATGAAATCTGGAGCTTTAATTCAGCCCGGGAGAGCACTCAAATAAGCTGAGGTGCAACTACTGTGAATTAACCATTGTTCCGCAGCAATAATCATCCAAAGATAATTAATCCTGACCCAGACATAAAACTCCTTGCCAAACAAGTCAGAAGCTTGTCACGCTTCAAATACTGTATATCTGTAAAGGAAATAGTCTGGATGACAAGAGTTTCCACTGTGTAAAAATATTTATGTGGGTTAAAATATTCAGATCATATCCTGTTTGCTGGGCTTCTTGTTATTTTCCATGAAAGAGTTTATTTTCCATAAGCAGTTTGAGATACGACTGGTTATTATTTCTTATAGTTTTCCCATAGACATTTGCAACATTTTTGGTCCAGAAATGAAATAGATTTCTGATTTGCATTCATTCTCAATGCTAAGAATTCTCTCTTGGCAGTTGTATGTTTCCTGAATAATTTTTACCTGACTATAAAAGCTGGAATTATTCAAAACTTATTCCGGGGATTTATTGACAAAGGGATATCATAGTTGATGGTGGGATGAGGTTAAGAAATTACTGATCCATCTCATTGACTCCGCAATATTATTCTGGAAAAGGTCCCTGACCTGAGGGTTTTTCACAGCAAGACAGGAGTGCAAGGGTGGCAGGCTGACACAGTGGTTAGCACTGCTGCCTCAACGCGTCAGGGACTCAGGTTCGATTCCAGCCTCGGGTCACTGTCTGTGTGGAGTTTGCACGTTCTCCCTGTAACTGCGTGGGTTTCCTCCGGGTTCTCCAGTTTCCTCCCACAGTCTCAAAGATGTTCAGGTTAGGTGGATTGGCCATGCTAAATTGCCCCTCAGTGTCACAAAGATGTGTAGTTTAGGGGGGATTAGTGGTCTAAATGCATGGGGTTATGGGGATGGAGCGGGGGTTGGGTCTGGGTAAGAAGGTCTGTCAGAGAATTGGTGCAGATTCGATGGGCTGAATCGCCTCCTTCTGCACTATATGAATTCTATGAATTGGGAATTTTCATGGCTACAGCGTTAACCCCATTTAACATATGCTTTCTGCATCACCAGTGGGCTTAGTGCATGAGGTGGACTAGGTCCCACATTCCAATATCTTCAGTTCATTTAGTCGATGTCCCAATCTGACACCAGTCTAGAAGTCACAATGGATAAGTTACATTCTGCAATCGATGCTGGGGAAGTTTCACCTCTGAATAGTGTTCTTTGAATCTTACCCTTGCTAAAGAAGCAAGATTAGAAGACACCGGTGCTCACCAAAGGTCATGCTCAGCAGAAACAATTGCAGGCATGCTGGGATGGGTGGCAGGCCCAAAATAAATGGCACTTCAAGCAAATGCTCCAAGCCAATTAAATAATTTCCCAGCAACACCCTGACCATTTGCTGATGGCGTGTCAAATTTGTGGACAATAATATCCTGTGGGATAAAAAAGGTCACAATGACCAGGGGATATTGTTGTATGTTGGAGCTGTAGCATAATTCTTTATTGAGGCTCCATTTTTGTTTTGTCGATCCTATCCTAGATATAGAATTTGAAAAATAAGCATTTGAACATTGAAAATACAAATTGCACAAGTTGCAGCAAAATTATCACATTTACCTGCCCAATGTTTATTCTTCAGTGGAATCAGTCTCTGGAGATTTGGCTCGTTCAGAGTCCTGAGTTTCCCCAAATGAAGCAGTTCGGTCCACAGCTCCCAGAATGCACTCATGTTGATTTGCAAATGCTCCGTGGACACAATTCCCAGAATCCCTTTTAAGGTGGGGGAGGGGTGGGGTGGTGGGGAGCATGAGACTTTATGCGGGGGTGAGCAAGGCCTTGGACAGGAAGCCTGCCTTGGTCCTGATTGAGGTCCTTAAGTGGCCTTTTCCCACCCAGCCCCAATTTCTAGGCTGGCGGGGAGATTGAACTTCCATAGGGGAAGCTCAAAAAAAGAGTAGAGTTACAAGTTTTGCGGGAAGGGAGAGTGCCTTCATCAGAAGCCCCCTTCTGAATTAGTCACCCCTCCCAGCCTAAGGTCCAGTTGCCTCCAGATCTCCCTTTCACCCTGGCTTCCCCTCAAAACCCCAATTGCCTAGTTTTCACCCCTCAGGTCTTCCCTACCTTCCCCACCCTGGGATCCCTTGAACTTACTTGGATTTCTGAAGGTCAGACATAGGTTCTGATGTCCTCCTGCATTTCTATTGTCCACTTCAGCACAGTCGTTTCAGAGACTGGAAAGCCGGCGGCTTATCTGATTAGCTGGCACCTTTCCAAGTGGGACTTCCTCCCAAGTGAAGGGTGGAAGCCCCATCTGCAGTCACTTAGCATGGAAGAGCTGTGGAATACTTGGATTCGGTGGGTCTATGTTTCTCTGTTCCTTCTGGGTCTAATGGGCAACATCCCACCTTGAGAATTGGGCAGTACATAACATGCAAATTTTACTTTAAAGATTAAAGTAAAGAACATGAGCCCATCACAGTGCAGGTTTTGTTATTCGCAAGTATTCTTCTGTGCAGAAGAATAATCTCTCAACACTCACTGTTGACTTGGCAGTGGGTTACAGATCACTCAAGGAGTCTGAGTTGCTCTGACGCATATACATATGTTTGTAGTGATGGATAGTGATGGACAGTAACATTCCTTCGATCACATGGCTGACCAGGAATCTCTCCCGTTCTTAGTGGCTGCCAATTGACATGTGTTGGAAGGATTAACAGGTTGATATTTAACCTGTTGGCCATGTTATGAATGCACCTTCCTTGACTGTCAAGTTCTGGGGTGGGACTCGAACCCAGAACAACTAGCTTAAAGGCAGGGGTGTTAGCCACAAGACCTCCTCCATTGTTGTGACTTAAACATGAATAATGACTATTTGGGTAAGATATCAGCAGTGAACATTGTTCCTCAGCAAGCGTTAATTCACTCAGAAAAGTGAGAAGACAATTGACAAGAAATTATACATATATATATATTTTTTCAGATATATACTGATTGATATAATAAATCTGGATGAAATTTGCTTTTCCAAAGTGTGCCAGTTATATAAGATGTAGAAATGAGTATCAGAGAACAGTATTCACCCCTGTTGTTTCATGAAATGGAAAATTATCAGAGATATAATTTAGCTGTCATAGTGCTTTCTTTTAGCGATGAAACTGTTAGTTGCTGCTATGATACTCCCTAAGTGTGTGAATCCTGATAAAACACAAAGCTTATTCTTTAATTAATTACTGAGTTCTGCAGTGTAATAAAATCTCATTGTTTGAGATAGGGGAAGGGAATGGATGTGGAAAAGCACATTGTTAGGGTCGTGACCCTTCATTAAAACCATGCAGGTGTGGACATCATGTGAGGACATTCATGACTCACTGTTCCCTTGTGTTTGACTTAACAGCTGGCTTTCCCATTCTCTGTCCATATGGCTGGTCAGTTATATTAATGACCCTAACCTTCATTGAACTATATCCTGGCAAATCATCAGCTTCTCGTATAAGGGAAAGGAAAAGATGACGCCTTTTTATTTTGTTCCTGTAATAATATAACAATTGGCATTTTTAAATGATTCTATCCGTCCATGGATTTTGTTTGTTGAAACTTTCTAACTTTTTTATAATCTAGGGTAACAATATTTAGACATTATGGGTGGAATTTTACCATCCCGTCCGCCACGGAAATCGTAGGGGGTGGGGGAGAGGGGGGAGTTGGTGCGGACCATGTAAAGGTCCATTGATTTTGGGCGGGATTTTCCGGTTTTGGGGCGAGCACGGCTGGAAATTCCCGCCCTATATGCCCGATCTTACCCGCCATTCGCGCCACCCTCCTGCTGGAATGAGGTCGGAGAATACAGTAGCCAGCCAAATCTCCGTTCACTGCAGCCGGATGGGAAAATCCTGTTGGCATGAACGGCCATAATACTCCGACCTGAGGGTTTTTTTTTGCCCGAATATTGTGGTGAACCATCGTTGGTTCCCACTAGATAGTACTGAGCCAGGGTCTGGCCAGTACTACAAGTATGTATATATGTTGCTGTTGGGGTTAGGGTTGGGTTGTTACACCTTGTATTAGAGTTATTGTGGTACATCCCAGTCGGGCTCCGCCTCCCGGGAGAGGTATAAAGGTCTCTGCTCTGTCTGGGACCCCTCAGTCTGGGATCGTGTATATAATTAGTAGCTGCCTTGTTACAGCAAATACAAGCCTTTATTTCCTGAGCATCAAGCCTCGTGTGTGATAACGTGCATCAATTTTATTTGCTGTAAATAAACTCTCGTCGAAAAAAAGAGTATGGAGCAGATACTGGAGCCTGAACGCCTTACACTAGATCCACGTGCGGTGGGCGCCTCTAACACCTTCGACCACTGGTTGAAATGTTTTGAGGACTACCTGGCAGCCTCCGCAGCGGTCACCACAGATGATGACAGACTCTGGGTCCTCCATGCGAGGGTAAGTGACACCGTCTACCTCGCGATCCGTGCGGCCACCGACTACACAAAGGCCCTCGAGCTTCTTAAGAAGTGTTATATTAAACCGCCCAACGAAATACACGCTCGTTACCTCTTAGCCACTCGACGACGGCAGTCCGACGAAACGATGGAGGAATACGCGAACGAGCTCCTACAGCTAGCCAGGGGCTGTAACTGCAAAGCTGTGTCGGCAGAGCAGAATATGAACGACCTCGCTCGAGATGCGTTTGTGGCGGGAGTCGGATCATCTTACATCGGACTCAAGCTACTGGAGAAAGGTAATCTTGACCTCACCCAGGCAATAGAACTAGCGGAGATGCTGGAAACGGCCTCCAAAAGCCTAGTATTGTATCCTGAAGACCACGTGGAGACAACGTGGCAGGAGCAGTCGCCAATCCCTCCTCGTCCCTCGGGTTCGAAATGCTGCGTGATGGCGTGCTCACACTCGGGCCAGACGACGGCAGCAGCTCCGGGCGGCCCGCGGTGTTACTTCTGTGGGGGAGCGAAGCATACTCGGCAATGGTGTCCCGCTAAAGCTGTGTTGTGCTCCGCCTGCGGTAAGAAGGGGCACTATTCGAAAGTGTGCCGCTCTAAATCGGCTTCTCGGAACAGCAGTGCGGCCTGCGATTCCTCAGCGCCCGGTTCTTCGTCGTCGACATCGTCGAGGGTTTCGTCCACGTGCGAGGCCAGGACGACACCATTACGGTCGACGGAGTCGGAGATGTGTGACCACCAGGGGTCGCTGAGCTTGGCGCCATCACCCACGTGCGACCTATGGGAGTGGCCATGTTGGTCGGCACCGACCGCGAACGACCAGCAGGAGTCATCCTCGTCGATTTCAGCTGCCTGCAGTGGCGCTCATGAACCAACGGTGGTGTCGATCATCCTGGACCAGGCCAAGCCTCATAGACTTGACAAGTCTATGATGGACATTCAGGTAAACGACCACTTGATTTATTGTCTGTTTGACAGCGGGAGCACTGAGAGCTTTATCCACCCAGACGCTGTGAAGCGGTGTGGACTCCGGATTCAACCTGTCAAACAGACAATTTCTATGGCATCAAGGTCCCGGTCTGTCACCGTGCTAGGGAGTTGCGTGGTAACTTTAACGGTGCAAGGCACAGTTTACGAGCGTTTCAAGCTCCTAGTGTTGCCGCACCTTTGCGCGCCAATACTTCTCGGACTAAACTTCATGGTCCACTTGAGGAGTGTAACCCTACAGTACGGTGGGCCACTCCCTTCGCTTTCAGTGGGAGAACAGCAGCCTCCAAATTGCCCAACGCCTGTAGCCTCTCGACGCTGAAGATTACCACACCCTCCCTGTTCCAGAATCTTGTGCCAGGCTGCAAGCCCATTGCGACTAAGAGTAGGCGTTACAGCGCTGAGGATCGGATCTTCATTTGATCTGAAGTTCAGCAGCTCCTCAAAGAAAGGATCATACAACCCAGCGCTAGTCCGTGGAGAGCGCAGGTCATGGTGGTCAAGAGTGGGAACAAACCCCGGATGGTCATTGACTATAGTCAGACCATTAATAGATACACGCAGCTGGATGCGTATCCCCTCCCGCGCATATCTGACATGGTCAATCAGATTGCGCAGTACCGGGTGTTCTCCACCATCGACCTCAAGTCTGCCTACCACCAACTCCCCATTCGCCCAGAGGACCGACAATACACGGCTTTTGAGGCGGATGGTCGCTTGTATCACTTTCTCAGGGTTCCCTTTGGTGTCACCAATGGGGTCTCGGTCTTCCAGCGTGCTATGGACCGAATGGTGGACCAGAACGGGCTGCGGGCCACCTTCCCGTACCTGGATAACGTCACCATCTGCGGCCATGACCAGCAGGACCACGACACAAATCTCCTGAATTTCCTACGCACTGCATCTTGCCTGAACCTGACCTACAACAGGGAGAAGTGTGGGTTTCGTACGCGCCGTTTAGCCATCCTCGGATACGTGGTCGAAAACGGGGTCATTGGCCCTGATCCAGACCGTATGCGCCCCCTCTCTGAACTTCCCCTGCCCACTAGTGCAAAAGCACTGAGAGGATGCTTAGGCTTCTTCTCTTATTATGCACAGTGGGTTCCCAATTACGCGGACAAAGCCCGTCCGCTCATTAAGTCCACTTCTTTTCCCCTAACACCAGAGGCCCGATTGGCCTTTGATAAATTAAAAGCCGACATCGCAAAAGCTACGATGCACGCTGTTGATGAGTCCATCCCCTTTCAGGTGGAGAGCGATGCATCTGATTTCGCCCTGGCCGCCACACTTAATCAGGCGGGCAGGCCCGTCACCTTTTTTTCCCGCACCCTCCAAGGCCCCGAAATTCGGCATTCAGCGGTGGAAAAGGAGGCCCAGGCCATTGTGGAGGCCGTCAGGCACTGGCGCCATTACTTGGCGGGGAAACGGTTCACCCTGATCACGGACCAGCGGTCCGTGGCGTTCATGTTTAATAACATGCTGAGGGGCAAGATCAAGAATGACAAGATCTTGCGGTGGAGAATTGAACTCTCCACCTATAACTATGACATCATGTATCGTCCAGGGAAACTCAATGAGCCCTCGGATGCCATCTCGCGTGGAACATGCGCCAGTATACAGGAGGACCGTTTGCAGGCTCTCCATAATGACCTATGCCATCCTGGGGTCACTCGGCTCTACCACTTTATAAAAGCCCGCAATCTGCCCTACTCGGTGGAGGATGTCAGGTCCATAACAAGAAGCTGTCGGGTATGCGCGGAATGCAAACCGCACTTTTACCGACCTGACCAGGCACAATTAGTCAAGGCCACTCGTCCCTTCGAGAGACTGAGTGTCGATTTTAAGGGCCCCCTTCCCTCAACAGATCAGAATGTGTACTTCCTCAACATCATTGACGAGTACTCGAGATTCCCTTTTGTTGTTCCCTGCTCTGATACATCCGCCGCCACGGTTATCAAGGCATTCCGTGATCTTTTTACCCTGTTCGGGTACCCCGGCTACATTCACAGCGACAGGGGCTCGTCGTTCATGAGCGATGACTTGAGGCAATACCTGCTCTCATACGGGATTGCCTCTAGTAGAACCACGAGCTACAACCCTAGGGGTAACGGACAGGTGGAACGTGAGAATGCTACAGTCTGGAAGGCTGTCTTACTGGCGTTGAAGTCAAAAAACCTTCCAGTCTCCCATTGGCAAGAGGTGCTCCCTGATGCGCTCCATTCCATACGCTCACTCCTGTGTACGGCAACCAACGCTACTCCCCATGAGAGGATGTTTTCATTCCCTCAGAAGTCTTCCTCTGGGACCTCATTACCATCTTGGTTGACGTACTCAGGACCTGTCCTCCTGCGGCGACATGTAAGGGCCCGCAAGTCCGACCCGTTGGTCGAACAGGTCCATCTCCTCCACGCCAACCCTCAGTGTGCCTATGTGGCATACCCTGACGGGCGAGAGGACACCGTCTCGATCCGAGACCTGGTGCCAGCAGGGGACGTGGAAACCCCTGTCGCTCCCATACCCCCTGTTACAAACCCCATAACTCTTGTTTCCTCTCCGGACACGGCGCGGGCAGCATCGGGACCATTACTTAACCCTTTTACTCCCGTGTACAGCTTGCCTGAGTCCAGAGGATGGTCGCCACTTCAGGGCGTGTCGGAACTCCATGGATTACCATCATCTCAGGGTCAACCGGCCCGTGAGTCTGTGGAGGAACAATTGGACATCGCCTTGGGGAGAACGCCACCGCGAGTGCCTACTCCGGTGTCATCGCCGGTATTGAGGAGGTCACAACGACGGTGCGGTCCCCCTGACCATCTGAACTTATAGACTGATGACAAATTATTCTGTTTTTTTTGTACCCCGCCGGCCTTTGTCTTCAAAGGAGGGGTGAATGTGGTGAACCATCGTTGGTTCCCACTAGATAGTACTGAGCCAGGGTCTGGCCAGTACTACAAGTATGTATATATGTTGCTGTTGGGGTTAGGGTTGGGTTGTTACACCTTGTATTATAGTTATTGTGGTACATCCCAGTCGGGCTCCACCTCCTGGGAGAGGTATAAAGGTCTCTGCTCTGTCTGGGACCCCTCAGTCTGGGATCGTGTATATAATTAGTAGCTGCCTTGTTACAGCAAATAAAAGCCTTTATTTCCTGAGCATCAAGCCTCGTGTGTGATAACGCGCATCAAATATAAATATACAATCACATGAATTCGGAGCAGGAACAGGCCATTCAGCCCCTCAAGCCTGCTCTACTATTCAATAAGATCATGGTTGATCTGATTGTGTCGTTAAAATATGTCTGTATTGCTGACTGTTTCCATTAACATTCACAAACAAGCTCAAGCAGCAACAATGAATGGTAGTTAGAAAAAACCCACTGCGTACATTAAATTTTCCAAAGGAAACCATTTTTTATACTTGCCAAACTGCTGAGACTTTGGGGATTTATTCTCTCCCCCATGTGTGTTCATTGAAAACACTTGGCAAACACGTGTTTCAGACACGGATGTATTGTTAGGCACCTCAGGGCTTTTCTGGAGTACTTCGGGCCGTTGCTTATTCGAATCCTGTTTTTCTGAGCAGCCTCTCATTTTAAGTTGTTTGTCCTTTGCCAATAAACCTGCAGTGTTTGTTGTATTAGGTGTCAGCATTGGCTCAGCAGTAAGGTTTTCACCTCTGAGTCAGGAGGTTGTGGTTTCAAACTCCACTTCAGCAAGCTTGAGCACATAATCCAAGCAGCGCAGTGCAGAGGAAGTGATGCACTGTCAGATTTGGATGAGATGTCACACCAACAGAGAGGGGACCCCTAAGGAGACTGTAAAAAAAAACCCTTAAAGAACTACTCAAAGAAGAGCAAGGTTGTTCTCCAGGGCCTTAACCAACATCACTAGAACAGATTATTTGGTTATGTATCCCATCACTGTTTGTCAGAACTTGCTGTTCACAAATTAGCTGCTATGTTTTCCTGTATTTAAATATTAACTACACGTCAAAAGTACTGTTGTTATTTTAATAAAGAGAAATATGATATCCGCTGTAAAATGCTTTGGTATATCTTAAAGGCAATTATTTTTTGCTCTTACATGGGATGTGAGCATTGATGTCAAGACCAGCATTTATTGCCCCTGGTTTATTGCCCCTCGAGAAGATGGTGGTGAGTCACTTTCTTGAACCGCTGCAGTACATTTGGTAATACGTTGATTATATCAGTAATTTGAGATTTTTAAAAGTTAACAATCTGAAGCAAATGTTTTGTTGGAAAGATTTTATCTTTGTATATAACGGGAGTGGTTAGCACTGCTGCCTCACAGTGCCAAGGACCCGGGTTCAATTCTGACCTTGGGTGACTGTCTGTGTGGAGTTTGCACATTCTCCCTGTGTCTGCGTGGGTTTCCTCCGGGTGCTCTGGTTTCCTCCCACAGTCCTAAGATGTGCGGGTTAGGTTGATTGGCCAGGGTAAAGTGTCTCTTAGTGTCAGGGGGATTAGCAAGGTAAATATGTGGGGTTTTGTGGAAAGAGTGGGATTGTTGTCGGTGCAGGCTCGATGGATCGAATGGCCTCCTTCTGCACTGTACGGATTCTGTGATATTCTGTGAATAGTTTATTTCACTGTGCGGGAAAAATGTAAAGCAATGTATCCCATCACTGTTTCCTGTTTGCTTTTCCTACCTGTTCTATTATTGGTATTGCTTGCATATATTAGCATATTTACTAATCCATTCATGCCTTTTCTACCTCTCGATTTGACTAATCCAAAATACTCCTTGCTAATGTCTCCCATTCAACCCTCTGTGAACTCGAGATCATCCACCACTCTGCGGCCAGGTCCTTACTCACATGAAGACCCATTAACCCGTTGCTCCTCTGCTCACTAACCTACTCTGGCTCCCATTCAAGCAATGCATCAATTTTAAATTCTCATCCCTGTTTTTAAATCCATCTATGGTCTCACCTCTGCCTATCTCCATAAACTCCTCCATCCTGACACCTCTCCGAGATACATCTAAGCATCTAAATCTAACCAATTTTAATTGTTGCATGATTGGTGGCTGTGCCTTCAGTTATCTAGCCCCAAAACTCTGGAATTCTCTCCCTAAATCTTTCTGCTTCTCTTTTCCTTCATTTAAGGCTCTCTTTGAATCTTATCAGGCATCTGCCCTAATGTCACCTTATGAGGCTCAGACAAGGAACCAGGTTTACCTGCAATGGAAGTGATGAGCCATTGGCGTTCATCCCACTAATGTCTGCAGGCTTTTTCACAGCTCGTCCACCCCTCTGCTGGGGAACTTGTCGTGGGGGGGAGTCAACTTTGTTGGGATCAGAAGATCCTGCTGGTGGGAGGGACTGGAAAATCCCATCCTCAGCATCTAATTCTAATTCTAATTGGGCGGCACAGTGGTTAACACTGTTGCCTCACAGTGCCAGGGACCTGGGTTCAATTCCGGCCTCGGGTGATTGTCTGCGTGGGTTTCCTCCGGGTGCTCCGGTTTCATCCCGCACTCCAAAGTTGTGTGGGTTAGGTTGATTGGCCATGCTAAATTGACCCATGTGTCAGGGGATTAGCAGGGTAAATATGTGGGGTTGCGGGAATAAAGTCTGGGTGGGATTGTGGTTGGCGCAAACTCGATGGGCCGAATGGCCTCCTTCTGCACTATAAGTTCTATGATTTTATTCTATGACTCTAATTTATAACTCTGCTGTGAAGAATGTTGGGACATTTTAGTACACTAAAGGCACCATGTAAATATATGTTGTTTTTGTTTTAATGTCTCTTGTATTTATCTTTATGGATTTGAAATTTGCAGCTGCCTTTGACTGTGTGGCCAGAATTTTACTGACATTCCATAGGTCTGGACGTTTCAGGACCGGAAGTGTCTCCCAGAGCCCAGAGCATACACGCTCCAGTGATTGAAGGGGCGATCCCTCCGAAGGGGGGTCAGAGCCACCAGGGTGTGTACGGTTTGTCAGGTGGTCCTGCCTTGGACCATGGAACTCCCTGAAAGCAAGGCTCGCCCCTCCTACCGACCGTGCACCATTCCAGCTGGCAGATGCACCACACGGTTCCAAATTTCAGAGAATCCCAGTGGAGTCATTAAGTGGCAATGAAGAGGCCAAATAATTGGATTAAATGGCTGCAAGTCCCTGGTAGGCAATTGGCCAAACTCCTACAATTCCTACCTTTGAAAATATCAATTCCCTCTCAGCACTTTGCACAACAATTAAACCAACCTTCTCACCTCCTGACCTGTCTTGACAGGGTTGGTAACCTTTAGCCCTGTGTACTACGTTGATGATGGTGGTAAATTAAGGCAATGCTTGACTAAATGTGTGGCATTAAATGCCCAATGGTGTATGAATGAACTTACTGCTACAGAGATATTTAAAAGCCCCATAATGCTGGCACACCACCTCATTAGCATTTAGAAATTTAACATGCTTGATATCCAACTGTTACTCTTTGTGGGCTATTGAAATAAATATTGTCACACTGAGATTATATTTCTTTCATTCCAGAGTGATAAGCCGTATTCCAAAGCAGGCCCACCTAATGTGCTAATCGCATTACTTGTCTGTGGATTAGTTTTTGCTGCAATCCTTCTGGCTGTATACTATCGGATGAACAAACGATCTTGGAGCCCGCAGAGCAAGAGACTGGTAATTGTCTAAAGTGCAGAGAAGATTTACTGACATTCAGTAACAAGTGATAAAAACAGAGTGGGAATCTTTATAGTAGATTGTATCTTTGACACTGGGATGTCTTGCTGCTGATGAGAGTGTAAGTGGGAAGAGTAAGGTGTGTGTGTGTATGTGTGTGTGGGCAGAGAACAATTTGTGTGAAGTTCATCATTTCTGAATCTGCTGTCAGGTTTTCCAGGGGAGGCTCATTCGCTGAACACCAGTGTCACTCAAAACATCACATTATGTAATGGAAAATTTAGTGCCTGTGTTTGAATCATAGAATCATGCAATCCTACAGTGCAGAAAGAGGCCATTCAGCCCATCGAGTCTGCACCAACCACAATCCCACCCAGGCCCCATCCCCATAATCCCATGCATTGGGGCAATTTAGCATGACCAATCCACCTAACCAGCACGTCTTTGGACTTGTGGGAGGAAACCGGAGCACCCGGAGGAAACCCACACAGACACAAGGAGAACGTGCAAACTCCACATAGACAGTCACCCAAGCCGGGAGTTGAACCTGGATACCTGGTGCTGTGAGGCAGCAGTGCTAACCACTGTGCCATCGTGCCGCACAATATAGAAGCCTACCAATATGAACACTGCAAAACAATTGATTGTTCGGAGCAGGGCGGCACGGTGGCACAATTGTTGGCACTGCAGTCTCGCGGCGCCAGGGACCCAGGTTCGACTCTGGCCTTGGGTGACTGTTTGTGTGGAGTTTGCATGTTCTCCCCGTGTCTGTGTGGGTTTCCCCCCCGGTGCTCCCACAGTCCGAAAGACGTGCTGTTTAGATGCACTGGCCATGCTACGTTCTCCCTCAGTGTACCCGAACAGGCGCAGGAGTGTGGTGACTAGGAGATTTTCACAGTAACTTCACTGCAGTGTTAATGTAAGCCTATTTGTGACACTAATAAATAAACTTAAATGTAGCTAACACAAATACTTGCCAAATAAGTGAGGAGCGAAATTGGTGCCAAAGTAAATGTTTCCTTTAAAAGACCACCCATCAATTGGATGCCGATGAATGGTTTCGGACACTACCCTCAATGATCGACAATGTTCAACTCAAAACCTTTGTGTTTTAAATTGTGTAATGCATGTTATGTGCAGTTACTCTTTTTCATGGAGTGAGATAGTAAAGGGGAAGGGCAGCATAACTATTTGAAGTTTCTTCACTTCTTTCTAATTGCAGAGGCCGTTTATTTAAGTTTGTGGGGAGGCAATGGCCTAGTGGCATTATCGCTAGATTATTAATCCAAAAACTCAGCTAATGTTCTGGGGACCCGGGTTCAAATCCTGCCATGGCAAATGGTGGAATTTGAATTCAATAACATATATCTGGAATTAGGTGATCAAGAAACCATTGTCGATTGTCAGGAAAATTCATCAGGTTCACTAATGTCCTTTAGGGAAGGAAATCTACCATCCTTACCTGGTCTGGCCTACATGTGACTCCAGAGCCACAGCAATGTGGTTGACTCTCAACTGCCCTCTGGCAACTAGGGATGGGCAATAAATGCTGGCCAGCCAGCGACACACATGTCCCACGAATGAATAAAAACAAAAGTTTACAAAAATCAATCTTTGATCATTTTTATTGGTAAATATAAGGCAGGATTAGAATATTAATGTAAAGCTTTGAACACAACCACTAGAATAAATATATTGATATTGATATTATCAATAATATTGATATTAAACTCTCCCCACGCTGGCCATCTGGAGAGGAGAGGAGAGATTGAGGTTGAGGTGAATGTCCGCAAACTGATCCCCAACCAATGCCCTCATCACCTTTCTGACACAAGAAGTGTCCCTGATATATATAACAAAGTCTATCCATGACACAGTAAACAGAGTATGAGTTTTAACAACACCAGGTTAAAGTCCAACAGGTTTATTTGGAAGCAAACACCATTAGCTTTCGTAAACTGACACAGAGAACACGCTCTGTCTGTGGCACGGAGAACACGCTCTATTCATGACACAACATGTTATATGCACGATGCAGTAAATGCAGTCTATCTGTGACACATAGAACATGTTCTCTCAGTGACACATGAACCATGCTTGTTTCATGACACAAAACACATTCCATTCATGACACAGTGAACACACTCCATCTCTGACACAAATGCACTCTATTTGTAAGACAGAGAACATGTTTTTTATCTCTGGTGCAAGGAGCACACTCTTCCCCAACCTAACAACAAATTGTATTTATATAGCCCCTTTAACTGTAGTAAATCATTCCAAGGTGCTTCACAAGGATATTACTCAATGAACGGTATTAATCCATGAACAGTATGCTTTGTCCGTGTAGCTCGCAAGGAACCATACTCTTCACTGTATCCCAATACATGTGCCAATAATAAATCAAATCAATTCTATCAAACAAAATTTGACACCTAACCACATAAAGGAATATTGGCTCGGACCTGATGTATGATCCAGGTTATTGGCACCCCACAATAGTCCTGATGTCATAGATAGATCATAGAATCTTACAGTGCAGAAGGAGGTCATTTGGCCCATCAAGTCTGCACCCACCACAGTCCCCCCCCCCAAGCCCTATCCTCATAACCCCATGCATTTACCCTGCTAATCCCCCTGACACTAAGGGGCAATTTAGCATGGCCAATCTACCTAATCAGCACATCTTTGGATTGTGGGAGGAAACCGGAGCCCCCGGAGGAAACCCATGCAGACATGGGGAGAATGTGCAAACTCCACACAGACAGTGACCCAAGCCGGGATTCGAACCCGGGACCCTGGTGCTGTGAGTCAGCAGTGCTAACCACTGTGTCATCCTGCCCCCTATGATGTGCTGACAACATGACAATTGTCCAGGAAGCTTGAATTTCCATTGGGCAATTCCCATGCTCCTGTAACCCTCCAAAAAAGTCTCCAACTCTGAGCTAGATTCAGAGACTTTGGGCAGTTCCAATTTACTTACCTGGATAGTTATCCAGGAAACTTTAGACAGAAAAATCATGGTCTAACTCCTGGGTAACTATATAACTGACACCCAGTCACTCACACGGCCTTACCTCAACTTTGAGTCCCTTAATACTCCCAAACCTCCTGATTCCACAGACCTAAGAACCCCACCTGACCCGACCTGACTTGTCCCCACCACCTGACTATCCTGCCACTCGACCTGGCTAGCCCTAGACCTGACAACCTCTCCCAACCCATCCCAACCATCCTGCTGCCCACCTGCCACCCTACCCACGTGCCACCCTACCATGCTGCTCACCTGCCACCTTACTCCTGCCCACTTACCGCTTTACCCACCTGACCTTCTTACACAGTGATCTCACCCTCCAATCCATCCTAACCACTATTCACTCATCCACCCAGCCGTTCATTAACAATCATCTTAGTGCCGTAAAAAAGCGAGAGAGTATCCTCAGTACCGATTCTCTTCGCTACTCCCTTCCTGGATTTCTATGCTGAGCAAATTCTTCCACATCATGGCCTTTCTAAACAAACCCAGGTAAGCGGGGTAGCTTTTTGATCTGATCAGATAGTGTGGTTCTGAGTCTAATCAGAAGGTTTGTGTCATTAGGTCAGATGACTTAATGCTTGATTAAAGAGGTAGGTTTTAAGAAGCATCTTAGAAGAGGAGGGAGATAGAGAGGTTTAGGGAGGGAACTCCAGAGCTTAGGTCCAGGCAGCTGAGGGCCAATAGGAAACCTCCCAATTACCTAATAAGTGTTTAACACAAATTCGCCAAAGATCCTTAGACAGCACCTTCCAAATCCACGGCCACTACCACCTAGAAGGAGAACGGCAGCAGATACATGTGAACACCACCACCTGCAAGTTCCCCTCCAAGCCACTCACCATCCTGACTTGGAAATATATCGGCATTCCTTCACAGTCGCTGGGTCAAAATCCTGGAATTCCCTCCCTAACGACATTGTGGGTAAACCCACAGCACATGGACTGAGGCGATTCAAGAAGGCAGCACGGTGGCACAGTGGTTAGCTCCAGGGGCCTGGGTTCGATTCCCAGCTTGGGTCACTGCCTGCGTGGGTTTCCTCTGGGTGCTCCGGTTTCCTCCCGTGTCCAAAGATATGTGGGTTAGATGCATTGGCCATGCTAAATTGCCCCCTAGTGTCCCGGGATGCATACTTTAGCAGGATTAGCTGGGTAAATATGTGGGGTTACGGGGATAGGGCCTAGGTGGGATTGTCGTCAGTGCAGACTCGATGGGCCAAATGGCTTCCTTCTGCACTGTAGGGATTCTATGATTCGAAGGCAGCTCACCACCACCTTCTCAAGGGCCACTAGGGATGGGCAATAAATGCTGTCCCAGCCATTGACGCCATGTGAATGAATAGAAAAAAGTTGGCTCCAGCAAAGCCATGGACATTTGACAATTCAGCTCTTTAAACCCGACCTCTTAACCTAGTATTTAACCATCTACCCTAATACCATCCTGTGTGTGTTGACGTCAGATGGTGTTTGAAAATACTCCTGCAAAGCACCTTGGGATGTTGTACTGCACTTAATGCAAAATGCTACACAGATACAAACCTGTGGAGAGAGATGCAGCGCAATTATTACAGGTCGATGAACTTGATCTGCTGAGTATTTTCCAGCATTTTCTGTTTTAATTTCATTGCAATTCTCGGTTTAAACTAATATTTTCAGCTGTCAGTGTTTGGTCATTTTACTCTGTGTTAATGGAAAGGCAAAGCAGAAACTTTCAGCCCAGAAATTCAGTGGGGAGCTTGTGTAAAACTATTAAAATGTTCTCATTAAACCATTGCTTCTAAATTCCTTGTGCACAGATGGCTGGAATACTGTGCACTAATTATACCCAAGGGGGAAAAAGGAAGAAAATCCTGAACTATTGTACGTTTGTGGAAAACTGATCATACATTTCATTCCTGAATGTTATAAAGTCAAGAGAGTCCACCCAGCCCCTATTCTGCCCACAGGGGTTAAAGAACATGACTACTGTGAGCACCATTCTGTCTGACAGAGTGTTAGAGCACCGTTTCAAATGGGGGCGTTGGTGGCATAGTGGGAATGTCACTGGCCTGTAAGGAAGCTCTCACTACCTATCAACTGCACAGGCAGTGAGAGCCCTCTGGTGGTCACCGCTATATTTACAGATCAGAGTCAATTGGCCTGATTCTCAAACCCAAAGGCAACCAACCTTTAAACAGTGCATTGAATTGTCTGTCCCGCCTGCGATGATTCCCGTGATAGATGGGGTACAGAAGATTTACCCCAATGACAATCACATAACCAGAGCTAATGTTGCGGGGACATGAGTTCAAATCCCACCACAGCAGCTGGTGGAATATAAAGTTGATTAATAAATCTGGAATATAAAACCAGTTTCAGTCATGTGACCATAGCTATCATTGATTCTTGTTCAAAAGAAAAACATCTGGTTCGCTTCAGGGAAGGAAAACATGGAATCATAGAATCCCTACAATGCAGAAGGAGGCCATTCGGCCCATCGAGCCTGCACCGACAGCAATCTCACCCAGGCCCTATCCCCTTAAACCCATGTATTTACCTTGCCAATTCCCCTGACACTAAGGGTCAATTTAGCTTGGCCAATCAACCTAATACACACATCTTTGGACTGTGGGAGGAAACCAGAGCACCCGGAGGAAACCCACGCAGACACGGGGAGAGGGTGCAAATTCTACACAGACAGTAACCCGAGGCCGGAATTGGACCCGGTTCCCTGGCGCTGTGAGGCAGCAGTGTTAACCCTTACCCAGTCTGGCCGACATGTGACTCCAAACTCAGAGCAATGCTGTTGACTCTTAACTGCCCTGTGAAATGGCCGAGCACACCCATTGGCCACTCTGTTTGAGGGCAATTAGGGATGGGCAACAAATGCTAGCCTTGTCAGCAATACCCAGATCTTGTAAAAGAATAAATGAGCTAATGATTAGCAGCATGTCTGGAAAGACCAAGCCACGATCACATGTTTGTGAATTCAGTTCCTTTCCCCCGCAACTGCCAAGCTCCATGAGCATTGTCATTATCGGCTAACGTGGGATGCATCAGAAATCTAAAGAGGATGGAATAGTTTTATATGGGCTCCTGATTGATGCTTTTGGTGTCACTAATGGAATGGAGTAAAGCTTTGTCCAGTTAGTTGGCCACGTTCATGTTCTGTGGCTAACTTAGCAAACCCAAGAACTAATGTAGATATGAGTGTTCTGCTTTTCTTCCAATGTGACTTGGTGTAAATTAATTGTGCTGTTCTCTACTTCAAACTGGGAGGAAGGGTAGGTCAGCCGCACAGGTAGTGAGAGCCCTCTGGTGGCCTCCACTGTATCTACAGATCAGAGTCAATGACAATCATGCAACAACCATTACCGTATAGGCCCTATTGTATCGCTTTCAAATTGACTTGTTCATCAGTTTGGCACAGTGGTTAGCACTGCTGCCTCACAGCGCCAGGGACCCCGGTTCGATTCCCAGCTTAGATCACTGTCTGTGCAGAGTCTGCACATTCTCCCTGTGTCTGCGTTGGTTTCCTCTAGGTGCTCCGGTTGCCTCCTGATTAGGTGCATTGGCTGGGTAGGTGCATTGGCCATGCTAAATTCTCCCTCAGTGTATCCGAACACAGGAGTGTGGCGACTAGGGGATGTTCACAGCAACTTCATTGCAGTGTCAATGTAAGCCTATTTGTGACACTAATAAATAAACTTAAGCTTAAATAAATTGGGCACCGAAGTTCTATGTTAAAAAATTACTACAATTTGTTTCGTACAGGTCATCAGTTATTAAGGTATAAAATAAATTTATTTGTGTTTTAAATTTTTTTACTCCATTGTTAAAGTTTCAAAGCCAATGCTCTGAGTGGACTAGGCAAACCCGAATCCATCTCCTTGCTTGCTCCAAAATCCAAATTCGAGTTCCAATGGAATCCAATTCACGGTCCTCACAAGAGAGACAAGGAAGAACCAAGTTAACAAGATAAGGCATTGCACCCCATCTTGGGCTTGATATTCGTCAAAATGATTAGTTAAGGAAAGAAAACTAAGGCCATGATCCGACCCAACATCCCCCATTCAGTTTGTGTCTTGGTAAAAATCAGCTCTCCTTCAAAGGTGTAGCTCAAAAAAAGCCCTCTGTGTAAAATCACTGGCCAAGCCAAATTCCATGGCGGCTCAGTGCCAGTGGTCTCAGCGACACAGAGCAACCAGCTCTGCCTGACCTCAGCTCAGCAGCCGTGCACTGGCTGACACATTCAGCTTCTCCTTTCTCTTTTAAGGATGAGGAGCCCGATGCTCAGGATCAGCATGACAGCACAATGTTTTCTGTCGCTTCAGAGGACCAATCAGATGCACATGAGAAGCCAAAACTGAACGGGGAAGCGCAGGAGAACGGGGAGAACCAAATCGCTGCGTCAGGAGCAGCAACGGGCAATGGCCACCAGAGGAAGAAAGCAGAGGAGGCGGACACAGAACTGTAACCCACAATGGAACGAAATCACTGCCCAATTCGCTAATTTATGACTCTGTGCCAGGTACTATACGTTTGGCTGACAGAACTGAAAATAAATCATTTAATTTCAAAATGAAAATCAAGACAGTTGCTCACACAAAAAAAATGCCAAGGTTGCCCTTTAACTGTTTGACCCAGTTTACAATTCGGTGTACGCAAATGTGGCGTGAAAGTTGCCTTTTCTGTGACAGATGGTAATCCTTGCAGTTGAAATCAGTTCGTACAAAAAAAAATCAACCAAATGATTGAATGCATATGAAATTAATATATACTGCTTGTGCGGTGGATGGTAAGAGGTGGTTCATAATTATTAGGGTAATGTGCAGGGTGAAATTCTAGATTGTATCAGTGCTGACTGCCAGTACTTGATGTAAGATAGTGAAATATTCTGTTCCCCATCACTGCTGTGCCTCAATTTGGTGATTACATTTCCAGAGAGGGAAATGACATGTCACATCACATTACATTCATTCTGATGCAAAC